>NC_045635.1:17256489-17581262 GCF_009829155.1 Mustela erminea | reverse complement strand
ACTTCCTTGCCTCTATGCAATGTGCTTTGACCAACTGGAAACAGACAGGAAACAGAGGCTAGAGATGTACCTCATCACCGCGCTTGCCCTCCTGTCTTCCACCAGGAGAACATGTTTCGGGCATCCACTGGTCCAAGGAGGATGAGAGGCATGTGGAGCAGACCTAGGCCCAAAATACAGCTCAGGGCTCAGCAGAGCCCAGCGCCGATCAGCTGAACGCCATCTAACCCACAGGTGGGCGAGAGAGAAACCAACACTTGCTCCTAGAAGCTGTTGAATCTGAAGTTTGCTTGTTAGGCAATACTTACTGCAATAACAGCTGACTGATACATAATAAAGCCTCCTCTGTTTGCCATCTAATTATCTCTAAGACCACCTGTATTCATTTCCCTGGAAGAATGTAACAAAGTACCACAAGCTGGCGTGCTTAAACATATTTATTGTCTCACAGTTCTGGAGGCTAGAGTGCTGAAATCAAGGTGTCGGCACGGTTGGTTCCTTCTGAGGGCTGCAAGGAGGAATGTCTCACGCCTTTCTCCTGAGGCATTCCTTGGCCTGTAGAATAATGTTCTCCCGTCCCCACAATTTACATGTTTCTGGGTCCAAATTTCCCTTTATAAGGATACCAGTTATATCACATGAGGCCCGCCCTACTGACCTCATCCTAATCTGACCACCTGCAAGGACCCGCTCTCCAGACAAGATCACGTTCCCAGGTACTGGTGGTTGGGACTTCAACAGCTTTTGCAGAGGACACAATTCAACCACAGCACTATCCCAGATGTCCTTCTGGTGGGGGAGAAATAAGACTGGTAGGGCCTATGGCCTTTGGTTAAAGCAAATCTAAGAGTTAATTTTTTTTTAAAGATTTTATTTATTTATTTGACAGAGAGAGACCACAAGCAGACGGAGAAGCAGGCAGAGAGAGAGAGAGGGAAGCAGGCTCCCCGCTGAGCAGAGAGCCCGATGTGGGACTTGATCCCAGGACCCTGAGATCATGACCTGAGCCGAAGGCAGCGGCTTAACCCACTGAGCCACCCAGGTGCCCCTGAGTTAATTTTTTTTAAAGAGATATCTATCTATCTATCTGAAAGAATCTCGAGCGGGCCGTGTTGAGCACAGAGCTCAGCAAGGGGTAGGGGGCTCGATCTCACGACCCTGAGATCATGACCTGAGCCAAAATTGAGAGTCATACGCTTTTTTAAAAGGTTCATCCAGGGGCCCAAAAGTTCTTCACCTTTTTGTAGAGTTGTAGCTGGGATAAATATTGGGTTTTGCTGTCTTCTAAACATTCAGTGTTTTTAAAACCACTGGTGTAAATCACCTCCTCCCCTACCCATCCCCTGTCGAAAACCAGTGTTCTCTTTATAGCCGTCACCCTATGAAGTCTCATACTCATTCCTGCGCGCTTCCGTTTCCTGCAGCCCTCATAGTGAGCCCTGTTGCTGTAAGCTGGTGTTTTATGCTTATTGTTCTTTGCTCCTTAAGAGGCTGCCCACAGGTTTTCTTCCTCTACACGGTGCCCTGAATAGTCCTCAAACATCTTCCAGGACCCCCCACACAGAGGCTGCTGTGGCCAGAGCGTCCAGTGCTACTGAAAGCTCTCAATGTGTCAGAACAGAATCAAGTAACCTCTAATCCTTCCCCTTGTTATTCTTTGCATTTTGAATAAACCTGCAGAAGACCCAACCTCCAAATGAAATTTGTTCTGGTTTTGCTCTCCACAGAAATAAACAAGCTTCACCTAAACCCATGAAATCAAAGCACAATCCAGGCTTCAGTTAAGTTGCATGTGTAGCTGAATAAGAAGTATAATACCTTACCCTTGTGTTGAGAACCTTCTAGCTGTCAGGGCAATGTCTGCACCCCGATATGTTGTCCATATGCTTTCAGAATTGTGAGGACAACTTGAAAACTTCAACACCGTTCCTTGCCTCAAGGTCTCCACTAACTGGCCTCCATCTGCTGCCAATCTTTCAAATGCTGGGGGTGTAAATGTCTTTTGGTTTGGGGAGTACTGGGAGCTTAAAATCAAGCCCCAAATTAATGGTTTATCTAATTGCTGTTTTAACAAAGTCCACAAGGACATTTCTAACCTGCGGAAATCAAACAGAAACTCACTTGGGCAGTTACGACGGCCACAGCTACTACTTCTGAGGCTACCTGTAACAGTAAGTCCATAACCAAAACATTCGGATTCAGCCATGGGCACACAAGAGCTCTCCGTATTTTCCTACAGGGCCGCCCATCTTCCGCCTACAACACTCTCGCTCAGAACTCCTCTGAGCGCGGTCCACAGCCAGGCAGCACTGACGTTGGCCAACTGGACCGTGAGACGTGCAGACTCCCAGGCCTGGCCCCAGACCTACTGAACAGACTGTTTTTTAAGAAAATAAAATCAGGTACTCCTTCTGCGCAAGTTCGAGAAGCACTGCCCTCATTTTTCTATTCCTGTTCCTGACTAGCAGGACAACTACTGTTCCAGCTGAACCTTTTAAAGTCCTCGGCCAGCTTCCCTGTAACACTAATTAAATAGCTTTTGAATGTGATCCTATTTGTCAATCTACAAAAGTATGGGGCTCTTTGCCTTCAGTAAAGAGGCGGCTTTGGGCCGCTCCCCTGTCCCCACTCGGCTCTTCTGCCACATGCAAGCGGAAAGAAAACAGTCAACCTCTTCACGCCCTGCGGCGTCTCAGCAGAAAGAACATCTCACAGCAAAGAAACAGTGGGGTCTTTGAAAGATCTTTGCCTAAGGGCTTTTGCCTCTGAGCCAGCGGGACCCACAAGAATCCACAAGTGGACGGAGAGCCAACTGCCACGGGACCCTGATCTTGCTGGCATGCGTTTCCGCCACAGCCTTCATGGTCTCCAGTGGGGCCCCTGCAGGTACTAAGAAGGGACAGTCAGAAGGCCCTGAAACCACTCCTGCCCTGGGAACTTCTGCCTCACGATCACTGCATCCTGTACTAGATCTTAAAAGGAGCACATACTGGGGGCGCCTGGGTGGCTCAGCGGGTTAAAGCCTCTGCCTTCCGCTCAGGTCATGATCCCAGGGTCCTGGGATCCAGCCCCGCATCGGGCTCTCTGCTCAGCAGGGAGTCTGCTTCCCCTTCTCTCTCTGCCTGCCTCTCTGCCTACCTGTGATCTCTGTCAAATAAATAAACAAAATCTTTAAAAATTAAAATTAAAGAAAGAAGTAGCACATACTTACTTGGAGCTCCTGTGCCTTATTTCTCTTAGGCTTTGGTTCTGTGTCCAAAAGTCCTGCTATCATGTCCGTCAGGCAGATGGGAGACCAACTATGCCAGGAGCACCCCTTATTTTTTTTTAAGATTTTATTTTAGGGGCAACTTGGTGGTTCGGTCGGTTAAGCATCCGACTCTTGATCTCAGCTCACGTCTTGATCTTAGGGTCGTGAGCTCAAGCCCCATGTTGGGCTCACACTGGGTGTGGAGCCTACTTTAAAAAAATTATTTTACTTTAAGCAATCTCTACACCCAACATGGGGCTTCAATCTACAACCCCGAGATCTAGAGTTGCACGGCCCACCAACTGAGCCAACCAGGCGCCTCTGGTTTTTTTCTTAATGTTTAATGTTTCACTTGGGAAGAATTTCAAACTTAGAGAAAGGTTGCAATAAGGACTGAAGTAAATATAATACCAATACAATACTTGTATGGAAACTACCATTCCTATTCCAACTTGTCAACTGATACAATAATCCCCTTTAAGCATCTCTCCTCCCATATGTGGCCCAGGGCAGGGCCCGGTGTCACGTTTTGTTGCCACATCTCTTTAGCTTCCTTTCATCTGGAAATCTTTTCACAGCTTTTTGTGTCTTTTGACATTAATGCTTTTAAAGAATATAGGCCTTTTTAAAACAGTGTTCTCCTTGTGGGCCTAATGCTTCCCTGTGGTCACAGGACTGCACAGGTGGTGGTGGGCCCTTCTCAGAGCACTGGACGCTCATATGTCCAACTGCCCATTGTTGGTGATTTTGATCACCTGGGCAAGGAGTTGTTCAATGTTTCCATTATCAAGTTGCTTTCACTAACAGTGTGTGGGAGGCTGAAGGGCCCCCCTCTGGATGTCCACATCCTAATTCCCGAACCTTCTCTGTTGCTTTCTGTGAATGTTACCTTACATCACAAAAGGAACTTTGCAGCTGTGGAAAGGATCTTGAATTGGGGAGATGGTGGATTCTTGGGGATTATTCTGTAATCCCAAAGGGGCCTTACCACAGGGACGCTGACGAGTCAGAAGCAGAAGACAATGTGAAGACAGTAGCAGAGAGGCTGCAAGAGGAGACAATGGAGCTGGCTCTGCAGCTGGAGGAAGGCACCAGAAACCAAGGCATGCAGACAGCCTCTGGAAGCTAGAAAAGGCAGGAAAATGGTTTCTCCCCTTGACTTTCCAGAAGCAACCAGCCCTGCCCACACACCAAGGACAGAGACATTCAAGAGGGTAAGTTGACGGGGCGCCTGGGTGGCTCAGTGGGTTAAAGCCTCTGCCTTCAGCTCAGGTCATGATCCCAGGGTCCTGGGATCCAGCCCCACATCGGGCTCTCTGCTCAGCGGGGAGCCTGCTTGTCCTCTCTCTCTGCCTGCCTCTCTGCCTGCTTGTGATCTCTGTCTGTCACATAAATAAATAAAATCTTTTTTTTTTTTAAGAATTTTATTTATTTATTTGACAGAGAGAGATCACAAGTAGGCAGAGAGGCAGGCAGAGAGAGGAAGGGAAGCAGGCCCCTGCTGAGCAGAGAGCCCGATGCAGGACTCGATCCCAGGACCCTGAGATCATGACCCGAGCCGAAGGCAGTGGCTTAACCCACTGAGCCACCCAGGCGCCCCTAAATAAAATCTTTTAAAAAATCTTTAAAAAAGAGGGTAAGTTGACAAGTGATCACAAACAATAAAGAGAGAGAGAGAGAGAAAAAACTCACTCACAGAAATGGTTGACACCAAAATGGCCACAGATCCTCAGGTCATTCCAGTTTTACACTCTGAATGCTGTACATCTTCCTGAGTTTGAGCTTCTTCGGCCCTTTAGGGTACCAAGAAGGAACCCAAAAGACACAAGCCTGAGTGAAAGGCCCCTTTCGCCAACACAGCACTTTCACCCATACTGGGCCAGTGCCCTCACTCGGGTAGGGGAGACATTCTGGCTCCTTCTGTGAGTGAAGATGCGAGGACTTCTCCCTCTGTCTGTTTTTCTCCTTGAGCATACCAACCCTGTGTAACATCTTCACACCTGCCTGATTCCTCCATGTCCCATTTGGAAAAAGCAATCCCAAGAACCCCCTTTTATTGCGTGCTTTAACCTCCTAAGTACATACTACACGTACAAAGCGTTACACCCACATGACCAAGAGGGACGGATCGTGACCGTTCGAGCTTCCATTCTAGCCAGCTGTCAACCAGACTTGGCCTGAAGAACTTGCCTCCTGGGCCCCCAGACTTCAGTTAAAAACCTCCAGCTCTTACACATCCGTCAAAACCCATACCGAGGTGTATTCTTTCTCACCTGAGAACAAAGGCACACCGTCTCTCCAGACGTTAAACATTTAAACATATGTGGACGATACGTAATGAAGAATATTTACTATGCCTTGAGGAAGAAAACAAACGCTGAGCGTGAAGGGCCCACGCGATGACTGTGCCAGGTGTGTTGGCCAAAGCCCCCTCAGCGCTGGGAGACAGGACGGGGCATTTCGCGGTATCAAACTGAACTCACACAACCGAACCCAGGCAAAGGCAGAGTTGTCTAGAAAGTGGAAGACCGGAAACGTAGCCCAAGGAGCATTTCTTTCCCTCTGCAATGAACTCAGAGCTGTCTGAATCACTTAGTGAGAACCTAAATTACTAACATAATCATCAACCTATCAGTAACAATCTCCCCTAAGTTAACACCACATCAAAGCCCTCGTCTACAGAGACCTGCCCGTGGCCTGCATGTGTAACCCTAGCTTTTCAACTGTAGTCCATGGGGTGGGGAAACCCTCCAGTCGTCCCTCTTTGGGTAGTGGGGGGCTGCGGCCAAAACAGACCTGGCTTATTTAGCTTGCTTCTCCGGGGTGAGCCCCCAATTTCTTCTGCCACATTCCTGAGCAAAGTGGCAAGAGAGGGGCCTGTTCCCTAATACTTCATCATAAAGCCACAGCTCACTGCAATGGCCACATGGCTGGCTGCTGCCCAGGGACGGCATCTGCATTAATGAGCTGCCCTGCGTGTCTCCGAGCCCCCCAGATACAGGTGATAAGCGTACCTGTCCAGTCACATTTATCATCTGGCTTCCCAGGGAAATCACATCCAAGAGTATTCAAATAGCCTTCCAAAAGCACTGGGCTACTTCTTGCCCATGTTCTAGTTCTCATTTTTGAAATAATGAATAAAGCAGAAATCAGTGGGATGACGGCACAGGTAATTGAGATTTTAAATGGTTCTGGCCGAGAAGACCTGACCTGCCAGCATCGATTTGAGGTTCTGACAGCAGGGTGAAGGGACCCAGCTACCCCTCCCCATTACCTAAATACAATCAAACAATAGAAGCAAACACCATAGGCCAGAGGATCTTAAACTGAGACCAATGGACAGAACTGTGTCCCTAAACTTGAATGGGTAAACATTTCTGTCCTTACCTGCACTGACCTCTAGCTGAAATGTACTAACTTCCTTTAAGCATGAATGTAGGTAACAAACTGTATTAGTGCTGGCGCTACCTGGGACTTTGGTCAACAAGAGAAATCAGATGCATTCTTAACTGCATTCATTTGCCGCAGGTCTTATAAATGTTTATGTTCATTACTACTCCAAAAATTATGGTATCTGATCCACCACAAGATCTAGCAATGTAAGAAGTTATTACAGCACAAATATTAAGTCATTAATTAAAAAATATATATAACCCGTTTCCTTATAATCAATCATATCTACTTGATATATTAAAAAACAGGTTTCAAACAGCCAAAGGTGTCCAAGGTACTCAAAAAAAAAAAGTTTAAGAAGCCCTGTGGTAGGCTAGATTCAAATCGGGACTAGCTGTGGGACCCCTGGGGTACTTTTCACATTCTGACTACCAGCCTACTCGGTGAGAGGAACAGTGAATTCACCAAGTTATTGTAAAACTGAGCAAGATAATGTAAATAAAAGGGGTTTATTAGCCCAAAGCACAGCGATCTAAAAGATTATTTAGCACAAAGACACTCAGCAACACAGTGATGGAAAGAGGTGGTTTCTTCATGGCCACATAGCAGCTCCTATCAAATGATGAGGCCCGACCCGCCTCTGGAACGGTGAGTGCCACGGCAAGTGTGATTCCAGACTGAGTAAGGAGCACCGCCACAGTGGGAATCCGCAGGCCGCTTCCTTCATCAAGTTCAGCTGAAGTAAACCAAAGCACTTAGAAAACCAAGAACTGGCCAAAGGACCACACTCTGAGTTGTGCCGCTCTCCAGGCTCAAATACAGGCCAGTGACATGGGACCTCACACACACACTTCTTCACCCAATCCCAGGAGTCACAGGAATGGAACAAAATGCAACAATCTGAGGCAGATGCAAATTCCTATCAGTAACAGTTAACGCGAGCAAGGGCACGGGTATTCAACCTTTTTATTCTGACATCAGCACTGCTCGTGCCCAGTGAAGAGTTAAGCCAGCCTTCCTCCAGCCCACCATTCATCAAGCTTTTAAGATATTCAATCACCCTCTCCCTCTGTCCGTCCCCAAGCTTGCCCTCTCTCAAATAATAATTTTTAAAAATTCATTAAAAGGGGGGGCACCTGGGTGGCTCAGTCGGTTGAGCATCTGACTTTTGATTTGGGCTCAGGTCGTGATCTCGGGGTTGGTCATGGGACTGAGCCCCACGCTGGGCTCTGCACTCAGCAGCGAATCTGCTTGTTGACTCTCTCTGCTCTCAACTTAAAAAATATTGCATAAAATATTCAACAGCATTTGAAGGAGAAAGCAGCATTTTAAAAAATAAACCAATTCTTGGTTTCTGCTCATGTGTCGAATGGAATTTCTATTACAGCCAGTATTTGTCCTTAATTAAAAAATGGCTGTATGATAGGATGTTATATTATTTTCGATTACCTATAGATCATATAAAGCAAAACACCCATTAAAGTGAAATAATATTTTATATCTAATAGTTTAGATCTTATTACATTTCCTTAAAATGCAGCAAAAGTAGAGGTTGTTTTTAGCTCTCATGGTTCAGTTTGCCTCAACAGTTACGAAAATGTTCAAAAACAGGAAGGCATCATCCTTTCTCCAAGACAATGAAATGAGCAGGGTCGGAATCTACCACATCACCCGCAGCAAGTCTCTCGTTTCCCTCTCGCTCCCACAGCGCACCCCTTACTCTCTCCCAAATGCACCTTTGTGGTCTGGCACAGCCCCTCCCTCTCAGCTCTGACTCTTGGCTCTGGCGGCACGAGTGTGTCACCAGACTCAGCACTGGGTTCAGCCTGGGCACCGAGCTATGCCCCACATACTCGTACCACCATATCCAGACAGCAGACTTGGTTTCTTTCCTAATATGGAAAAAAAATCCAAATCCGTTAAGCTAAAATGGTGTTCTAATGGTAATAATACCACCATTTTTTTCCCAAGATTTTATTTATTTGCCAGAGAGAGAGAGAGCGAGCGAGCGAGCAAGCGAGTACACACAAGCAGGCAGAGAGGCAGGCGGAAGAAGTGAGAGAAGCAGGTTCCCTGCCGAGCACGGAGCCCGATGTGGGACTCGATCCCAGGACCCTGGGATCATGACCTGAGCCGAAGGCAGCGGCTTAACCCACTGAGCCACCCAGGTGTCCCAATACCACCACTTTTAATCTCACACGGTAGGCAAATACAAAGCCTTTGCAAAGCATTCTAGAAGTTGTTCAGGGGCGAGGTAGGGTTCTTCATGTCTACCGATGATGTTTTTAAGCTCTGAGCACAAGAAAAATATTTACTGAGAGCCGATCTAGTTTCAACCTGACTAACTCTCCCTTTATTGTTATTGTTTCTTCTCCCACGCCAATCCCGTAAAAAAAAGACAAGTCGGCATGCACTCATTTTTTAAAGAGTATCTGCGAGAGGGGCGCTGGCTGCCTCAGACAGTAGAGCATGGGTGCGAGTCTTTATCTTTGGGTCTTGAGTTCAAGCCCCCATTGGTAGAGATTACTTAAAAATAAAATCTAAAAAAAAAAAGGAAACAAAATGATAAAAAAAAAATCTGTTAGACAAACCTATCTTGATAGGAAGGATGTTCTGGGTTGACACTAGTTCTCTGTCAAAACACACACTGAGTATTTCCATTTTTAATGCTTTGCTTACTGCAAATTCGCCATACGTGAACTCAATCCCTTGATATGGCATAAACCTTTTATGAAAACAATATAGCCACTGATGTCTAATAACCTGAGTCAGTAGACCGCCGCCCCGATGTAGCTTGTTATCCACAAACACGATACCAAGCCTTTACTTGCCTGCATGTCCTTAGGGGAGTTTACCCTCTCTTGTTGCGGTATCTCCACAAACTACCATCTTATCTTTGTGCATCTAAAGATCTTCTTAAAAAGTTTCACTGCAGCAATCCAAAATGCTCTGTATTTCCACATCTAATACACTAGTAAGAGTGGGAATAGAAATAAGCTTCTGACTTATAACTTTACAGTAAGGCCAAATCTTTTCCTATCCTCAGGTCAATTTTATAATGAAGAACTAACTGGTGAATGTAATGGGTTGTGTATCATTTACCACGGTGGTAAATGAAGTCATTACTAATGTTCAAGAAAGGCCCTACGGCCATCCCGTTATAAAGAGATAAATGGCACTGAGTGACAGAGGAGAACTAAAAAAAAGACCAGGGGACACCTTTGTTCTGTGAGATCAGCAGTGAGAAAGTGGGGACCTGGCTGAAATAAAACAACAAACACATGAAATTTCTCATTTATAATTTTAATCGAAGCATTACTATTCATTTTTTTCTTAACTCTTTCTTATAAGCACCAAATTTTTATAGCTAAGTCAATTTTTTGGGAAAGAAACACCATCAAAGAACTTTCCTCCAGAACAAAACAATGATGTTCATTCCTCCAAATAACCAAATTCGAAGTCTACCGAAACAAAAAGAAAAAGCCCACACACACACACACAAAATGTAACAAAAATCACATTCTAGGGGTTCAGTGCATTTAGCAGCCTTCGCTGTGCTGTCTAATCATCCTTCAGCTGACTTTCAAAAAAAATTAACACCCTAGCACATCAAAATATACATTTTCCATTTGCTTTGTTTAAATTAAAAATAATAATTAAAAACAGAAAACTTGAAGGAAATCACAATCAATTGCCTGACTCATTTCGATGTCATGTACAGCACACATGATTGGGAGAGATTGGTCTTCAAGGTTTAGCTTTCTTCCAAACAGTGTAAAATACCCACCTGGACAGGGAGTCAAGGAATAAGAGCAGGTAATTCAAAGGAGGACAGACAGCACTGAGAATTTGTTTGCTGGCCTACAAACTGGAAGACGGTGAGTTTCATGGCTGAAAGCACTGCGGTGATGGGAATTAAGTCCTCTTAAGGGAGGCCATGTTTTGGCCTGGACGCCTCCCACCTGTGACCGGGATGCCGGTGGCGTGAAGGGAGCCGAGTGGAGAAAAGGCTAAAGGCATACAAACACTCCCTCGGAAGACGATACCGCTTCCTAGGTCTTAAAATGTTTTGGGGAATGAGTATGACAAGGAAGGCTTGAAGGGAAGTGAGAGATGGGGCGGGGGGCGGGTGAGGGAGAAAGTATGAGGGAGAAAGAGGAGGAGACAAAGATGGAAGCATGGAGGGAACTCAGAGGTCAGAAGCCTTTTCTCCAAATGTTATCAACTGACTGCTACAGTGTCTCAATATATAAACACATCTGACTACAAAAATGTTCCAAAAGGAAACCGTGATGAAGGTGGACGGTTTGGAGCGGGGAGAGAGGTCAGGGATCTCCACAGGTCATGGAAGAAAATGGCCGCCCCACAGACAGACTGCTCCCCTCTCCCAGGGGGACCTAGGGAGTTTCCTAGGGCCTGTGTCTCTGTCAGAGGCTGCCGGGGCTTGCAGGCAAGGACTTCCCTGAGGGCCAGCAGTAGTCACAGGATCCTAGTAGTCACGGGACCCTAGACAGCAACGAAGACTGCTGTGACAGGAAACTGGACTCCAGCGCCTCAGATGAGGAAGTTTTTATCTGGAGACCAGAGTCTGCTTTAGGAGAAAGAGAGGCATTTTAAATTTCGAATCTGGTTTTTCTCTGGACTAACTTTACTAACGGGAGCTAATGAACAACACCAATATTAGCTCTGTAATCCCCCGCATTATTTTTAGCTCTTGGTTTCTAGTGCAAATCGGGATCAAGTGAAGTGTAGAAACTAATATTAAGGTGGGATTAATTTTAATATAAAAGTCGAATGAGCATATTCATTCCTTCTGCCTGCTCCAGCTCAGGGGGAGCTTTTGAGTAGAGCTTCTGCAGCTTTAGATGCACAACGGTCTCCAGGCAGGCTAGTTAAGATGGCTCAGCGGCCAGGGCCGCCTGGCTGGCTCAGCGTCTGCCTCAGCTCAGGTCCGATCCCAGAGCCCGGCATCAGGCTCCCTGCTCAGCGATGAGCCTCTCCTTCTGCCTGAGCTTGCTCATGCGCTCGCTGTCATAGGAGTAAATAAAATCTTTAAAAACAAAACCAAAAAAAACCCCAAAAATGAAAAACAGATGGCTCACCGGGCCTTAAAGCTCCAGCCTCTGCTGGGTGGGGCTTGAGAAGGAGCCCAGCTTAATCAGTAAAACGACCTGGGGAGCTGTGGTAGGGAGCTATGGCAAGGCCACACCCCAGAAGCTGAGGCCGGGGCCCAGGAATCAGCATTGGTTTCAAGTTTCAGGAAATGGCAGCCACATCTGAATACCATGGCCGTATATAGTACAGAGCTAATTCCATCTGTGATTGGACGGAAATGTTGAAGTGGCATGGGATTTAATTGGTGTTGTGATCTGGCAGCACAGTGGTATGGTCTAAGGATACAATTCCAAGTATGAAGGAACACAGACGATCTCCTTTGAGAATTCCACAGGACAATACAGGCGCCCGAGCTGTTCTTCGTAGAGCGACAAGGCTTCCGTCAGATTGACACAGTTACCCTAAATCAAAGAGAAAAGCAAACAATGGGATTGTTGAGTCTCACTGAGGGTCCCCCCCAGCTCATTTGAAGACCTCTAAACAATGAAAACAATTCTGGCTTTAGATTAAAGTTCATCTTTGAAAATGAGATAAGGCTTCTGTACTTTGACAAATTGTATTCAGTTCTACTTACAGATCCATTAGCTCATTATTCTTCTACCTCGTTTATCAAGCCATTTCAAATGATTCGGCGTATGAAGCAACAGAAAGTAGGGAGACCACTTTCTCACCAGGAACACAGTCATTGTATTAACAGCACTCAATGAGCAAAGATGCATACACACCGCCGTTCAAGATGTTTACGCCGTCATCACCACGGTGTTGAGAATGAAGCATCAGAATGATAATGTTCTCGATTTCCAGAATGGCTTAAGACTACAACCCTGGGGGTGCCTGGGTGGCTCAGTGGGTTAAAACCTCTCTCTTCGGCTCAGGTCATGATCCAAGGGTCCCAGGACTGAGCCCCGCATCAGGCTCTCTGCTCAGCAGGGAGCCTGCTTCCTCCTCTCTCTCTCTCTCCACCTGCCCCCCTGCCTACTTGTGATCTCTGTCTGTCAAATAAATAAATAAGATCTTTTAAAAAAACAAACAAACTACAACCCTAATCTAAGACAATGACACAGAACTATAGTCACATCTCCATGCTTTCCCCCAAATATGTAATTTGAAGGCCTACAGGAACGAACGCTTATTCAGAATATATGTATTCTCAATAACTGAGTAAATAAATAAATAAAGGATATCCCACAATTCCACTCCTTATCAAACATCTCTTGACTTTGCTGTTTTAATTTTTCTCCCTTTCTTGCCACCACCTTTCCAACCCGCCCCCAGCACCCCCCCAGCAGCCAATGGTCAGGGAGATAGAGGGAAGCCTGCTGGGGGCATCTGGGAAAAAGTTTCAGCTTCTGGA
Source organism: Mustela erminea (assembly GCF_009829155.1). Taxonomy (NCBI): domain Eukaryota; kingdom Metazoa; phylum Chordata; class Mammalia; order Carnivora; family Mustelidae; genus Mustela; species Mustela erminea. The sequence goes on along the minus strand of NC_045635.1, from coordinate 17,568,150 downwards.
CAACCAAGAATAAACAGAGTGACCCGCCTCTTCAACTTCTCTCCTACCTAGTACCTAGAGGTGACATCAGAACCCGCAGCAGCCACTCTGTGACCACAAAGGAAGAAAGGATGAATGAGATGCGGGCCAAGACCAGAGCAGAGCAAGGAACACAGGATCTGCATAGTTCTAGAGCAGGGCTGCCACTGCTTTCTTATTTTTTTTTTAAAGTTATCTCCACACCCAACGTGGGGCTCGAACTCACATCCCAAGATCAAGAGTCCCATGTCCCACTGACTGAGGCTGCCAGCAGAGCTTCTTCCTCTGTAATGCGCACAGGAGTCACAAGTGATTTTCACTCAGTAGGTCCGGGGTAGGGCTTATAATTCTAGCACCATTTCCCCCAAGGGCTGCTCATAATGGGTACTTAATACCACCTACTACCTTTTAACCTCTGAAGTTCCTAACATTCTGAAGACTACTGAATGTGCGTGCCGATTCTAGTTCTTGTTAACAGCTTCACTTCCAATGTGCCTCAGAACAGCCAAGTACAATGTAAAATGAAAACCATTTACAAATGAAGCGTCCTGTGATGTAAGCATCCCCACGAAGGGCATTTCAAAACCAACCAACCAACCAACCAGCCACAGGCAAGTAGGCAAAAAGAACTATTCTGAGAGCCGCCCTTGGTGGTTTTAACTTAGCACATTCGCTCAGCATGACGTCGTCCTTCAGTGCCAGCCCGTTTAGTAACCCATCATCTAGGGTCCCGCGGTGGGATTTGGCCAAAGCGCCCTTCACCAGGATATAATTTGGTTTCAACATCAAGTTCACTGTGAGAGTATATAAACACCACACGTGTAATTTACGATTCACAAATAGAAAACACTGCCTGGATGTTTTCAGAACACATCACCCCTGGGGAAGCTATAGAATGGAAATGCCACCTCGGTGCACATTTCAATGGTTTTTCTTGCCATCTTAAAATTGACACCACTCTCTCTCCACTGAGGGCTTATGGGAGGATGTCCTTGCTGAGAATGTGGTAAGGAAATAGGAAAGTTTTAATTTGTTCTTCCCCAACATTGTCACAAAGCAGTCTTAAAAAGGAAAGGGAAAAAACCTCACCACAAATGGAGACCTACCCCAAAAAAGTAATGTTTCCTCTGTTTTTAAATGGAAATGCCTTTCTTTCTTTTCTTAAGAAAAACATATCAGGTCTTTCTCCGCTGCCATAATGGTGCGCACGAACATCCCGGCCGACGCTCTCAAGAGCATTAACGGAGCCGAGAAGAGAGGCAAAGCCAGGCACGTACTAAGCCAGGCTCCGAATTCCACGTCCAGTTTCTCCCCGTGATGTTGTAGCGGCAGATCTGTGATCACTGATGATCACAGAGCTGGGAACACTGCCGGGAACCTCACAGGCAGGTCAGACAACTGTGGCGTGATCCTAGATCTGATCTAGAAAAATGGCAGAATAATCTGCTCTCATCCCACCAGTTTGGTTTCACTCTTCTGACAACCTTGGCTGGCATCATGGACCATGAGAAGAAGCAAGGTGAAAATACACAGGAGAGAAAATCCTGGGCTTCTTTTTCTTGGGATGTAACACAAGCAAATAAAACGTCTCAATGGATTAAAAAAGACATTGGAGATGCAGAACAAAAACCCAATAGCAGAGAATTAAACACCTTTTAAGGATGTGAAGTGTAAAATCTAATATTAAATGGCAGGAAGGGAAGGGAATAATGGTGGGGGCGGGGCATTCTAAGAGGTGAATGTATCCCAGTTCATTAGTTTGGTTCTAGAAAGTCTTCCTCGGCCCATGTTAGGTGTGGGTAGGTGACACTTGCTTTTTAACTTTACAGATTTCTGTACTGTTTATACCTTTTATTATTATTATTATTATTAGAGAGAGCATAGGGGCAGATGGCTCAGAAGTTGTGAGAATGAGGCTTGCACTGGACTCTGCGCTCATGGGGGAGTCTGCTTGAGATTCTCCCCCTGTCCCTCTGCCCCTCCCACTCGTGCTTGTGCTCGCTCTCTCAAATGAAATAAATAAATCTTAAAAAAAAAAGTCAGATGGTTAACCGACTAAGCCACCCAGGCACCTATTTTTATCTTTTAAATTTAACAGTTAACAGGTTATGATTTCGGGGTGCCTAGGTGGCTCAGTTTTTAAGCGTCTGCCTTCGGCTCAGGTTATGATCCCAGGGTCCTGGGATCAATCCCCGCATCGGGCTCTCTGCTCAGCAGGGAGTCTGCTTCCCTCTCTCTCTGCCTGCCTCTCTGCCTACTTGTGATCTGTCTGTCAAGTAAATAAATAAAATCTTTTTTTTTAAAAAAAGAGGTTATGATTTCTGTGATGTCAAAAAAAATAGCAGGTCCAGAAGAATACATTTTTTTTAAAGATTGTATTTATTTTATTTGACAGAGATTACAAGTAGGCAGAGAGGCAGGCAGAGAGATGAGGAAGCAGACTCCCTGCTGAGCAGAGAGCCCGATGCAGGGCTTGATCCCAGGACCCTGGGACCATGACCTGAGCCGAAAGCAGAGGCTTTCACCCACTGAGTCGCCCAGGCGCCCCAGAAAAATACATTCTTAACACCATTGTTCTTAGTAAGTTCAAAAGCAAGGTAAACAATATAAGGATTTAGGAAATTTCACGCATGTGAAACATCTATAAAGAAAGTACGAGGGGGTGCCTGGCTGGCTCACTAGGGAGATTGTGTGACTCTTGATCTTGTAGTCACGAGTTTGAGCCCCACACTGGGCACAGGGAAGGAAGGAAGGAAGGAAGGAAAACTATGGGAATTAAAAAAAAATGGGTTACCTTCTGAGGTAGACATGGATTAGGAGGAATGTAGATGTGTCAAGCGATGGTACGTACTAGTAATGTCCACTTATCAAGGGGGGGTCGTATTTTGCCTAATTTACACAAATGCCATATACATTATTTTGTATCAAAGAAACTCTACAGCTTTTCCTAATGTGAAGCGGAGAAGAGAAGGGAGGCAGATCAAGTCCGAGGACCTGTCTCGTCTAGTCTCACGAAAGCCTATCTTCCCCCGTTCAAACTACCTGCCTCCCCGCCCTGAGGCAGCTCAATTCCCACCCCGGTGGCTCTTTGCAGCCCTCCCCAGGTTTCACTGTAGACTTCCTATAAAGCATGGGTCTGCAAATTTCTTCTGTAAAGGACCAGACTGAAAATAGTTTAGGCTCTGCAGATCCAATGGTCCCCATCACAACTACTCAATGCTGCCCCTATAGCACGAGGGCAGCCAGAGGTAAATTGTCACGAATGCGTGCGGCCGTCTACCAAGAAAATCTTATCAAAACAAGCAGGAGAGGAGATTTTGCCCATAGTTTGCAGACCCGTGCTTTGGAGTCAAGTCTAGAATGTGTTAAAAAAAAAAATCATTTCTAAACATCAGGCCCAAAAAACCCATTCATGAGCAGCTGTCGGTTTCCCAAGAAGCTTCCCAATATTTTCACCAAGTACAAGGTCTAGGATTAATCACCATGGGGTGGATCTTCGTGCAGGAGGAAGGGAAGGAAAACAGGATCGGCTGAAGACCAAAGTGTCTCTTAGAGTTGCCAAGTTGTTTTCAGCATTATTAATCTCAGATCCCATCAACCGCCCTGTGCCTGCATTAAAATGCCTCCTTGGGAGAATAAAGTTAAGACCTCTCTACTAGTCCTTCACATTTAAACATACTAATGCTTTTTAAAGGAGTGCAGGAGGTCTCCCCAAAGCCCGTAAGAATTATAGGAACCACAGTGCAATACCAACAAAGTGCTTATCTTCTGCTTATGGGTCAAGGGATTGTTGTACCAAGTAAGAAACGCAGATCATCATTTAGCTCCTTCATCATCATTTTCAGAATATTCTTCAGGGCTTTGGTAGATTTTATATATATGTACGTTTTACATAACAAAAGATACAAACTTTAAATTTAAGAAGCCCATAGAAAATGAGAAAAAAAATTGCTTCCATCTGGTGGTAGGAGCACATACTACAGGCAAAGCAGTTTATGAAACTTATGTGGATAAACTGGCTTTCCAATGAACAATCTCCTAGAGGAAAAAGTCCAAAAAAAAACCACCAACCCAAATCACAATCTGTGTCTCCATCTGCTGGCAGAGACAACACACTACAGCCACAGCCCAGGACAGCCGGCCGTGAGGACAGAATGAATTCCCCAGGCAGGACAGGTCAGCTATTTATAAACTACTGTTTGAAAGAACATAATTCAATTACAACGTTCTATCCTTAACAAATATAAATTTCAATAAAATACATGAAAATTTCAAAATATAAAATTCTTATTGAGACTTTTGGGGAAAAAAACCCGTTAAGTAGTCTACCTGTGTAAAGTATTTCCCATCCTGTTTCAGTACTTTCATCGAGAGGTCAAGAATCAGTCTGAGAAACTCCCATGTGGAATCTGGATGTTAAAAAAAATTTTTTACGTTACATAAATATGGGCTTGCATGTATCAGAAACATCTAAAAAGTCAATTATCCACATTAATATTCAACAATGCCTCCCAAAAAGAAAGAAATAGCCAAGAGCTTAAGACCTAATATTCAAGAGCATTTACTGTCATTTTGGGGGAGTCCTGTACACACGTGCACATACTCAAGCAAGGTCAAAAGTATTCATGTGCTTAGCACTGCTTTAACGATACCAATAAAGATTTGAACAAAAATGCAGTGGTTGAAATCTGAAAGACAACAGCTTAAGAGGGAAGCAGGACATCCCAAGAGAAACAGCAAGAGTCATCACATGGGGACCTGGTCCGCAAGCTCAGCAGGAAGGCAAGATTATGGGAAAAACACTAACTCTGACACACCAAACCAGCAGCGATGTGGAGTAGGTGGTCTGAGAATGGGGAACTGTCTCTGGTGTTGCTCAGAAAGCTCACCAGTTTGTCCCAGTACAAGTTAAAAATCACGTAACAGAAATAAATCCCCAAACAAGCTAATTTGTCAATGATGTGATTAGGAGCCATTTCATTTAGTGTCTCTCTCCAACGACTGAGTAAATGTGTCCATTTAGTGTCTGAAATCCAACCATCTTTCCACCGTGGGCCTCAGCTGAACTACCTTGAAAAACTGAAGGAACCAACGAAGGAGACCACCTCTAAGAACCTTCCATTCTCACACGGTGCCAAGGAAAACATTTTCATGAACATTATCTCGGTTATAACAGAAAAAAACAGGATCTACCTTCTTCTGGAGATGTGGAGATCGGAACAGCTGTCAAATCATTAATCACATAATCAAACTCTCTCCCTTCTTTGGCGTACCTCTTCAGTACTGGGATACAGTCTTCTATTAGAACCTTCCAAAGAGAAGAGGAACAGACACACGTGAGCCGACTCATGCGGGTGGAAGCGCTAAAACCCTTGGGGAGGGGGGGCGGGAAATGAAACTGCTGTTGGCGGCACATGGCCTGCCTTTGAGCAAATGTGACTTCCAGCCGTGCCCTACGGCTACAATTCCGTGCCTGCTAGAGGCTTTGTCTGCCTCCTCACTTCATCCAAGCAACGTATCTACAGGTACTATTATTAGCCACACTGTACCAATGAAAAACCAAAGTTAAGAGAGGTAACTACGCAGGGGCACCTGGGTGGCTCAGTCAGTTAAGCTTCCGACTCAGGTCATGAGCTCAGGGCTGTGAGATCGAGCCCCACATTGGGCTCCGCGCTGGGAGAGGCATGGAGAGCCTGCTTAAGGTTCTCTCTCTTCCCTCTGGCCCTCCACCCCTTCCTCTCTAAATAAAACTAGAGAGAATATATAGTGTTTGCTTCAGCTGCACACACACTACAATTGGAATGATACAGGGGAAGAGGAGCATGGCCTCTGCACAAGGACGAAACACAAATTCCTGAAGGGTTTTTTTTTACTTTTGAGAGACAGAGGGAGGGAGGGAAAAGGGGGGGGAAGCTTGCCCAAAGGTACCCGGTAAGAAACGAAGTCAAGAAGTACACCGAGATCTGTATGAAAGCCAAGTTCATACTTGAACTCTAGTCTACGGTCTCTCCTACTACTGTCTCTATCTTCTTCTACTTTGACTTTTTCTTCTATGCTAAACACTGAATGACTTCACTGTCTATTGATTTTTTGCATCTCACCTCAAACTTTTAACCTACCGTTTTTCCTTTTTTTTTTTAACCACTTAGAATACTGTTGGTAAGACAACTGTGTAAGAAATACCAACTCGCACAATCACAATTATTAACAAGTACAGTAGTTAAGAGCTGAAATTCTCGAACAGATCCTGTGCAATAAACACAATTATCCTTGAACAACATGGGTTTGAACTGTTATTCGCTTATTATTCACAGTTGTTTTTCCTCCTAATACAGTAAATAGGTATTCACAGTATTTTTTTTTCTAATACAACACTGTAGAAGTATTTTCTCGATCACATTTACTTTTCTCTGGATTATTGTATGAATACAATACATAATACATAGAACATACAAAATGGGTCCACTGACTATGTTCTTGGTAACACATCCAGTCAACACTATGTTACTAGTTAAGTTTTGGAGGAGTCAAGTTATGTTGTAGATTTTTGACTGTGTGTGGGTGGGGAGCAGGACCCCTAACCCTCATGGGTGAATAGTACAGGAACTCGGTTTGGGGCCTGCCTTCACTTCTCTAGTTACAACACACTTACTCATGAAAACCAAGTTCATGGAAGTCAGAAGTCAAGTTTGCCAGAATTCCCTAAAATAACCTATTCCAGAATTTTTCCTCTAAACGTCCTTACACAGATCCTCAGTCACAATTTGAAGAACCTAATCTCACAGCCCTATTGTTTTATAACTTGCTTCACTTAATGCGCCATCTAAGTGCAACCACACAGAGATCAAGACACTACTCAATCCCGTGGGACATGCGCAGTGCTCTCCTATGCTCGCATACACTCCTACCAACACACACTCTCACACAGACGCACACGCGGTTTTTCTTAGAACTAGGATCACACACCTTCTGAACTCAAAAATGTTCATCTAACACCATTCCTGGTAAAGACAGATTTTTTTTCTGGGGGAGGGGTAGTGATATTTCTTAAAATTGTATCATTCCATGAAAAAGTACAACTACTCTCTAACCTCCTCGTATAGACAGATGCCGGTCTGCAGGCCACACATGCGAACACTGGGTTGCTGAGACCAAAGGCATGTCCACTTTAGTTTTTATAGTCTCGATGACAATTCACACTCCCAACTAGCAGTGCATGCAAGCACCTCATTCTGTTGTGTCCCCCTTTTTTATCTGTCCCTCTTTCTATTCTGTCCGGTTCCTTGCTACTGTTTTCACATGAACTTGCTGGGCCGTTAACAAAGGTGAGCATCCTGCTGTAAGTTTATAGGACATATGTACGATTTTTGTCTTCTGGGAAATACTAGTTCACATCCTTTGCTATTTTTCTATTTAGTTATCTTGTTTTTTTAAATCTTAAATTGCAGCGGCTCTCTGCATTCCTGAAAGGATTAAATCCCTGTCGTGTTTGCTACCAGTTTTTCAGCTTCATTTATGCAATCAGGTGGTTGTTGTAGTTTCCGGGTTTCTTGTCTTTCTTTAAAAGGTTTTCCAGCTCTAAGGTTAAATATGCTGAATAAGTTTTCCATCCAGAGCTTAAGCTGTCGGAGATTAATTTTTCTATGGTTTCTAGGGTCACGTTAACTTTGTTCTGATGGAGATGGACAGCTCATTGTGTTAGCATCACCTATGACATCAACTCAATCTCCTTTTCCCAAGCAAACTGAAATACACCCTAGGTCATCTTTACTTGCATGAATACACACTCAGACATGTTCAAAGTCTCCTTGCCATTCCTCTTATATGTGCATTCCTGTGTCAACATCACACTCCCTACTTCATTACTATGCTTTAACGGTAAATTACTAAACAACAAGGCAAATTTCCCTGCACTATGATTTTTTTAAAAAATTTTTCTTGGCAGGGCGCCTGGGTGGCTCAATGATTAAGCATCTGCCTTTGGCCCAGGTCATGATCTCAGGGTCCTGGGATCAAGCCCCACATCCGGCTCTCTGCTCAGCGGGAGCCTTTTTCCCTCTCTCTCTCTGCCTGCCTCTCTGCCTACTTGTGATCTCTCTCTGTCAAATAAATAAGTAAGATTTTATTTATTGGAACACCTGGGTGGCACAGCCAGTTAAGCTGCTGCCTTAGGCTCAGGTCATGATCCCAGAGTCCTGGGATGGAGTCCCACATTGGACTCCTTGCTCAGCGGGGAGCCTGCTTCTCTCTCTGCCTGCCACTCGGCCTGCCTGTGCTCATTCGCTCTCTGACAAATAAATAAAATCTTTTTAAAAAATCTTTTTTTAAAAAAAGGATTTTATATATTAGAGAGTGAGCACGCACAAGCAGGGGGAGCGGCAGGCAGAGGGAGGAGGAGGCTCCCCGCGGAGCAGAGATCCTGAGATGCGGGGGCTCCATACCAGGACCCTGGGATCATGACCACAGCCGAAGGCAGGCATTTAACCAACTGAACTACCCGGGTGTCTCAATAAACAAAATATTTAAAAAAATTTTTTCTTGGCTATTCTTAGGTATTTATTGTTACAAATGAAATTAAAAATCATCTGACTTAATTCTAAAAACTTCCTTGGGATTCTGATTGGACTTACTTATAATTAGGAAGTTAAAGACATTGTTCTGGTATTCTCATCCTAAAAATATAATATGCCTCTCCATATATTCCAATTCTTTTTTTTTAAAGATTTTATTTATTTATTTGACAGAGAGAGACACAGTGAGAAAGGGAACGCAAGCAGGGGGACTAGCGTAGGGAAAGCAGGCTTCCTGCCCAGCAGGGAGCCCAATGTGGGGCTCGGTCCCAGGATGCTAGGATCATGACCTGAGCTGAAGGCAGACACTTAATGACCCAGCCACCCAGGAGCCCCTCCATATAGTCCAACTACAGTTGTGGTAGTTTAATAAGATCTTGACATAATTCTTATCAGTCCCACAATACCATTCTTAATTAAATATACTCCTAACTATTTAACAATTGGTCATTATTCCTAAATGTGAAACCTCAAAGTACAAAAATCTTAGAAGAGAACACAGGCAGGAACCTCTCTGACATCAGTCACAGCAACATTTTTCTGGATCTGTTTCCTGAGTTAAGGGGAAAAAAAGCAATAAACTACTGGGACTACATCAAAATAAAAAGCTTCTGCACAGCAAAGGAAACAATCAACAAAACTAAAAGACGACCTACAGAATGAGAGAAGATATATCTGCAAATGACATTATCTGATAAAGGGTTAGTATCCAAAATATATAAACGACTTACACAACACCCAAAGTACAAATAACACAACTTAAAAACGGGCAGAAGACACAAACAGACATTTTTCCAAAGACAACCTCCAGACGGCCAACAGAGATGGGCAACAGACACATGAAAAGATGCTCAGTATCACTCATCACCAGGGAAATGCAATTCAAGGCTACAATGAGATATCACCTGTCAACACAAGAAACAAAAGGTGTTGGCAAGGATGTGGAGAAAGGGGAACCCGCTTGCACTACTGGTGGAAATGCAAATGGCAGAAGCCATTATGGAAAACAATATGGAAGTTCCTCAAAAAGTTAAAAACAGAGCGCACCCTCTGACCCGGCAACTGCGCTACCAGGTATTTACCCAAAGAATACAAGAACATTTGCTAATCCAAAGGGATACTTGTATCCCAATGTTTATGGTAGCGGTATTTACAATAGCCAAGATACGGAAGCAGCCCAAGTGTCCATCAACTGATGAATGAATAAAGCATGCACACGTGCGTGCGCGCACACACACTGGAATATTACTCAGCCATCAAAAGAATGACATCTTGCCATTTGTAATGACGGCTGAGCTACAGTGTATTATGCTAAGTGAAATATGTCAGTGAGAGAAAGACAAATGCTGTATGATTTCACTCATACAGGGAATTTAAGGGAAAAAAACGGAACAACCAAAAATAGAAACAAACCAAAAAACAGTTAACTATACTGAACAATCAGATGGTTACAAGAGGGGAGGTGGGCAGGGGGATGGGTGAACAGGTGATAGGGATTAAGAGTGCACTTAGCATGATGAGCAGGGAGTAATGCAGAATTGCTGAATCACTGTACTGTATATGTGAAACTAATAATAATACTCTTGTTAACTACACTAGAATTAAAATTAATAACTTGAAAAAAATTGGTCATTATTCTTTGTCATTATTCTGATAGGATCTCCAGGCCACTCTCTACCTCCAATTTCCGTTGAAACTGTTCTGGATTTAACATAGCTTAAAAAAAATTTTTTTGGACTGTCTCCATCCAATCACTTCACCAAATTTTCATGAACTCAACTCATTTTCTAGGTGAGTTTCCTAGACTGTCTAAGCATTTAACAATTTAACATCATCTGCAAATAATCATTCTTTCTATATTTTTACTCTTCATTTTCCTAACTTACTGCCTTAGCTAATGCCTCAAAAACAATGTTGAATAAGGATAACAATAAGCATCTTCACCTTATTTCTAGTTTTACTGGAAACGCCATATGTATTTTGCCATTTTGTGTGACACTAAGTTTCTGATAGTTATTCAATTTCTATTGAAATTTTATCTTACTTAAAAGACTTTTTATTAAGAATGCTAAATATCCCAAGCGCTTTGTCATCTGTTAATATACTATCTTCTCTTTTAAATAATTCATACAATCAATCACGTTGACAGATTTCTTAAGATTCCCATCTTTATGTTTCTGAGCTAAATCTTCTTTGGGCCTAAAGAGTTCTTTAAATAAACTGCTGGATTTTGTTTTACTATTTTTCCTTGAGAATCTTGTATATTCCTCAAAATCAATCTTTAGTTTTCTTTTTGTACTACCTTAAGGATTTTAGTATTAAGGTTAATCTATCATAAAAGGAACGGGGAGAACTTTGGAACATGTTCTATTTTCTAAAACTGGTTAAGCAGGGTAATTATGTGTTTTTGAAATAAACATTTGCAAAGACCTGGTGCTTTTTAGTAATGGTAGTATTTTAATGGATAAGGGGCTTGCCTGTGGATACCCCCAGATGAGGAAATCCCCAACCCATCCCTTAAGAGCACTCAGAAAAGCCTCAACCTCAGAAGAATTTTCCAGGCTCCCCCTAATGGTTGTTCTAATCCAGCAAGAAGACGGAAGGCGTGGGCGGGTGTCTTCCGACATCTAACTTCCTCAAAAGCAGAACCATTTCAAATAAAATACTTTTCCATTCCCTAGAATGTCAATGTCAATGTCAATGTCAATGTCAAATGTCAATGTCAATGTCACCACCTGCCTTTGGTGCTCTGCTTTGCTTTCAGACAGATGTGCAAGTCAAGAGTTGTTTTTCAAAGCCATTAGTACATACAGCCAGCTGCTAATTACAACACTCTACAACTCCACCGTCCCACATGTCTGGGTTGGTGGTTCTGCATATGCTTACATTGTTCTCAATCCATATAAGGAAGTTTTAGGAGCCAGGGAGCCCGGTATCAGAGTGAATCACTCTTCTAAACTTACCCTATAATCTTGAATAAATGTCCTTTGAACTAAGCTGAATCTTCCTCAGCTACAAAAGAGGAGCACAGCCACTTGGTGCAGGGTTGAGAATTACAGGTTAAAACACCTTAGGCAGAGTCTAGCTAACAATGCAAACATTATTTGACAACAATGGTAACGTTTAAGCTCCGTGTGAGTGAAACAAATCTGCCATGCTCTGATGAAACTGACCCCACCCCACCCCTTCTTAAAACTCTCAAACTGCACATGTGAAATATATATCCTTCTTTTCCCTTTTGCCCACGAAACAATCACACCTACATTTCAACAGAGACAGATCTCTCTTCCAGCTTAAAAAATTAACATGCATGAACCATGAAATCAAATTTGGATGCCAACATATTAGGGAAGATGCAGTAGGGGTAAACAATTTACAGATCAACAAATTAAAGCAGTCGTCTGAATTGTTTCCAAATCTGGAGACAGGCAGTGCCTGGGTGGCTCTGTAGTTAAGCCTGGGCCTTCGGCTCAGGTCATGATCTCAGGGTCCTGGGATCAAGCCCCACATCGGGATCTCTGCTCAGTGGGGAGCCTGCTTCTCCCTCTCCCTCTCCCTCTGCTTATGTTCACTCTCTCGCTGTGTCTTTCTGCCAAATAAAAAAAAATCTTTAAAAAAAAACTGGAGACATACTTTTAAAAAAAACTGGAGACATACTTTTATTTCCTTTTTTTTTTTAAAGACACACATTTAAGATCCTATTCAAATAAAATGTATTTGCTTGGTTATCTTGTTCTAACAAGTACTGTAGATATAAGCACTGAACACGTGCATGCTCAAAATACAATACAAAACATATCCAACAAGCTGTAATGATTGGTCAACTTGCAAGCACAGTACAATTTAGGACAGAAACTAATTTGCTTAGCAAGAAGCAACTGCTGAGATGTACACAATTCACACAAAGAGTCTGAAGGGTAGCAGAACACACCACCTCAAAGTACGCCACTTTGGTCTATTACATTGAGCTACAGGCACGTGAAAAACAGCAAATGGAGAAAACAACTTGCTGTGAACTCCCCTTCAATCTGCCTGAAGACAAATCCTCCGAAAGAAACTCCACTGCCAGAGAGCCTCTCCCTAGTGGGTTCAACCAGGAAAGGGTGATCTCTATCATAGGACAAGAGACGGATACCACATCCAGACACGCTTAGTCACAAATATCATATACCTACCGCGTCTACTCTTCCAAGGGCCCATTATCGTTCCTAAAAATCACTCACTTTGCCCAAGACACCTATGACCCCTTAACCCTACTAAGATGATATTTAAGCCTAAATTCTAAAGCGACCTCTGAGTTACTCACTTATCTCTGGGTCTCTCCAAGCACATAAGAGAAACATTACTCAACTGCTGTTTTTCTCTTGTTAACCTGTCTCCTATTATATAGGAGTCTTAGTCAAGATCTAGAAGGGCAGAGGGCAAGGGTGCTGATAATCCTGAGTCCATCTCTGGCCCTCTAATCTTGTTCATGTTTGCTCAATGACCTCTTGGGACTACATGTTCTGGAACCTTAGAGATTAATAGATGTACGTCAGAAATGCCTGCCCAGGAAGGCTGGGATGTGTTTTGGCTTCCTGTGAATCTGTTAGAGATAACAGTCTTTCCCCTTCCTCAAACACAGGTGGTGCCGTAAAATCTAATGAAAGCTTGATTAAAGGCCAGTTAGGTCAGTTAGGTGCACACATACCCAGTGAAGGTCATGGGAACAGTACGCTCGGACTCCAGTGCCCTTCCTACATGTCCTCTTCCTCTATAACATCCGTGGACCACAGTCTGGACCTTGCAGAGAGTAACTATGCAGCTGCTGCGACCATCTTCTGCCCGATCCAGCCACTCAGTTAAGCGTCCCGGAGTAAAACTCGGTGTAAACTCTACGGTGTGGCCTCCTTTGTTTTCCGGTCACCAAGTGCCTAATCAGTTTGGGGGGTTAATCTACTGTCCCTCCCCGACCTTCTAACAGTAGAGGGCAACGTTTTCCTTCCCTCCAAGATGATCTATGTATCTTCTTAACCAATTTCCCTTAAAGTTGTTTTAGGAAGGTACAATTCAAGTCAATAACATATTATTAGCGGACTGCAAAATGTTATCTAGAAAACATAATTACCTGATAGCAGTCTCCTTTAAGATTGTCTAAGACGTCCCCACATGTTTTTCGCATGTATTTCTTACATCCATCAATCACCATTTGGTCAATGTTCCAACAGGTCAAGGAGAAATTAATCCTGAATTTGGATCTATCAAAGAATTCTGAAATAGTAATACTTTAACAAAAAGGCAGGGGCACCTGCATGGCTCAGTCGGTTAAGCATCCGACTCTTGATCTCAGTTCAGGTCACTATCTCAGGGTTGTGAGATCGAGCCCAGCATCCGGCTCAGCATGGAGTCTGCCTGAAATTCTCTTCCTCTCCGTCTGCCCCTCACTATACTCTCTTTCTCAAATAAATAGATAAAAATCTGAATAAAGGAAAGTAAAATCTTTATAAAGGTAAAACAAACATAAATTTTATAACACTAACTTGGGTATCAGATTTACCAAAAAAAAAAAAAAAAAAGACACAATGATTTCATTTTTGTACCAAGGTCACTCAAAAAGAACGGAATTTTCTCTTCTCATGAAGAAGCCCTTCCAGAAAGTGATAAGCAGTAGACACGCTAGCAAGGGTGCTTTCTCGCTTTCTCCACTAGAGGATCTCTGCTGTTTTGTCTGTAGCCATATAAAAAGGCTACTGGTACTAAATAGAATGTTTGTTCAAGGCAGTATTTATAAGGCATTTGCCTCGTAACATTAACTGGAGTCTGAAGACAAAAAGAGGAAGGAAACAGAAGCCAACTGAACTTGACCTCCAAACAAAGGATATCTCTACCATAGTGACCATCTTTGGTTTCAGTTTGACTATTTCACATAATATGCCCCCATCTCCACCCCCAAGAATCAGCACATCTTTGCCACTGTAGTCTTCTTTTCCACTGCCCATGATGGCCTGGGTATACGCCAAATCACTCTCTGCCAGATCTAGGGAGGAAAAACACAGGTACAAAATGTAAGTCTACCGAAACCCATACTGCGACCTGACTTGCCATCCTCGAAAGTGCTGGAATCTAGTCTAAAATTCGCATTGTTTTTCATTTTTGATCTTTAAAAACAGAGGTCCTTTTTTTTTTTTTGCATTGTGGACTTTTCATCAACCCTACTCACCTGACACCTAATATATCCCATACACATATACTTTGGTCAGCCGGAAAAAGAATTCAGTCTTAAGAATGTTCTGATATGCTGATTAAAAGCAATCACATCTTTTATTACATGAAACAGCATCTGAGAGTTGCTCCAAATAATAGGAGAGAGAAAAAAAGCAAACTAGGGTTTAGAGGAAACAAGAATGGCCCGGAACTGCTAATAGTTAGCACTCAGTGGTGAGTATACGCAGGTTCATCATGCTGTTTTGTTTACTCAGGTTTGTAATTTTCCATAACAAAAATATTTCTTAAAAAATAAGCAGGGGCACCTGGGTGGCTCAGTGGGATAAAGCCTCTGCCTTCAGCTCAGGTCATGATCCCGGGGTCATGGGATCGAGTCCCACATGGGGCTCTCTGCTCGGCAGGGAGCCTGCTTCCCCCTCTCTCTCTGCTTGCCTCTCTGCCTACTTGTGATCTGTCAGACAAATAAATATAATCTTTAAAAAAATAAACAATCATCTTTTCTTTATATAAGTATCGTGCCAATACTCAACACTAAGTATACTAAGAAAAAGGAACATCAAGACCAAGTTTTCATGGCTCTGCCATAAAACGTGAAAGCCTAGGGGCACCTGGGTGGCTCGGATGGTTAAGCGTCTGACTCTTGGTTTAGGTTCAGATCGCGATCTCAGGGTCACAGGTTGGGGCCCCGGGGGTCCTGGTCGGACTCCGCCCTCTGAGTGGTGTCCGCTTCCCCCTCCCTCTGCCCCTCCTCACCCCCATTCACACATTCTAAGATTAAAAAAAAAGATAAAATCTTTCAAATAAAAAATAAAAATAAAACATGAAAGCCCAGACAATCCATGGGTTATTATGACATAAATGTTCCTTTCAAAAAAACAGCCCTGCCAAGGACAAACTAGGACACATCCACAATGATGCTCTTTGTCATGAAAGCACCATAACCTGAAACAGTTCACTTTGCTATGCTAAGTGACTAGGATACCTAACTAGGGTAGCTAGTTAGCTAACTAGGTAGCTACCTAACTAGGGTAGGGATGGAATACTTACTAACGTCCCCGCTAAGGATGAGAATATTCCCAAATTGCTTCGAGTGTAGAATTTTAATGTTCTGATAAGGTGAATCTTCATCATACACCACTTCATCTATGTCATACTCAACCAGGCGACCATCAGCGGTGGGCCAGTATCTGTCGATAGCTCCTCCTCGAACTATGGGTGGTAATCTGAAAAAAGGGAAAACAAGAATGAGCATTTATAGAACACCACTTATGGGGCCGCTATCTTAAAAGTGAACCTGGAGGGGCACCAGGGTGGCTTAGTCAGCAGACGATGCCATTGTTGACCTTGGGGTTATGAGTTCAAGCCCCACGTTCGGTGTAGTGATTACTTAAAAAAAAAAAAAAGTTTGGGGGGAAAAGCGAACCCGGAAGCATGAATGTATAAAGCAAGCCATGTGGGGCGCCTGGGTGGCTCAGTGAGTTAAGCCGCTGCCTTCGGCTTGGGTCATTATCTTAGGGTCCTGGGATCAAGTCCCGTATCGGGCTCTCTGCTCATCAGGGAGCCTGCTTCCCTCTCTCTCTCTACCTGCCTCTCCGTCTACTTGTGATTTCTCACTGTCAAATAAATAAAATCTTTAAAAAAAAAAAAAAAGCAAACCATGTGCCCTCTGACCAGTTCCAGAATAGTATATAAATGTAAAGCCTGGGTTTTCAGCTATACACAAAACTAGCAAATCTCTGCCACTGTCATACATTACGAGATTACCTTTTTAATGAACCTTTTTGGCATGCCTTCAATTTTCCCTAAAAAAAAAAAAAGGCTCGACAAAATGGCCACCTCAGACATCACACTTCAGTCCAAATACCTCAGCAAGAATCTCTGAGGACGGGTCATCCCACACCACACTGCCACTATCATGTTCACACAAGTGTACGGGGGTCTAATACCATCATCTGGTACACAATCCACATTCAAATGCCCCCACGACTGTCCCAACCATGTCACTTACAGCTGTTCTGCTATTGGATGAGGGATCATAGCTGTATTTTGTTTTCCTTTTTTACCCTCATTTTATCTAGTAAAGTTTTTCTACCTGGTGTGTTTCCTAACATCTCAGGGAAGTGCAGATCAGGTGCTCTGCAGAAAATGCCTAAGGTGGGTTTGCGTGAACACCTCTTTCTTCATTAAGTCAGGGGAGCAGATATTTCCACAAGGAGCACATCAGGGGCACAAGCTGTGTGCTTGTCCTATCATTAGAGATGCTAAGTGTGACCAGTTGGTTCAAGCGGATGGCACTAGATCCCTCCCAATTGCAAAGGTACCTTTTTTCCCTTGGACATTAGTAAGCAGCCTGTGGGGCAGCCCTCTCAAACTGCGCGAAAGCCCTGATCTCTCCACAAATCTCCAGTAGTAGCTTTGGCATCTAGAAGATTCTTGCCTGAATATATTATTACTACTAGAAGGATTGCAAACTGAGAATTTCCCATCCCATTCTTTTGCAAACGCTCAGTATTTCAGACAGTGTGAATGTACTAGGAACTACCAGCAGAGGACACTAAATGACAATGAAAACCACAGCCTGAACCGGGGATTGGCAAATCGAACAGAAGCACAAAATGAGAACTAGCTCCCTACCTACCTGTGTGCAAGTCATGTGCTCTCCAGCAACAGTCAAACAGCTGTATGCTGAGATCTGCTACCTCTGACTTCCTCTGGTGAGTCTCTGCCCTCCCACGCACCTGTTTCCAGGAATACAGTCTGAACCTGTTTTAATGAAGCTTCCTCTGAGCAAACACTGACAACCATGAAGAACATCAAGACTGGGGCGCTGGGTTGGCTCAGTCGGTTCAGTGTCCGACTAGATTTCAGCTCAGGACATGATCTCAGGGTCACGGGATGGAGCCCCACATTGGGCTGTGCGCTGGGTATGCGGTATGCTGGAGATTCTCTGTCCTTCTGCTTCTGCCCCTCCCCCTGCTTGCATGTGCACTCTGTGTGTGTGTGTGTGTGTGTGTATACATATAGACAACATTCAGATTTACAAAGCAGATTCCCATTAATTCTCATTTAATCCTAGCAACTCTTGATTTAACCCCTCCCTGCACTGCTGAAGTGAACAAAGGCAGCTGCTAGAATGTTCGCAGACCAGGCCTGTCTTGTAACATGTGGAGACCCAAACAGGACAATACATTCTCCTCCCTGGCCCAGAGCAGGCAAACAGGACTTGGGGGAAGCCTCTTCGAGCCCTGACTAATGGTTGGTGGCTACACAGAGGTAGGAGCGTCAACTACCAGTGACCTTAGATGAAGGTGAAAAATGCCAAGTCATGGGCTTTCAGGGGAGGAAACCCACCCCCTGGTTGACAGGCAAGCAAGCTATAAGAAATTACTAAACTATGCAAAAACCTGATGAAACAAAATGTCCATTCTCAACTGTGTCACTAAGTGCCTTGGCGGAAGTAAGGAACTCATGGCAACACAACGGTTTTCATTTGTTTTAATTTTATTAAATTTTCTTAAGATTTCATCCTTAAGTAATCTCTACACCCAAGATGGGCTCCAACTCATGACCCCGAGATCAAGAGTGGCACGCCTGACCGACTGACGCAGCTCGGCGCCCGGCAACACAATGGTTTTTAGTCTGGCAAAGAAACAACAAGGATCTCTAACAGGATGAGGAAGCCATTTATCTTGATGAAGTACTCATCCTAGCATGAAGGGCATCTCCTTGTAATGGGCTACCGGAGATGTTCTGGAGCCCAGCACAACCCCTCTTTCAACCTTCACTGCTGAAAATTGAAGAGGATTGTAGAGAGCAAGTCAGACAGAGCAAGTCCCGGGTCTCAGGTACACTGTGCCTACTGCACTCTCCCTCACCCCCGACCCCGACCCTGACAAAACTTAGTGGACGTAAGCTTGTTTTCCTGTTCCTTTTCTTTGGAAAAAGAGAATATACAAATAACTTATCTAATGTACCTCATAGCTTTTTTTTTAAGATTTTATTTATTCATTTGACAGAAAGAGACACAGCAGGAGAGGGAACACAAGTGGGGGATGGCGTGGGAGAGGGAGAAGCAGGCTCCCCGCCAAGCAGGGAGCCTGATGTGGGGCTCGATCCCAGCACCCTGAGATCATGACTAGAGCTGCAGGCAGACACTCAACGACTGAGCCACCCAAGTGCCCCCATCCCATGGCCCACAGGGGAATAATGATTTCAGATAATGTCACTAGTTACTTGATGACTAAATTTCTAACCATATCATTCCCCAGACAGAAAAATGGCATCATTCTTGTCCTTTTGAGGCCAATTACAAAAAGCCTGCCACCAAGTACTCCCAGTCACTCCTGGACCCCTCTACCGTGATTTTACGAAAAGCTGTAAGGAGCGATGACAAGCAAAAGCAAGGTCTGTATTCTGAACTGAAAATATGAAGCTGAACTCCACTCTCGCTTGGAGAACTGCTCTACCCGAAACAAAGACTTCTCGTGGGTGCCAAAACCCATAAATGTATTCCATCTACTTACTTACTCCTAGAAGTAACCCCAATAAAAGCAAGACCAATAAAAATCAGAGGCATTTTGATGTTGGCCAATTCATCATCACAGAGTTAACACATTTCAGAACACAGTGGGAACCCTCTGAATTCAGGTTGGTGCACACATAGGTGTGCACCAGTCGAAGGAATGCTAAAAACCTCTGCAAGCAGGGAAAGGTGGAAAGCCCAGAAAAGTGGATGGGTGTGGACATGTTTTTAAGGACAGGGAAGAGGGAAATATGGCTGAGGAGATGTATACTGAACTTAGGTGGGGTAAACAAATCTTGGTGCTCTGACCGACTTCCACAGTGGGCAAGTTGTACACTATTGTGTTCATTTACTGGCAGTTTCCTGCTTTCTACCCTATCGGGAGATTAACCAACATTCTAGTTGCCTTACATCAGCCCTGGAGCTTTCCTGTGGTCTGAAAAAACTTAGCATGCTGAGCTAATAAGTCCTCCACACACATCCTAGGTCTTGCCAAAATGAATGCCTGCTTCTGGAAAGTCCTGTCAACTAGAGCAATCTGTATTCTGGTCGCTTCCATCAGTGATGGCATGACCTTGATAAAGTCCCTTTAGGTTTCTCTGTGTTTGCTGTTGTGAGTAAGAGACAGATCTCCCACTATTCAGGGCCTGATAAGGAGCCATCCAGAGACAAGAGCAAACTGGTGAGAATTACTTGTGGGGCATCCATGATTAACTCCTATTCTTAATTCCCAGGCCTCTCACAAGACTCAGTCCATTCCAACAAATGTCAAAGCTGTGACTTCTATCAAAGCTCTTTTAAAATCTGTTGCCATGCACAAATACCATTGCAGTGTTCAAAAGAAATGTTCCATATCTGCGCTGTGCACTAGCCCTTAGCTCCTGACAGGGGCCAGTGAGACTGAGGAATGGAACTTTTTTATTAACTGAAATTTAAATAGCCACAGTCAGGATCGGGACTCGGGGGCTTAACTGCTCAGGGTGGGTGGCCTCTCGGATTCTTAGTATCTTGCCAAGTCACCTTACTCAAAAGCTTTGAGGCAAATTTTCTATCACCCCGTCTTGTCATAAATCTTAGAACTGAATTCCACTCCGGAGCCCCAGAGCTCTGAGCAGAGACAGCAACCTTTTCACTTTCCTGGACCAGGGTGGGGAGTTCTCTCACTCCCCTACGACTGAGGCGGAAGCCTCCCCCAGCTCCTCTGCCTTATCCGCTTCCAGATCCTGATTCACTCACTATCTCCTCGCTATCTCCTTACTACCTGTGTTTCATTTTACACAGCGCATGCGTGCACACGTGTGTGTGCGTGTGCATATGTGTGTGTTCGTCTATTTTGTCTTGTTTGGGTGTGAGGCATCCAGTAGCTCAGTCTACCATGTTGGCCAGAAGCAGACACTACTCGGGGACAACACCGCCATTCTAATTTTACCAGTTAAACAAATATAAAAGGACATTCAGGAGTGGACTTACCGCTTCACCCGCACAGTACTGTCCTGACTCAATTCTTTCATTCTTTCTTCTACTTTGTTCAAAAGCTACAATTCAAAGAAAAGAAGTCATTGGGCTTACAGAAGAAGCTGAGTAGAACAGCTAAGGCTCCAGGAGGCTGAGGCCATGGTGACAGAGCTGGGCGATATTCCTGACCTCCGCCATCCCTGCAGCGGCCTCCAGGCCTGGCCCAGTTCCACACACCCCCGCCAACCCGGCCTCCTGGTGCTAAGCTCAGTTCAAGTCACCAGCAAGGTAACAGGAAAGGGGAGAGCACAAGGATAATGCAGATATAACATACTGCTCAAGGGTTTACATTTCGTCCAATGGAAAGTAAAATTACTCAGTTTTCAAGCAGCCAAAGGAACAAGGACAAGCCAGGTCCCTAACAATTGAGGAACCACTATTTTTCTTCTAAAATCACTTAGCTGGAATTTAAACTTAACTGGGAGATCAGCACTTGCATAAAATCATATTATCATTAAAAATATGAGATTTGATAACCCTCTAATATCTGTAATTAAAAATCGGTAAAAAAAAATTAAAGAAAAGTAAATAAAAGTGAAAAACCAACACTGTCCACTTCTTGGCCTTGCAAATCACCATCATAACTCTGAAGATCCAACAACACCAATCCATGCGGGTAAATTCTCAAACTGGCAAAGCTACAAAAGAAAGCATAATTTGAAGGTTAGGAATTGTATCATGGCATTCAAAAGAAGAAAAAAGACACCAACCCACCTAACTAAAAGGAAAGACCGCTGCTCTTTTTCCCCCTACGTTACATGGTTAAGCCTTTGCTTTCTTACAAGAACGTCTTCTTGGAGGTGGGGAGCCACCAATCATTTAGGGAAGATTTAGACAGTCAGCAGATGCTAATGTTTTCACATAACAGGTTCTTGGGCCCCAAAAGTGATTCACTAGCAAGTTCTGTGAACCGGATTTTTTTTTTAATTAAAAAAAAATACAGTAAATTCCACCCCAACTCATGACCCCAAAATCAAAAATCACATACTCTACTGATTGAGCCAGCCAAGTGCCCTGGTGAACCTGATTTTTTTTTTTTTAATCTTTTTACCTTATTGAGCGAACCTGATTTTTCAGAAGGTTCCTGGTACATAATTTGGCCAAGTTTAGTAACCATGGCCCTTCATCTTCAGGCCTTCCCAATTAACCTTCAGCAAGTTCACAATGGAGCCATGGTTTTCTGACTGCAAGCAAGTGGTGGTTAAACTGACTGAGATCAGGGTTGGCACACTCTAGCCCTACAGACTGCAAACCAGATCCAGCCTCCAAGACTTGTTTTTGTAAAGCCTGCAGACTAAGAATGGTTTTCACATTTTTAAGGAGTTGTTTAACAAAGAGAGAGAGAATATGACAGAGACTCTTAAGTGGCTCCCTACGAAACAAGCTTTCTGACCCCTAATTTGGGGGATCTTTGCATTTTTCTTAAAATATCAGAGTGGGGGACACCTGGGTGGCCCAGTGGGTTAAGCCTCTGCCTTCAGCTCAGGTCATGATCCCAGGGTGCTGGGATCGAGCCCCACATCGGGCTCTCTGCTCAGCGGGGAGCCTGCTTCTTCCTCTCTCTTTGCCTGCTTCTCTGCCTCCTTGTGATCTTTCTCTCTGTCCAAAAAATAAATAAAATCTTTAAAAAAAATCAGAGTGAATCACATGCAATAAAAGTCTATTATGTAGAGAAACTTCTGCTTCAATCATACATGTACCTGTACTGTACAGACACAGATGACTGTGTACAGGGTTATGATATAAAAATACTTCTTGGGGTGCCTGGGTGGCTCAATCAGTTACGGGTCTGCCTTCAGCTCAGGTCACTGATCTCAGGGTTCTGAGACCAAGCCCCACATCAGGCTCCCTGCTCAACAAGGAATCTGCTTCTCCCTCAGCCTCTGTCGCTGCTCCTTCCCCTACTTGTGCTTTCTCTCTGTCAAATAAAATCTTAAAAAATAAAAAGGAATAAAATAAAATTACTTCTTAATTTAAGTTGTGGTTAAAGAGACATTTGAAAGGTACTAAATTAGAAGAACTCGATAGGCAGCGTGCCTGGATTAAAAACTCAACACTACTAGTTAATTTCACCTTCAGCCTTTAAAGGGCCCCCAAATCAAGTTCAGGTCCAGGAAACCACAAATAATTTACATCTGACTGAGCCTATCATTCCTTCCCCCCCACCACCACCACCACAGCACAAAGGAGAGGGCCTGGAGAGGAGTAAGGGTGGAGAAACATCACCCTTAACCACCCGGGGCTTCTAGTGCAGTCCTCTGCCCATGGAGCGACAGAACCCAGGAGCACAGACAATGCTGAAGTGAAGAGCAAGTACAAAAAGCTCAAGGAATTAAAACCAGCCTGTGGACCAGGACCACACCATCAAAAAGGGGCTGTTAATCAAAAGTCAGGCCAGAAGCTGAGTATGGTCCTTCTGAGCTGGTGCCTGGTCGCCCAGGCAGGGGTGGGAGCAGTGAAGTTTCAGGACAGGCACCACGGGGATGGGGCCCAGGGGAGCAAGTGAGAGAAGAGGGAGACCAATGCTGAAAATACGTTTTTAAACGAAGCATGTTAATTTTCATTTTTTCTGCTTTCAGAAGCAATTTCTAAACAGCTCTTGTCATTCATTCAAAATTCCCTTCCGGGAAGAATTCCAGGTCCCCCAGACAACTGGAAATGGTGTCTATGGTAGATTTAAGAAGTGAGGCAGAGAAGTCGGCAGGGCCTGGCTGCAAAGGCAGGAGATTCTAAGAGAATCAGGCTTCAAAGGGCCAACGGGGGCGGCGGGGTGGCAATGTGACATGGTTCGATTTGCTGCGGTCCCCAAAGGATGGACCACATCCAGGACAGCAAGAGACCTTGGCGGAGAAGGTGGAGGAAAGAGGCCAGGATGGAGAGGGGCTGAATGGAAGCCTGCAGGAGCTGGACGGGATCAAGGACAGCTTCCAAACTCCACTTGCAGGAAACGTGTTATTAA
This sequence comes from Mustela erminea, assembly GCF_009829155.1. Taxonomy (NCBI): domain Eukaryota; kingdom Metazoa; phylum Chordata; class Mammalia; order Carnivora; family Mustelidae; genus Mustela; species Mustela erminea. The sequence continues at coordinate 17,544,362 of NC_045635.1, read as the reverse complement.
CTGGGCCAGGGCGCCGAGGAGGGAGGGCAGGAGAGCCTGGCGGTGGTGTTGCTTTGGGATCACCCTTTTGGTGGTGGTGTTGCTTTGGGATCACCCTTGAGAAAAATTATTCTAGATACGTGTCAGGTATCTGTTAAACACATGCGTGGACATTTACTACATAGTCACAAATACAAATCTGGGCCTGGCGAGAGAGGAGCTGGGGAAGTCTTTGAGAGGCATCAAGAGAGGGAAGACCAATTATCCCCGTGGGGTGGAGCATGTTGATTTAGAAAGAGAATAACAAAAGGGGACACTCAGAAGTTCAAGTTTCCCTCATCTCCAGCATTGCCTTTTGGGCCTCTGAGGTTGTGGGAGTGGTTATTTTTCCTTTTAAGAGAGAAACAAGGGAGAGAATGCGGGACATTAATGAAACCGTATGGAATTCTAGTACTTTGTACCCACTGGGGGAAATAGAATTAAAGCCATTGAAAATACCCAGGAGTTCACATTTTAAAATTAATAGTGCAAATTACAAAGAATCTTACTAGTTCTGCCTACTAAACCAGTCTAGATAGAATACAAACCTAGACTTAGGATAGCACAAAGAGCTTAACACTCTGGGGTCTTCTGTTATTGGTCAGTTCTTAATTTAGGTTTCCTTTCCTATTCCCACAAAATACTGGCTCTCATGTACATATTGATTAGGTCAAGTCTGGATAGTCTATAAGAGTCTTAAGGAAAAGAAAAAAAACAGCCTGAAATCTTGGATCCCCTCAGCTTCCTGTCCCCCTCCCATTCCGCATTTGATAATGGTCTGCATTAATCACTAACAACTTCTACCAGGGCTATTCACGGCGTGGTCAGCCGACCACAGACCAGCAGCATCAGCTAGCTGAAAATGCGACTTCCAGTGCTGCCCCAGAGCGGCTCCATCAAAAAACTCTTGGATTGGGGCCCGGGAATCGGGTTTAACCACCTCTGAATCGTGGCCTGCAGTTCACACTGCTTCTGCTGCCCAGGGGTTCTGGGTCCTGGCCACACAGAATCACCTGGTTGGGGGCGGGGGCTTTGGAAAAATCCTAATGCCCAGTGACCTCAATGTCTGGGAGAGTGACTGGGGTAATGTCTTGTGAAAGCACTCCCGGGGGATTCTACTGTGCAGCGAGGGCTATGAAGCACTGAATTCTAGCCCCCCTAGCATGAAACAGATCCCCGGACACGACCCCTCCCCCTTTGTTGTCAGTCCCGCAGTCCGTCTGCCCGGCCCCGCCCCCATGCCCCACCAGCTGAAGTGCTCAGATACGAAGGCCCCTCACCTGCCGTTTTTGTTGATATAGGTCGCTAGATAACCATGGTCTTGCCAGTTGTGCACGGACTCCGTCATCCCTTGCTCCTGGAAAATGGACTGGAGGCCTTTCAGAATGGTCTCGCCATCAGCTGGAGAAAGAGGGAGAGAAGGCCAGGTGGTCAGGATAAAACACATCCCAAAGGAAAGCCAGTGAGGTGTGGTTTGGTGACCGAACTTGGTAAGAAAACCTGAACACAGAGTTGCCGGAAGTCACTTGGGCCCGTCGTCATGAGCTATGGAGGTTCTCAACCCCATGCGGATTACCAGGTTACACAAGACAGACACAGAAACACCAAGCACAAAGTTATTGTGCCAAGGATGCAGACAGGTTTTCGGCCAACTGGAGAGGACACAACACAATGTTCAGTTATGCACTGTGACCCCATCCGTGGCCAGTGGCCCATCTTGCCCAAGGGAAGCTCGGTATCCCCGGGTAGGACTTCGGTCAAGGTTATAGAAATTGCATTAATCTCTGCAGGTTCACAGGATGCCTGAATCTTCAAGGACATCTAAAATTATGACGCCTACGAGGAAAGGCAAGATGCAATTTGTTCTCCTCTAGTTCGATCTGCTAAGCACTCACTGTCTGAGAAGAGTAAGGTAAAAAACAGAGAGGAGACAGAATGGATTACTCTGTACTGTCCCACGAGCCCTCCGCGGGCTGGTGCTTTTTCCACATGACAGAAAAAAAACAGTGTAGGCTGCAAAGCGTCAAAATGGACAGTATGTACAAAGAGTGTATCTGCGACCCGAACCAAGGCAAAAGAAAAAAACAAAAAGATTCACAGCTGACCGCAGTGTGGTTTCACCAGAAAACTCACACTAGAATTCCTTCCATAAACTAAGGAGTGCCAGTGCTTGGACTAGACGTTAAGGAATTTTTCCACCCTACTTAGAATCTATCTCCAGCGATGTCTGGAATGATGCTCCCAAGACCTTCCAGAGCACAGTAAGAATGAAGACCACAAACTGCCTTCAGAGGCCAAATTAGACAGGAAATGTGTCTTAGTCTAGCGAGCATAGACTTTTCAAAAAACTCCGAAGTTAGCTGCCACTTAAAAACCAGACTTCAGGGCACCTGAGTGGCTCAGTTGGTTAAGCTTCTGCCTTTGGCTCAGGTCATGATAACAGGGTCCCAAGATCCAATCCAGCCCTGCAGCAGGGTCCCGGCTCAGCAGAGCGTCGGCTTCTCCCTTTCCCTCTGTTCCTCTCCCTGCTGTTGTTCTCTCTCTCTCAAGTAAATAAAATCTTTAAAAAAAAATTCCACCTACCCCCACCGTAATGGGTGGAATGGTGGCCCCCAAAAGGTATGTCCACATCCTGACCCCCAGAACCTGGAAGTGTGACCTGATTTGGAAAAAGGGTTTTGCAGACATAATTATAGATCCAGAGGTGAGATCATCCCCGATTAGGCAGGTGGGACCTAAATCCAAGGACAAGCGCCCTCCTGACAGAAGATGAGACACAGGGATAAAGAGCAGCAGGTGCCAGAACACCAGGAGCCCCTGCATCCAGAAGATCCAAGTTAGGACTCTCTCCCCTGGAGCCTTTAGGAGGACCATGGCCCTGCCAATAATAATTTTGAACTTCTGGCCTCCAGAACAGGGAGAAAATGTGTCTGTTCCTGTAAGCCACATGATCACAGCACTTGTGCCAGAGCTCCGGCAGACGGATACGCCCACCAAAATCGGTACTTTCAATTTCACTTAACAAATGATGGCAAACAGCGTAGCAAAAACGGCAGTGAAGGCATCACTTGCTAATCCTTTGAGTCAAACCGAACACAGGGCTATTAGGACAGCACAACCAAAACTCATGGATGACATTTAAAACACAACTAGTTCAGTGTGCAGCTCGAAGCCCCCACACAGCAGCAGGGACACACAAGTGGGTCACAACGGGGGCCTGTATGTTACCAGCCACTGCGTGAGATGAAGACTTCAAACTTCGCACGACAGTATCTGCTGGGGTTCACCCACCAGGAAGGCAAATCCTCCTCTGAGAAGGCAGCACCCAGGACGCCACAGTGAGAGAGAGCAGGGGACCGGGGTAGAGCCAGAGAATGTCAGGGTGGCCAAGCCCTCTGCCAGCTGAGCTGCGGCTGCACCCGGGAAAAGGCCCCCCATCAGGGAAAGGCTCCTGGGGCCCGCGCACACCACGCCCTCATCGCAACACAAGCACTGACCTCACACCTCATTAGTGTCGCTCAGTTCCGGCAAAACTGTGTCTTTGGGAAACTCACTGAGAAAAGAGCTGGCTTCATGATTCTGAAAGTGGTTTCAGGAAATTAAAAGGGGGAAGCTTGAATTCTATCCTCTGAATGATACACAGTTTTAAGACGAAAATCCACCCCCTAAAAATTTCCGACTTCAAACTTCATAAAAAGAAGAGACCTCGTGGGGCGCCTGGGTGGCTCAGTAGGTTAAAGCCTACACCTTTGGCTCAGGTCATGATCCCAGGGTCCTGGGATCGAGCCCCGCATCGTGCTCTCTGGTCAGCGGGAGCCTGCTCCCCCTGCCCCAACCCTGCCGCCGCCTGCCTCTCTGCCTACTTGTGATCTCTGTCTGTCAAATAAATAAATCAAGTCTTAAAAAAAAAAAAAAAGAACCTTGTTCAGTCTGTCTGCCACTGAAGCCTGCTGGGGACAAGCTACGAGGAAGTGACTGAGCTGCAGGGCGGTAAAGACAACGTGCCCAGCATGGCCGAGTCCCACTGAGCCCAGCGCTACTTGCCCTGAACAAGAAAGCCACTATGTCATTATTCAACCCCTCCTTGGCTAGAACACACGTTTTCTGTTTTGAAAGTGTATAAAACAAGTCATCACTCCTGGTAAATGGCCGCAAGACTGGGTTCTGTTGGCACATTACAGAACACGAATCCCCTATGCTGGTGAGGGGGACCCTTCAGACAGGGCCACCCCATGCAGGGAAGGCGGACCTCGGTCCCAGGGCTGAGCTGGAGAAAACTCTTCCTTGGGCCAGGAAAAGGGGTGTCTTTGTCTAATACACCGAAAACCCTTGATAGAGAGCCGCCCCCTTTTTCTAGCAGGCACAATTAGTGGAAAGGCACTGAGGGGGCCAGTGGAGGCCCTCCAACCAGGTTTCAAACAGAAGAAAAACATATTATGACAGAAACCCACTGGAGAGTGTTATGTATTTCTATACTATGGGCTTGCCCCTCAGTCCAAAGAAATCTGCCAGGTCTGAATGTTATTTCCGGCTGTCACCTCTGCCTGGTCCCTTGTGGGCACTCAATGTGCCGGCCCTGTGGGGGATACAGTGATGTGCCTTTCTGCACTCACTGTTCCCAGCCCTTGGAGAAGATTCCAGAAAGGGGCTCCAGAGCAGAAACTACCCAGCAACTCTTTTCCAGAACTAAGGTTTGAAAATGAAAACAAAGCCAAGGACGTGAGCTCCACTAGGTTCAACAATGAGGCCTGCTTGGTCATTTTTTTTAAGATTTTATTTATTTATTTGACAGAGAGAGATCACAAGTAGGCATACTGGCAGGCAGAGAGAGAGAGGGGGAAGCAGGCTTCCCTGCTGAGCAGAGAACCCGATGCGGGGCTCAATTCCAGGACCCTGGGATCATGACCTGAGCCGAAGGCAGAGGCTTTACCCCAACTGAGCCACCCAGGTGCCCTTTGCTTGGTCATCTTGATCTCAGGGGCTCAATAAATGTTTTGTGGTAAATGAAAATTTATTTTAGTTGGCTAAATTAATCAACCATATTGCTGTATCTTTGTAGAGTTTCTAGAATGTCTAAACCTGTGGTTTTCAATCCTAACAATGCATTATAATTACCTGGGGAGTTTTTTTAAAGTGGTATGTCACATCCCAGACCAATTAAATAAAAACCTGTGGGTGAGAACCAGGCATCAGTATTTTTCAGAGCTCCCTGGGAAATTCCAATGTACAGCCATGGTTGAGAACCACTGAGCAAAACCACCAGATACAAGAAAGAACAAGAAATCCCCACTATTTCCAAACTCATTAGTCGAGTCACCAAAAGGTTATAAAAAATGTTGAAAAGGGTCTGAAAAAAGCCTGAACTCCTTACTAACAGGTAGCCTCTTATTAGCCAGTAGCCTAGGACATGCCCCAGAAAATGCTTTGCAGTTATCCAATTTCAACCTTCATGTCTGTCTAGTAAGAAACATGTAATATGACCAAACACAATGTACTTCACTGTATCGGGGTTCCTCGACTGGGGTTGACGACACGTGGTGTGAAGGACTGTCTTGTCCCTCACGTGCCTTTGGCAATCCCGGTCATACACACTACATGTGGGTAGTATCCCCACTCTGTTTAAAGAGAGAAAGAAAAGACCCCACACCCCCACTGCCCGGAGGGTGGGGGTTGGGCAGATGCGTGGTGGGAAAATCCCTTGAAAACTACCAGATGCTCCACAGGAGTGAAAATAAGCCTGGGGTCAGAGCATGCCCAAATGTGGGAACACCAGACTGCAATGTCAGAAGCGGCTACAAACCAGAAAATCTGAGAGTAAATTCAAATGCTAAAGAGAGATCATCACAGGGCTTTCAGGTACCCATGGTAATCTAAAGGAGGCTAACAAAACGTTGGGCAGAAGTTCTTAGAAAACTCTGGCCAGGCAAGAATGATGTGCAGCTCTTACACAATTCAGCCTTCCGAAGTGCTCAGCAACACGGTCACCCATCCCAGGGCAAAATGTGTCCTTGGTCCCCGTTTCTAGACCACCGCCCACTGTGTTTATTCAACAATAACTTAAAAAGAACCAACTTGGAGGTCTAGTCCAAATTAAACACACCACTACCATAAGAAAGGAAGAGAGGATGAAAAGTGGAGTGGTCGGGGGGAGAGGTAGGGAATGAAGGCCCACGTTTCATCTCGCTGCCTCATTTTCTCCCAGAGATCCATTTGTAGGCCGCTCTTGGAGAGCTCGGGCTCGGACCGTCAGCTCCATCTAGATGGCTGAACCCCCGCCTCCTGCCTCTCTGCTCAGCACACTGTCCCACCCAGTCAAGTCTGAAATGGAGCTCGGACTTCTCTACCCTCCCCTAGGTGTTAACGAATACCCTTGTCACCTAAAATCCTTCACGATGCTCCCCTTGAAGGTTCTCGTACAAATCCCCCACCACAGCCTCCCTGTCCCTCCAAACGCATTGCCCAGGCACCCAGCCAGACCCCCCCCCCCGCCACGCGCATCACACTTCCTCAACCCTCAAGATGGGGGCACCACTTTGCAGGGTTCCTGTAGGGAACCCGGCACCAGTGTTCCTTCCCTCCATCCCTCGTGGTCTGGTGCCGCTGCCACGTAACCGGTGCTCCGTAGGCGGGCAGCCCCAAGTGCAAGTTCAGTAGAGCAGCTGCACTCACCGAGGCTGACCAGCCCAGGAAGCTGAGGAATTTGTGCTGAATAAACACCTAAGACACCCAGCACCCTGGCAAAGGAGGGGGGGACAGACTTCAGTTAGACCCATTCTCACTTCTTTCTTCCGTTTCAAGTAATGGCTAAGATTCTGTGACCTCCTGAACAAGGTGAATTCCAGCTGCGGCTGCCCTGAAGGAATAAGCAATTCCCCTGCATCTGGGGAAAAAACCTGCGAACTGCACCTTGCATCATGAAGTCCTTTCCAACCTGGAACACTTGAGCAAAGAACTCGGGACCCAGTGTGTGGCAGCCACCCGCGTGCAGGACCATCAGCCTGGCCGGAGCGCCCTGGTGGCCTCTGCAAAGTCAGAGGGCTGGAACCCCGGAGCCGCTCACATTCTAGCAGCATCTGGTTCGTGAAATGAGGAGACCAATTTCCATCCTTGTCAAGCGTATCTGGAATTACCAGGACTCCTGCCCATCAATGCCCTGCCCCCTGTTACTATGCTTCCTAGTTCTCCCCCGCGATGGCTGAAGCTAGTCCATCCCCAAGGGGTTGATGAGTCCCATCATCGCCTGTGCCCAAGTGGTGGAGCCCAATGCCCAGCCTCCTTCTTGCTCGGCCCCTCTCCACCGACCCTGGTACCTCCGGAGCCTGGTGCCCTTAACTCTCTCTCCTCCATGCTCTGAACCAGGCGTCTGTGTCCCGTCTGTGTCCCTCCCCCATCCCTCCCCCATCCCCCTCTCCCATCCCTCTCCCTTCGGGGTCAGAGGCCACGCCCACGCCCCCTCCTCCTTTCTGAGAGCTGGACTCCCCACCAGCAGCTCACAGCAAGGGGAAGCGTCACCCGAGGAATTGGTGTTGGAGAAGAGGAGCCAGGTTTGGGGTTGCATGGTTTCCCCTCACACATAAACCAGCTTTCAGGGTACCCCCGAAACCTAAAGAGGAAGAAAGGGCAACTGGACTCCAATGCAGCGGGAAGCCACTCACGTATCTGCTGTAAGCATCCACTCAGATGTGCGAATCTTGACAGTCGTGTTGCTGACATGACTGTATGCATGGGTCGAAACTCAGGCCTGTACACAAAATTTCCTCAATGTAAAGCATATCAAGGTTAAAAAAAAAAATCTATTCCAGAGTTACCAGCACCACTGGCAGAAAAACAAAACAGCACAGCACCCCTCGTGCACTCCCTCTCACCCACGTGGGGGCTCACAAGTGCCTACCGGTGTGAGAACATCTTCTGAACTCACCTGGGATACGCTAGGTGTGATCAGAAACGTCAGTGCTGACAGGCAGCGAGTCCAGATTACCGAAATCGACTGATACCCAGGGAAAACCTTCCGATTTCACAATTAAAAAGAGCTTAACACTTAAAATTATGTTTAAAGAAATCTTTTTTTTTTTTTTAATTTTAACAAAGGGTCTGTGTTTCGGGAGACATCTCAAGACATTCAGAAGCTCAATAAATTCCCAGAAATTAAAGTGAAGGTCAAGCAGATGGCTTCTTGCGCTCTCTGACTTCCAAAGCTTCGGCTTCAATTCCCACGTCCAGTTCTTTTCACAACAGCTGCAAGACGATTAATCTCATCAATCAACACCCAAGACGATGTTCAGAGCAGCAGGTTTCACAGAAATCAAAAGGGAGAAATCCGAATTGTCCATGAAGCTGTAAACGGGTAAACAAACTACGGTCTAGCCACACCATGGACGACTTACTCAGCCAGAGAAGGAACGCGGAACTGCTATGTGCTACGACACGCAGGGCAAGACACTGAGTGAAAGAAACCAGTCACAACGGGTCATGCATCGTAGCATTCCATTTATAGGACACAGGCAGAAAAGGCAAACCCCTAGACGTAGAAAGCAAATTAGTGTATGCCAGGAACTGGGAGGAACAGGAAGCTAGAAGGAATGGGGCTGGTGGCTAAAGGGTATACGTTTCTTGCCGGGGTGATGAAAATGTTCTAAAATCATGGTGATGAGGGGCGCCTGGGGGTCTCAGTGGGTTAAAGCCTCTGCCTTCGGCTCAGGTCATGATCTCAAGGTCCTAGGATTGAGCCCCACATCGGGCTCTCTGCTCAGCAGGGAGCTTGCCCCCCCCAACTCTGCCGGCCTCTCTGCCTACTTGTGATCTCTCTCTGTCAAATAAATAAAATCTTTAAAAATAAATAAGTGAATTAATTAAATCGTGGTGATGATAGCCCAACTTTGAACGTACTGAAAGTTATTTAGCTGTATACTTTAAATTGGAGGAACAATGTGTCACTGGAGTCCTCTCAAGAAATCTGTCCTCAAATATCTAAACATAAAGGCAGCACTTTTAGATTCTCAGTTACTGTGAGCGAATCAAGGCGATGGAAAATTCCAGAACTAGGTTGTTCCCCTTCAACCAAACATAAGCCATGCCCTAGGCACCAGATTAAAGGGGCTGGGAGGGGAGGTTTCCTCTGTCCCCACCCACCCACCCCCCCATACACCTGCCATGGAGTAACAAGTGTCTGAGCAGCTGCTGGGTGCAGGCGCTGTCCCGGGCACTGGCCGTGGCTTCCACGCCACGAACGCACACCTGCAGCCAGTCCCAGCGCCTCACTGTGATCACGGTGGCAATGCACAGTGTGGCCACTACCGTTTATAACTGTGTAGCATGTATGTGAAAGTTGCCCTGAGAGTGGATCTTAAAAGTTCTCATCACAAGGAAAAAAATTATTTAACTATGTGTGGTGATGGATGTGAACTCGACTTCTCGTGGTGATCATTTCACAAGACGTACAAATATCCAATCATTATGTTGTAGGCCTAAATCGAATGCTTTATGTCCCTTACACAGTTCACCAAAATATTCTTCTAAATTTAAAAACCAAAGCAGTGAGGTGGGGCCCCAAAACATAGAAAGGGACAAAAGAATTTGGAGGGCTTGTTTTCAGAGCAGTTTCTCTTTTTTCTTTTGAGAGAAGAGCGAGCGAGTGCAGGTGTGTGTGACAGCGAGGAGACGGCAGAGACAGAGGCAGCCAGAATTCCAAGCAGACTCCAGCTGAGTGCAGAGCCAGAAACAGGGCTCGATCTCACAACCCTGAGAAATCTGACCCAAGCTGAAATCAAGAGTCGGACGCTTAACCAACTGAGGCACGCGGGCATCCCCACGGCAGTTGCTGGTGTTCACAGAGAGCAACCAAACCAGGAAAAATTAGATACGGAAAGAAAGAAAAAGACCTACTGACATTGGATTGACAGCCATACAACACAATACAAAATACATGCAAGTGTGCATTAAAGAAAACCACATGGCACTCCTTCTTAAAACTCACATTATAGTACCCTAGGCATACTGTAAACGGGCAGCTAATTATTTCACGGCCCTGCCTTCCCTTTCCCACTGCAAGAGAACAGTTAGAAAGCCATTTCCCGTTACCCCAACACCTGCTGGAAAGGGCCAAGAGCCCCAGTCTGATATAACCTCCTCAGTCTCTCCTAGAGCCAATCTCCTTACGACATTAAACAAGGGCTCATAAGAATAAAATTTATGAGACACAATCCTAACCCCTCTTCAGTCTGGAACCCAAATAGTAATGCAGTAGTGTACCCTCTTGTTCCCGGTAAACCCACCGCCCTCCAAGACCAGCAGTCTTCCAAGCAGCCACAACCCCCAAGCCTCAGTCAGCTCCGGGAGCGAGGCACGTCCATGAAGTGCTCACGTAGCTCGAACTATCCAGTCCTCGCATGGCGACCCAGTCCTCGGGGGAGGCCAACCAAGAGTTATAAAGAAAGGCACAGAAAAGGGAGATAATGCAAAAAGCCTGGCTTTCACCTGGGGAGCAAAGCGAATCGCAGCCATGAGATGCAGGCCATCTGGCCACCTGAGCTCTCCCAGAAGGCGTCATCTGAGCAACATAAGGTGTGCCTGGACTCTACGGGTTCAAGATCCGTGGTTCCAGAAGAGGAAATAGTAAACTCGAGCTGGAGCTGTGGACGAGAGCAGAAAACCACCAAGGCAGAGGGCACTGAAGAGGCCAGCACCACAGAAAGCCCTCTCTGGGTGCTGAACTCAATCCAGTAGGAGGAAGCCCAAGAAATGAGGTGAAATCAGACCCCGCAGCAGCAAAAAAGGGATGAGCAAGGTGGTCAGAGGGGACTGGTAGGGCCTGAGGTCAGAGGACAGGAGAAGATGACCGGAGGCGCCCGGACCAGGAAAAATAGCCAGCGCGTACAGCTTTAGTTCACCACAGCCATGCCCAGTCCGCTGTGAGGAGTGAAAAGCATCCCAGCTGCCAACGGCCACCTCCCCTTCATCCCACAAAACAGCCGGATGAGAACAGGTCACCGGCCGGCCCAAGGTCAGGCAGCAATGGTTTCCTTCAGCTCCATGCAGAAGAAAACCCAGAAAAAAAGACCCAAAGTAGAAACTGTGGGATCACCACCTTGATTATGCAGGAGCCCTTAACCAGGATCATCAACACCCTGCTCTCTTCCCACTGACCTGAGGTGGGCAGAACGCCTCACGGGGTCAGATCTATTAACCATTTGTGTTTCTGCAAACAGTCCTAGGGCCTGTGCCCAACCTTCCATGCCAGGTTGCGAATCAACCACGAAACAGTATTTCCAGAGATAGAGCAGTTTTGGACTTTGTGGCATCAAAAAGCACATTTTTGTCAGAGCCATCCCTGAGGTGAGCCCCGGCACCTTCGCTTCTCCAGGCTTTGGCCAAGGCAGACTCCGTACGTCAACATTCAGGACTGCGCCCTTCAGAATGCACCTCTCCAAGGAGATGACTCCGCGCCCGGGAAGTACTGGAGAAGTTAAGTGCCACAGAGATCAAAGTCAAAGGACACCAGTCAAAACTCCCCATACAGAGGAAGGAGCGTATGCTATGATGGATTCCAGATGAGAAAAAGGCCATGTGGGGGCCTGGGAATCTGTACTTGAGTATTTTTCCAGATGGCTTTAAAGTAAGCCACTGCACTTAGATGGTCTGAAGGCATGGGTGGACAAACGCGTTCCTTAAAGGGCCACACGGTAAAGATTTTAGGATTTGGCAGGTCTAATCAGGGCTCTGGCAGAGCCAGAAGAATTCGATGTGCCCCAGGTGCCCAAGTTTGCTGACCCCTAAATTCCTAACCAACAGGTATAGGGACACTATGCTGTAATTCTATAACCTGAATTTCCAGAAGTGACAGTCTTAGCGTTTGGGACTAGAATAATCTGAGGAATACTTTCTCCATTCAAGTTAGCAATTTATTAAATGCGGGGAGGGGGCGGTTGGGGGGAATAATAGCTAATAACTTATATAACCAGGACCCGCTGTAGATAGAAAAAGGATAATAAACAAATCTTACAAACAATTGTACACATAAATTTAGCAACTTAAAAAGAAATGGGCCAATTCCTCAAAAAACACAAACTATCACAACTCACCAATATGAAGTAATCTAAATAGCCCTGTAACTATCATAGAAATTTAATCTCTAATTTTAAAACTCCCAAAATAGAAACCTTGCACACAAGAAGGGTTTCACTGGGGAGTTCTACCAAATATTTAAAGAAAAATAATACCAATTCTATACAAAATCTCTTGCAGAAAACAGAAAAGGAATGCTATATTCATTTTATGAAACCATAGTCCTAATACCAAAACCAGAAAAAGACAAGAGTCCTCAAAGAGAAACCTACAGACCAGTATCCCTCTTGAATATATACACAGAAAACTCCTTTTGCAATCCTTAACAAATAAGATTTCAGCAACAGGGCGCCCGGGTGGCTCAGTTCATTAAGCTGCCTTGACTCAGGCCGAGATCCCAGGGTCCTGGGATCAATTCCCACCTGGGGCCCTGCTCAGTGGAGAGCCTGCTTCTCCCTCCCCCTCTGCCGAATAAATAAATAAAATCTTTAAAAAAAACTCTTCGACTTAAAAAGCGCCTTTAAATAAAGTAAGACCAACCTTCAAACTGCCTGACAATGCTTTATTTTCCACCTCTTCTTCTGCCAGCAGAACTTTCGTCATCTTTCAGGAAGTTAAATTCCCCCTCTTTATAGCCGAGCATCTTTATCCACTGGCACAATCTCAAAGTACTTAGCCCTAAGTCTCGCAATTAGTGTTCAGTGTTTTATGTATCATTTGACGCTCTTCCAAACATTTATTGGACATCCCACCCAGCAACACAGTGTGTGGGATTTCGTATCATTAGAGCCTTCACGCAGAGGGAGAAATTAAGGCACATGTGAAACTACCCAGAGGGTCATCTAGAAGATGCTACCGGTTCTCAGCAGCTCCTTCCGGGTTTGCTGCTTAGCACATAAACCCATCGGACCCCAAGTACAGCCACTAGCTCAGTGGCTCCTTCCAGGACACAGATGACAGTAGCCATTTAATGAAATCCAGGCCCACCACAACTTAGGGCCCCAGAGTTGCTTTTCCTGGGGTCTGGATAAGTGCCCAGCTGTAAGGGTTTCAAAGAGCAACCGTGCAGTGGTTTACACATTTGCTTTAAAGATGCAACCGAGGAGGTCTCCAGACTCCTCAGCAGAACTGGGCCTGGAAGTGAACGCCCAGGAGATGGTGGCCTGCGCGGCAGCACCCGGCAGCAGGCCTGGGTTTCAGGCACTGGGGAAAGCGCCTGCCCCGTGCGGCGCTCCAGAAACCCAACTCACGAACAGCTTTCCTGAACACGCTTTTCAACAGATGCCCAACCATACAGCCCGGGAACTTTCTAACGATCCTCACCTGCCAGGGATTAGTACTTCAAATTACAAAGCCCCGCATTCCAAATCCTAGCCGGATACCAAGCCTGAAACCAAGAGCTCTAACTTTCCCAGGCTGGGAGCCCCAAGGAGGCCCCCCGGGAACCTTACCTCAGTTGTCTCTCCCAACAGGGTAACAAAGGCCCCAGCGGCCATTCAGATGCAGCCCGATTGGTGACACAATTAAGATGCAAACAAGATTTCGAAACTGGTAACTCTCCACTGCAAAACCTTCCATTATGTGTCCACTTCTAGTATTTTTTTCAGTTTCCAATCCGGGAAGTTAAGACTATTCTATTTTTATTTTGCTTCTCTCCTTGTTAGGTTGGACACCTTTATGTCTACCTCTGTTGCCACTTGTATGTTTTTCTTTCCTAGGTTACCTAATCATAAGATTTTGTTTTTAAAGGGTGTACCAGGGTTTCTATCCCTAAGACGACGGGGTTTGCTGTCTGTTCCAAATACTGAACTGTTGCCGCACACGATACATGCATTTTCTAGCTTGTCTTTTTAATCTTCGCCAACTTAAAAGCACCTCCCCCCGCCACCCCCACCCCAACACACACTCAGCAAAGTGTCTACTAGCTGGCTAGGCAGTTGGAAAATGCAATCCTGAAAAAATGTCACATGCGGGGCTTCGGGTTACTTGAAAATGCACTTCTCTCATTAGCTGGGGTAGAGATCGTTCCTAATGCCTGGATGATGGAGTCAATTTCTTAAACAGCTGTTACCCCTTCCACAGCACTTAAAATAACGTCAGAATGACCAAGTAACTAGATGAGGCTTCTTGAGAGATCAAGCACAAACTCACTTTACCATACGCCACCTCCACACATTTAAAGAAATGGGTGTAACTTTGGAACTACACTCCAGAAAGATTCATTATGGTTTCTACAATTTTTTAATAGCAAGCTCACAAAACTAATTCCCAGAAATGTGCAATTACTCAGTCTGGAGTCAAATACAGCTTGATTAGTGCAATTAAGAATCGTTTGCAGAGTTGGGGGCCAAGAGCGTTAGAAACCACCACAAAATTCCACCCTAACCCCAAACAGTCCATAAAAAAACATTTGCCAATAGCATTCAAGTTCGAGAGAATACCTAAAGGACGAAAAATGCCTGCCCCGGAGCTGTTGAATTCTGAGTCTGGGCGCCTCCCAGCTCTTTGGAAGCAAGCACAGGGAGTGTGAGCCTCCAACCTGCGCAGGGGGAGGGACCGCTGGACAGAAAGGACCCCAGGAAGGGCTGACAATGAGTTTCGACTTTAGCCACGTGGTGATGAGAACACACAGGAGAGGCTTTTTAATGGGAAAAGGGACAGGAATCCGTTGAGTTTGTGGTGATCAGGCCCTTCCCCAAAATGGAGACACACTGGGAGGCTGTGGCCAAGAAGTGGAGCCAGGAAAAAAGGTGAACACGGAATGTGAGAGCATAGCAGACGCAGTCTTGCAGGCCTTAAGGACTGGCTGCCTGGGGCTGGAGGTAGGAGGATGTCCCGTGTTCACAAGAAACGAGGGTTTTGGGTTTTTAATGAGGATCCTATTATACTGATTCTCATACTTAATTAGCATCAGAATCACTGGGAGGAAGCTGGTTAAAAATGCAAATTCCAGAAACTCCCCCAGCCCAGATCGTGATTCAGTCAATCTAGAAAAGGACCCAAGCAAGCATTTACCCCTTCCCAAGCATCTGCCCCCCCTTAAGGCTACACTGTTAAAGCGGGTATGTGGGGGCGGGGTGTTGTTATCCCAACGGTAGATAAAGTGTTGGGACAAGGGAGGATAATGCCGAGACAAAGGGTAAAGCTTTCTCTCCTCTTAAACCAAACACACGAAGCAATCAAAACTGGATTTTTCAGGTTTTGTGCTTATAGCTAGGAATCACACAAAGACTATATGCTTCTACCAGAAAGCAGCTCAACGAACAACACAGAAAGACTGGGAGCTCTGAGGATGCGAGGAAGGCTCAGGAAATCGGGGAGGGAGGGTCGCCAGAGGCCACAGGCTCAGCAGCGCAGAAGTGCGCTGGCCAAGCCCTCTACTCCTAGCCGAGCCCAGGGCAAACCTTGGAGGAAGGTAAGGCCCACCGTCCCTGTAATAGGACTCCTGATTTACGCATAACGGAGACTTCCAAAAATAACCAGGGAAATTCTGATGATCTGTCATCTACATGGCAGCATCGGCTTTGCTAGAACTTACACCGGGGGTTCTCTGCATCAGCACTACCGACATCTTCGGCTGTCAGCACTGTGGGGGGCCTGTCCTAAGCAATGGAGGGGCTGAGCAAGCACCCCTGACCTACAAAATGGTAGTAGCATCTCCCCACTTACGATAACCAAAAATGTCACCAGATACTGCCAAATGTCCCCAGGAAGAGGGAGGGAGACAGGGTGGTTGAGAATGAGGGCCTTAAACTAAGAGGCTTCGGCAGTCGTGGAATTAACAAAGGCCTTGGAATCAAACAGACAAAGCTTTGAATCCCAGCTACCCCATTTATAAGGTGAAAAGCTTCAATGGGCCTATTTATTCATCTTTAAAATGGGGATAACAGGACCTACCACAGGGTTGTTGTGAGGATTACGTAAAATAACGTGTAATGCGCTTAGGGCAATGCCTAGCCCAGGAGGCAACTAATAAATACCGGCTTTTATGTTTTCAAAGAGATGTCTGTCTTGAAGAGGAACCAGGGACATTAGCTTACAGCTCTGGCCTAGAGTGGAAACCTACCCTGCCTGAAAGAAACAATACACAGAATCCGCACTCTCCCTTTCCTCTCCAAGTAGGGGGTCTGAACCAGGGGTCCATGGATTCCCCAGGGGCCAGCGGATACAATGGGGGGGGCTGTGAACTCAGATGGGAAAAAAAAATACACATAACTTATCTTCACGAACTGAAACTTAACATTTTCTTCAGTTATGCTTGTAAAAGCACACGTAGACTATGATGGCTATCGTCACCAATAAAATCACAGCTTTTTCTTACACGATTGCTGAAATATGATTTTCTCAGTTCTACTTCAAAGCTATGTAAGTTATTAGGCCTGATGCTAGATCATGTTATTTCATGTGCTACTGAAGAAGCACATGTTACCCTGTTACATATTTGGGATTTTCTTTTATCTTGCAAATTGTATTTTAAAGTAACTGCGTTACTTTATGCATTTAAAATTCTTACTCTGACGGGCACCTGGGTGACTCAGTCTGTTAAGCATCAACGTGATTTGG
Source organism: Mustela erminea (assembly GCF_009829155.1). Taxonomy (NCBI): domain Eukaryota; kingdom Metazoa; phylum Chordata; class Mammalia; order Carnivora; family Mustelidae; genus Mustela; species Mustela erminea. The sequence goes on along the minus strand of NC_045635.1, from coordinate 17,527,721 downwards.
GCTCCTCATGTTCTAGGAGTTGTGAGATGGAGCCCCCCTTCCCACTCATGCGTGGGGCATGGAGCCTGCTTAAAATTCTCTCTCGCTCTTCTCTCCCAACTCCACTCCAAAAAAAAGCAAAATTCTTACTCTGAGGCTCCGCAGTCTTCCTTGATAAGGGTCAAAAGCACAAAGTAAAACCCCTATCCTAAATCTTTCTGGTTAAGTCCAATTCCCAAGCAGCCTTCTGTTAATTTATTGAACAAGATCTTTGTTATAAAACTACTTTCTGAATTGGAGTAACACAAGTCACTGTTTCCCTACATCAACTATAGATCGGCGGTCTACAACCTGAAAGTAACAGGATCAGGCAGGTTTCCTCATTCAAGACCAGTAAATGTGTGTGCCCCGTTTTCCCCTAGGGGACCGGAACTCGCTTTCCATCTTGACCATAATATCAGGTCCATTTTAACCAGCACTTATGAAGTATCTATGATGGACCAGAACTGTGTCCAGGATGCAGACACTGGAGGTCGGCCTTCGAAGATACTCCCAGCCCAGGGTTCTTAGAAGTAAGACAAGGAGAGGAGGATTGCTAGACCTTTTGAGGACTGACTGGCCAGAGACTGTTTGCTCTAACAGGGCCAGCAGAGCGTGAGTCCACACTCCCCATTGGACAACCTAGCCCACTTGCTGCCAGCTTATATGACCAGGAACAAGTTATGTGTCCTGCACCAACCCAGAGAAACTCAAACCATCCAAACATGGAACATGTGTGTTCTTGTTAGCCTCGGCTGAGAAATCACAAACTGTTTTCCGGGTTCAAGAGTCCTCAGAATCCAATTCTTGACTTACAAGATGACCAAGGATGAGGTTTTGTTTTTTAGCAAAAATTAAAATTTCCTGAATTAGGTCATCAGCCCCAACACCAAACAGGCACCACCAGGATCAACCCATGCCCAGTGGAGGCTGAGTACTAGCGGGCTTGCACTGGTAACTAAGTTATATGGAATCGCAACATAATAACATAACTAAGTGGTTCGAGTTTAATTCCATTAAAATCACATCATGGAACAGGAGCATTAGGAAGGATTACTGACAAATGGGAAAAAGAACATGAATCCAGGCTCCACAGGCATTTGACTCACCCTTGAGTCACATCCAGTACTTAACATGCCAACACTAATGCCTTTTGACTCATTATTATCAATTAAAATAAATGTTTTTGGAGACCTCACACACAGGTGGTAGATTTCTCACCAAGTGCCCCTAACTGTAAATTAGAACTTACAAGATCCCAGTCTAGCCAGATTCCCTTATTTTCCAAGTGTAGACAGCTATCAACAGCAAGGATGATATGTCTCCCCCAAACAAAGTTGTGGGGAAACACTGAATCAGAGTTCTCAGGGCACCTGGGTGAATCAATGGTTAAGCATCTACCTTCAGCTCAGGTCGTGATCTCGGGGTCCTGGGATGGAGTCCCACACCTCGGGCTCCCTGCTCAGCGGGCAGCTTGCTTCTCTCTCTCCCTCTGCTTCTACTCCTGCCCTGCTCATGCTCTCTCGCTAATAAATAAATTCTTTTTTAAAAAATTATACGTAAGGGCGCCTGGGTGGCTCAGTGGGTTAAAGCCTCTGCTTTCGACTCAAGTCATGATCCCAGGGTCCTGGGATTGAGCCCCCGCATCGGGCTCTCTGCTCAGCCGGGAGCCTGCTTCCCTCTCTCTCTCTCTCTCTCTCTGCCTGCCCCTCTGCCTACTTGTGATCTCTGTCTGTGAAATAAATAAATAAATAAATGATCTTTTAAAAAATTATACATAAAAAGAATCAGAGTTCTTTACTCCCAAAACACTTTCGTAGGGACTCAAGAACAAAGATGAATGTATACACACATCCCACTCATCCCCCTCCTGCGTACTGTTTCTTAGAATGTTCTTCAGCTCGGCCGTCAAAATTTTTTCATCTTTAAGATGAACAGGCTGAAAGGAGCACCTGGGTAGCTCGATCAGTTAAGTGTCTACCTGGAGCTTAGGTCATGATGAGGTCGGGGGAGGGGTGTTCTGGGATCCAGACGAACAGTGAGCCCCCTGCCCCTGCTCAGCGAGGAGTCTGCTTCTCCCTCTACCCCCTCCCCTCTGCTCGCCATCTCTTGCTCACTCTCTCAAATAAATAAATAAAATAATTAAAAATGTTTTTAAAAAATTAACAGGCTGAAATTTAAGGATAATTGGCTGGAAATGTTTTATTTTCTCCTTGCCCAATTAAATTATTTAGATGGCTACACCTTGCCAGCTTAGAACCTGCCAGTTTCTCCTGCTCCCCTCGAAACTGTGCATCTATGGTCCTCTCCCTCTCTAGCCACTGTTAGCTCCAAGTTCTCTTGCTTGGGGCACCTGGCAGGCTCAGTCTGGGGAGCCATGTGACCCTTGATCTGCACATCGTGAGTTCAAGCCCTGCGCTGAGCACAGAGATTATTTAATTAATAAAATTAGGGGCACCTGGGTGGCTCAGTCTGTTAAGTGGCTGCCTTCAGCTCAGATCATGATCCTGAGGTCCTGGGACATAGAGCCCAGCGCTGGGCTCCTTGCTCGGCAGGAATCCCGCTTCTGCTCTCCCTGGGCGCTTGTGTGCGCTTTCTCAAATAAACAAATCTTTCTTTAAAATTTAAAAAAAATAAAGTTCTCTCACTTTTTCTTCATAAAGTAAAGATTCCCCCACACTTTTACAATGGAACATAGAAGCCCATTGTGAGTCGTCATTTCAACATACCACACTTGAATTAAGCAGAAAGCTGTTTAAGGCTTCAGGCACCAGCACAGACTGAAAGAAGTGCCAGAAGCTTCCAGCCTCATCCTGAGATTACCCTCCTCAGAGCCTAGAAAACCCATGTTCAATAAGGACAGGTCAATGTTCACACATGCTTCCACCGAGGACACTTCCTAAACGCTGCTGGGCGACCCAGAACCACTTCAAGCCTCATCCTCCTCACCTTTAAGTTCAGTATGCAAGAACCTTCACTAACCACTAATCCCTAAAGTTGGCAGGGTTCATTACTCAACAAAACCTGAGCCATCTCACACCCAACACTAGCTGCTCACTCCAATCACCATTTTATCTCTTGACTCTCCCATCACCAAATACTCCATCTCCCAATACTCTCCATCCTCAACTAAGAAGTGTGGGAACTAAAAAATGCTTTGTTTTCTCAAAGTCACTTCCCAACCACCGAATACACTGCCATTACTTAAGAACCTTGTCGTATTTTAGGGCAACTCCCTTAAAAATCAAGCCCTATTAAGTGTGCACTGTCCTTTTTTTTTTTTTTTTAAACCATGGGGAGGATAGTACTCTGAAAGCTTGAGAGGTAAGGCCAAAGTCCCATGCAGAGCCAATCAAGAAAAACAAGATGCAAACCTAGGTCTTGCTTCAAATCCCCCAACTTTTTTGTTTGTTTGCTTAAATTAAATCTGCCTTCGGAGAGCCTTTAAGCTTGGGGGAGAAAATGCAAAATGAGTTTTCAGAACTTCAAGAAAGGAGAAAAGAAAGAGAGAAAGTGAAAAGGCCACGGTTTTAGGTGGGAACAGGAAAGGTTGCTCCATCCAATTCGAGGAAAACGGTGAAAAGGCCAGATATGGATGAGATGCTTCATGGGATGCACGGGAAGCGCCGATTCAAGTCTGCAGTCCTTACAGGTTTAAAAGCCAGCGGAAAAAAAGGCTGGCAGTCCTACCCCTCCCCCCGCCACGTTAAAACCCAGAGAAAAGCATGCAAAAATACCCTTCCCCTTCGTAATTGCTGCACACAGTTCCCACTTAACAGCCCTCTGTTCTGACCGGCTGTGTTCGGAGCCTCCAAGACTCGGAGACTTATAGTTCCCGCGCCCAGACCTCACCCCCCCTTCCATAATCTTCGTTTCCCTTCCCGTCCCCCGTCCCTTTCCGCGGGACCCGTCTCCTACGCAGTCGGCTAAGAATTCTGCGAGCGCCGCGCGGTCCTGCCCGAGCCCTGGCTCCCACGAGGGGAGCCCCCGCCCCAGGGTGGAGGGAATTTACCCGCCTCCGAGTACAGGAAAAGGTCACGCGGGCGGCCCCGCGCGGCGCACGCCCCCCGCCCCTGCACCTCCGCCCTAAGTGGGGGCCCGCAGACGCGGGGGTGTTCCTCCCGGGCCGCGCGGCGCCAAGGGGACCCTTGCAGGGGCGGCCACGCCCGCACGGGACGCGCGGGTGGGCGACCCGGGCCTCGCAGGGCGGCGCCGCGGGAGCAGGGCTGTGGGGGGAAGCGGGCCCTCCAGGCCCCGCGCTGCCCTGGGGACCGACCTCGGCGGGAGCTGGAGCGCGGCCCCCGCCCCGGCCGCCGGTGCACGCGGCCCCGCAGCGCGCTCGGCGCCGCAGCCGGAGAGCCTCCGGGGCCGCGCGGGCCGTCCGCATTGTTCGGCCCGCGGCGCGCGCCCCGCCCGGTCCCCGCTGGCCCCAGCCCGGCGGGCGGCGCCGGCGGCCGGGCAGGTGGCCGCCGCGCGCCCTCACCTTTGGCGCCGAGCTTGAAGTCGAGCGTGCTGTGCCGTGCTGCTGCCATAGTGAGGCGAGGCCCTGTGCCATGCCTGGGGGAGGCGGCCGCGGGAGACTGGGGGGCCGCACGGCGTGTCGGGCTGCGGCCGGCGGGGAGTGAGCCGCGCCAGGGAGGCCGAGGGTAGGAGGTGGGAGGGACCGCCGGGAGCGATCCGGGGCGCGGGGGCGGGGTCGGGCCCGCCTCCGGGAGGGAGGAAGCGAGGAAGCCCGCAGCCCCGAACTTAGAGCGCAGGGTGTGGGGCCTCGCTAATGCAATGGTGGAAACGTGGGCGCCGTGCTCCCCGGCGTGCGTCACCAATGGCTGCTCCCGCGCCGATGATCGGGCGGGCGCTCCCGCCATCCGTTAGGTCACCTTAGGTTTGAACAGTGCAGCACGACTTCCGGGGGGGCCCACCCCTTACACATCCCCAGACCATCCCCCAAGCCGGGGCCCCTCTTATTTCCTGGCTAAGTCAAGAAAATCAAATGCTAGGATCCACCCCGTAGGCTAAAAGTACTGCCGCCTTTTCCTTAACTCTTGAAATGCTACAGTTAAACCCATTAGAATTATTTCTATTATTATTAGCAAGGGTCGGCTTGTATTTGGGGATCAAATGAAAACCTCTTGGTTTTACTTACCTACGTTTGCATGAAAAATGGGAATGGTGGAGAAGCAAGTCAGAGAATAAGGCTGTTAATGCTGATTTGGGATATTACAGATTCCAGAGTTGCTCCCCCATTACTGATGCCCCTGTTCGAGGTGGTGAACCTTTCCCCTGTGGGCTTCTCTTTGACTTTGGGCTTATGGCTGTATTCAACACGATGTGGCAAAGGAGAGAACATCAGCGCGCCCTAAAGCCCTCCTTTAGTCCACTGAGAGTAGCACTGAGCAAACGGTTCCATCATGCCAGCGGTCTTCCGTGCGTCCCTCCGCGTCCGGAAGCTCCACAGGAATCACTGTAATGGCCAAACTTTAACTGCTTGAACTTCTGTACCCTCGTGAAAGAATAAAGAACCTAGGTATTGAACTCGCCTCTCCCGAGACCAGTCCCTAGTGGCTGTTTGTCGGAGTCTTTCACCTTTCTACAAGAACTGAACAGTACAGCCCATCCTGTAAAGAACTGGATCTCCCTTTTCGCACTTGCTCTGTGTATGTTCCTTTCTGGGATCCCAGGGTCTCAATTTCTCGAGCTATTCTGTTATTTCAGGCGTGCGTCTAGCTACCTTAGATTGCAGCTCCTGCTTTCATCCTTGGACATTCTCCAGTACTCGCCACTTCTCTGAAGTCCTGTCAGGGGGACACAGTTGTCCCTAGTCATGCTGCATTGACAGCAAGACTCCAAAGGTCTCAAGTGTACCTCCTGTCACTGTCACACAGTCGCAGGGCAGGCCTCTAGGGCATGTAACCTGCGCATTGGCACAGCGCCTCGAGCTCAGACAGGCCCTGAACTTGGTTTCTCTGCTCCTTCTTGAAATTCTTAACAATTTTGAACAAGGAACCCCCGGCTCTCCTTTTGCACTGAGCCTGCAAAATATGTAGCCCGGCCAGCTTAGCAGCTTGTGTCCTTAAGCACGAGCAGCAGTGGCCAGTGAAGGTGTCTCCCCTTACTTCTGCAAGGTGGAAAATAGAGGTGAACTTCCTTGAGATGCTTTCTCATGAGCTAATCAGATTGCCATAAAAAAAAAAAGTGGAGTTTAACACAAGTGGTTCATGACGTCAGCACAACATCAGTGATAAATAGGCCTCGAAAGGGAGCCCACACTGTTGAGGTGCTTTTGGGAGTTATTATTTGCCAATGACAGAATCCTGGCAGAATTGCTAAAGGTAAGTCATGTGCAGAACCAAGGTCTTCAGCCCTCTTTAAGCATCTCCAACTGGGCTGTAAGTACCTGTTTGGACTCTAGAATGTGTTCTCATTGTCTGGGTTTTATAATCCAGGCCCCTGGCTTCAAGGCCTGTTACAGGATGAATAATCATTTTGTTTGTGGGAATTGCTTGTGCTACAGTTGACCAGTGTGTCCTGTGCAGCTTTTGTCACACCAGATAATTGAGCAGCCTATCCTGCAGCAGAGAAGCAGGAGAAATTTACCCAACTACAGCCTGCGCTCTCAAAACAGCCTCCTAATCAACAGAATCTTGGCAATGGTGAAAATGTGGATATTCATGGATTCACATCCTCTGGCCTGACCTTGTCTGCTCTTGGCCAAAACTGAGGCCCGAGACAGAAAAGCAGCCCCTGCCATCTGGGAACTGGCCAGGCAGTCTTCCATTGAACATAAATAATTCCCCAGGACACCAGCATCAGACAAGGCCACTCTGTGGCCAGGATGGGACAAGACAAAAACAAGACCACTCTGTAATCCTGTGTGAACACGGAGAACAAGTGAACCTTGTCCAAATCACAAATGTCCCCACACATGCCCGCATCCTGACTAACAGGAGGGACTGCTGCTTCCTCACCAGTCACAGCCCTTGTCGGGTCCTCCCTGCTTCTGGAGAAGATTGAGGGGGACCCCTGACCCTGGACTTACTTCGCTCCCGGCCAGCATCCAAACCAGAGCAACACCCAGCTTCCTCGAACGCTCCCCTAAAGCCCCTGCCACGGGCCCAGTCCTCCACGGGGTTCCGTCCCACACGGCTCCCCGTCGTCCATCGCTGCCACGAGAGGAGAACCGCCTGGTCCACGCCAGGTGCGCTCCTGGGGCCGGGGGAGGGGCGGCGGCTGGAGGGTGGTAACAACAGTGACAATAACCTTAGAGGGAAAACCGTGGGCTCTTTTATAGCCAAATGCTACTGATGCTAGGTATTACTCTTAGCCAAAACTCACCTTCACATGGTCCCACCTGCTTCTTCACAGTCAGGCCAATTTAGATGTCTGCAACAGGAGTTTTTATAAATTCAGAGGAATAGGGGCGCCTGGGTGGCTCAGTTGGTTGAGCTTCTGACTCTTGATTTCGGCTCAGGTCATGATCTCAGGGACGTGGGACTGAGCCCCACATTGGGCTCTCCACTCAGCACAGAGTCTGCTTATCCCTCTCCCTCTGCTCCTCCCCCCTCTTGCTCTGTCTCTCTCTCTCAAACAGATAAATAAAATCTTTATAAATTCAGAGGAATAGCCATAATGTCTGTCCAGCTTGGTTAGCAACAGTAACTCTCTAGTGGGAAGAACAAAGTAGAAAATGGAAAAAGGCTGTTCGCAAGGGGAAGGTGGTGGCAGGGAAGCAAGGTGCTAAGTGGAAACCTCGCCAGGGTCTAAGAACCCAGAGGCCAACAACGGTGCTGCTGTTCCAAACCTTCTTGTGAAGGGAGGTGGGGGGCGGGGTGGGGACCAGCAGCCCTTAGCAGCTGCACCTGCCATCAAAGCCAGGGGCCTTTTGTTTTTTCTGTTTTCAGCAGTTCACTTGGGTCCCTTGGAAACACTCTGCCTCCCTGCCCCCTGTGTGCCACTGTGGTGAAATCACTTCCTCTCTTAAAAAACAACAATAACAAACAAACAAACTTAAAAACCTGGCCTTAGCTATTAGGGTTGGAATGGCTGACAGAACCCTGTATCGCTCCCCTGCCATTCTTCAGATAGAAGTGGGCCTGGCCCAATAAGTTGAACATGATTTGAATTTCTGATTAAAAAGACCGTGTAACTGAGAGCATTTTAGGATCTTTGGCATAGTGATTCCCAACTTTGCCTCCGCAGTGGAATCACCCCCGGAGCTTTAAATCCTGCTGACAGGGATGCAATCTTAACATCCGGATTGTTAGAAAAAACCAAAAACCCAGGAGAGTCCAACATAATAAAACTGTGTCCCTGCAAAGCCAGAAAGTAGTGTGAACCACGAGCCATACGAGGCCACACCCACAAGGCTAGCTCTGATATAAGTAAACAGATTTTGAAAGCCAGGAAATAACAAGTGTCAACAAGAATGGGGAGAAAGTGCTGGTGTAAATGTAAAATGCTGCCTCTGCCTTGGAAAACAGTTGGGCAATTCCTCAAAAATTTGAACAGACAGTTACCATATGACCCAGCAACTCCACTCTTGGGTATGTACCTCAAAGAATGGAAAACAGGTGTCCAAACAAACACTTGCACACAATTGTATTTACAATCACCAAAAAGTAGAAAGAACCAAATTTCCATTGATCAATGAATGGATAAACAAAAGATTATTCCGCCATAAAAAGGAATGAAGTTCTGACCCATGCCACAACATAAACGAACGTCAAAAACATTACACTGAGCACAAGAGGACAGACAAAAGGACAAATCATGCATGATTCCACTTGAAATGTCTAGAATAGGCAACTCCATAGATTTAGAAATCAAGTTAATGTTTGAGTGTGAGGTGTGACTGATTAATAGGTGTGGGGTTTCCTTTTGGGGTGATGCAGCATCTTGGAATTAGACACAAGTGGTGGTTGCCTAATACTGTAAAGGTACTAAGTGCCAGTGAGTTTTTCACTGTTAGAGAGTTAATTCTATGTTATGTAAAGTTTACCTCAACTTTAAAAAAAAAAAAAAAGACTTGAAGACTTACCAAGTTGGTAAGGTGAAACTATACAGAAATTTTTTTAAAGATTTTATTTTTATTTATTTGAGAGACACAGATAGCAAGAGAGAGCACAAACAGGGAGGAGAGGGAGCTGCAAGCTCCCCGCTGAGTAGGAGCCCAACTTGGGGCTCCATCCCAGGACCCCAGGATCATGATGTGAGACAAAGGCAGATGCCCAACCAACCAACCAAGCTACCCAGCTGAGCTGCTCCATACAGAAATTTTTAATTTTTTGTTTTTTAAGTAGGTGCCATGCCCAGTGTAGGACTTGAACTGAAAACCCTAAGATCAAGAGTCACCAACTCTCGGGACTAAGCCAGCCAGATGCCCCTGCTGTAAAGGAATTTTTAAGTGAGCTTGATTCCCTGAAGCAAATTTTAAGTACATGACCCATCAGATGGAGTTGAAGTGAGGTATTTACAAAAAAGAGCAAAATTGAAGGTTGGTAGGAAACCATCCTCATGGTCATGGTTTTCCCAGAGAAAGGCATTCTTAAGCCTCAAATGCTAACTTACTTAATCCTAACAATAGCTGTAAGACGTAGGTATAATTATCCCTGTTTTACAGACAGGTTAACTGAGGCATGAAGAGGTTCAAGGGCTAGAGAAACAGTCAAGCTCCAGGGTTGGGCTGTTCACCTCCTCATGGTACTGCCTCTGATTGCCCTGCCTGCTGGCTCGAGGCATCTGCGCTTTCCTACAGGTCCCCAAAGCCAAGGTGTATGAGTCCACCTGCCTCCCCATCAGGGTGTGTATGTAATCAAGAGGCTGTTCTGCCTCTCTCTCTCTCTATCTCTCTCTCTATCTCTCTCTCTCGAGCTCCCAGCCTAGCTCCACCAAACAAGGTCTGTGGTGAATTCCTAGCCCACCTCCCACCAACTATGTGACAGTTGTCAACAGGTTCAGCAAGTTTTCTGTGCCTCCTTCGCCACGTCTATAAAATGAGCTAATAATAGTACCCACCTCACAGAGCTGTTGTGAAAATTAAATGAGTCAATAGATGACAAGCACAGAGGGCAATATCTGACACATGATGAGTATTCAGGAAATGGTAGATAGCAGTGATAAGGAGGATATTGATATCATCATTATTTTTTAAGATTTTATTTATTTATTTTCCAGAGAGAGAGAGAGAGCACAAGCAGGGGGAACAGAAGAGGGAGAAGCAGGCTCCCCGCTGAGCAGGGAGCTTGATGTAGGACTTGATCCCAGGATCCTGGGATCGTGACTTGAGCCGAAGTCAGACACTTAACAGACTGAGCCACTCAGGCTTCCCTGTTGATGTCATTATTAAGGCACCATCTACTTTTGGCCCTGTGCTCCTTCGGGACGCCTGACCTTTTACCTTTACGCTCCCAGTGCTTGGCACGGGGCCTAAACACAGTAGGTCTTCAACATCTGTGTCTTTGGAATGAACTGAGGAATAGATCATCATGCTTGACGCCCCAAAGAACTCCAAGCAGCGACCAGGTTCTCTGAGTTCAGATGCTGGAGAAGGGAGATGTGGATGCCAGGCAACCCGTGCAATTTCCCACTCTGTTCTTTATCATTTGACTCCTATTCCCAACCCCCAGGGTGCAGAGGCAGACCACGGCCCATTCAGAAGCCTCTAAAAGTTTGTTGGTAGAACTCTCTGGATAATTATTTAAGAAAGGTAAATGACAAACTGGGTTTTCCTCAAGACATTTCAAGACAACGTTGTGGGTGCCATCCATAATCCTCATCTGTGTTTGGGCTGACTCTTTGATTTTTTATTTATTTATTTTCACTTTTTAAAAGATCTTATCTATTTATGTGTGAGAGATACACAGAGAGAGAGAGAGAGAGAGAGAACCTGCACTTGACACAAAGCCCCCACATGAAACGCTGTCTGACCCACTCCACTTCCTCCTTTCCTCTCACTTCCGGCAAAGAAGGGCATTGGGGGAGGGGAGACTTAATTACTGCAATGCATTCCTTAAGGGCCTGTGCCCAAGTAGTGACGTAAGCCAAAGTGTTACCAAAGAACATAGAGTGTATTTGGGTTCAAAAAGTAAGGCCTGGCTTCTTGTCTGAGTGCGGCATCTGCTACAGCTGTACTTGAAGGTGGGTCTACATTCTCAATTATTAGTGCTACTTCCATATCTATTTTTCTGTAAGAATGATTCCTTAGTGCCTAAAGCCTCTAGAGAGTCAGTTCCCAGAATCGTTAGGGTCAGGGCCTTCGTCAGCCAGCCTGGATCCTAACCTTGATTCTCCCATTAGCTTGCGGGTGACCTTTGACAAAGCCTCTCAACTTCCTGTCAAGTGTGTGTCACTATAGGCACCTGTTTCACACAGTTGCGGGGAGGATTAAGTGAATTCGTAGAAGTATAGCACTTAGAACAGTGCTTAGTGCATAGAAAGCCCCACAGAAGGATTAGTTACTAATTATTAATGAGTTGCGATTAATGTTTAACTGGTAGTTTCTTTTCCCTTGTCCAAATGGGGAGTACCTGGGCACTTACAGCGCACTCCCATTTCAGTTGCCATTTCCCTGCAGCAGAGCCAAAAGTTTTCCAAAGCCCACAGAGGGGCCACTTGTCTTAAAATGTATTTGATACGGGGCACCAGGTGGCTCAGTTGTTGGGCGTCTGCTTTTGGCTCAGGTCATGATTCCCGGGGTCCTGGGATAGAGCCCCATATCAGGCTCCTGACTCAGTGGGATGCCTGGTTTCTCCCATTCCCCCTGCTTGTGTTCCCTCTCTCGCTGTGTGTTTCTCTGTCAAAAATAAATAAAATCTTTAAAAAATTGTATTTGATATAACCCGCCAGTCAGAGGTAGTCCCAGATGCCAGGCGCAGTGGGTTTGGAGTGGAGCTGCCGTTTTTGCAGCATGGCAGCCCCTACCCGCCCCCCCCCCCACTTTTAAAGTAGGTTCCAGGCCCAGCAGGAGCCCAGTGCGGAACTTGAACTCACGACCTTGAAATCAAAATCTGAGCTGAGATCTAGCCTCAGACACTTAACTGACTGAACCACTCAGGTGCCCCTGGGTTTTGCCGTTTTACCTACCAGAACTTTGGGTCTTTGCCCTCACCTGAAACATCCTTCACCCACTGGAGAAGCCCACACACGAGCATTCGAGGCCCAGATCAAATGCCAGCCGCAGCCCCCTCATTTGCTCAGCCGAGTTCCCATAGGTCAGCAGTCAGATCTCCAATGAAGAACTTTCCACCTTGCATTAGTGGCAGCGTGTTAGAGCCCCTTGTACTTGGCCTGTGTTTCTCTCCAGCTAACACTCCTTCCTTACTGGAGCTAAAATCCAGAAAGTTTGAGTGACCAGCCCAAGGTCAGGTGTCAGGTGCTTGTTAGTGAAATGAAGGCTCAGGGACCAGGATCCTGGTGCCCCAGTTTCCAGGCCAGGGCTCTTTTCTTTTCTTTTAAAGAAAAAAGCCCTTGGGCTCCTGGGTGTCTCAGTCCCTCAAGCGTCTGCCTTAGGCTCAGGTCATGATCCTGGTGAGCCCTGGCTCGGGCTCCCTGGGCTCTGCTTCTCCTCCTGCTTGTGCTCACTCTCTCTCTCTCTGTCGAATAAATAAATGAAATCTTTAAGAAAAAATAAAGTTAAAAATGGTCTTTTAGGGGCACCTGGGTGGCTCAGTGGGTTAAGCCTCTGCCTTTGGTTCAGGTCATGATCTCAGGGTCCTGGGATCGCGCCCCATGTCAGGCTCTCTGCTCAACAGGGAGCCTGCTTCCCCCTCTCTCTGACTGCCTCCCTGCCTACTTGTGATCTCTTTCTCTCTCTCTTTCTCTCTCTCTGCCAAATAAATAAATACATTTTTTTTAAAAGAAGGTCTTTTAAAAAATAAACTATATTGCTGTTACGTCCAACTCCCACTACTGAATGTTGTTCAGTATGGGCCACAGTATTCGTAAAGTATGTCATTTCTAATCTTTCCAATTCAGCAAAATTTATTCCGTTTGAAGACGTAATGGGGTGCCTGGCTCACTCCATAGAGCATGTGACTCTTGATCTCGGGGTTGTAAGTTCAAGCCCCACACTGGGTATAGAGATTGCTTAAAAATAAAATCTTTAAAGACGTAGACACCGAGGCCAAGTGACCTGCTCAAGGCCACATGTCAGCTGCCACAGAGTAAGGTCTGGAATGTGGGTCAGATTGAGTCCAAAGTCAGGAGAATTTCTCTTCTATCATGTTGCCCTCAGGACTAGAAACGAGAGCACATAAAAGCGCTGAACGGTTCATTTAAAATATAGTCATTCTGCATGCAGACAATTGTTGTTTTAAGGAAAAGGAAGAAGAAAAAGAGAGATTACATTTTGGCATGCAAAGGCAAAACAATAAATATTCTTTTTCCTGTTCCTGGATCCCACTGCAGCTTCTTCAAAGCAAGTGAATTTATGCATGTTGACACAGCTCTTCTTTTAAAAATCTGCTTTGGCTCCGTTTTCAGCTTCTTCCCTTTGGCACAACCAGTCCCATGACTCCCCTCTGTCAGGCTCTGAGACTCTACCTAAAATCCTTATGCAGCAATTACTGTTAAGATCCATACTGCAAAGGAGACTTCTTTCCTCCCCACTAAGCCACAGGTCTCTTCGGTTTCATACTGTATTGCCAAGGCACACCAACTTGTTACTCATAAAGGTCTTGCACTGTAAGGATATACTCACATTACTATTTAAAAAAATAAGTTCATGGGTGCCTGGGTGGTTCAGTGGGTTAAAGCCTCTGCCTTCAGCTCAGGTCATGATCTCAGGGTCCTGGGATCAAGCCCCGCCTCGGGCTCTCTGCTCCTCTGCCCGTCTCTCTGCCTACTTGTGATCTTGGTCTCTCAGATAAATAAATAAAAATCTTTAGAAAAATAAAAAATAAGTTCATAAGTTTTTTCTTAATCTTAACTTGCACATTTTCAAAATCATTTACAAATACATAGTTTTCTCATTTTTGTCTGAAATAGATATTGTTTCAATCTACATATACCAGTTGACATTAAAATTCCACAAGTAAAAATTAACATATATTATTTTAAACATGCTTCCTTTAAAAATACTAGTTTATTGCATTTTGGTTATTTGTGATTAATTAAAAATAGTTCAGAAACTTTGCATTATCATGCTTGTGCAAAAGAGAAATTTTTACTGCAATGCAAGACGTCTGCCAAATGGGAAAAATAAAGCTAAAAGAACATTCCATTGCTGTTAAATAGCAAAGGTAAGATCAACAACTGGGCCAAACTGACCTCATATGCCTCCCACCGCGAGACACGGAGAAGGACTCAATGTCCCTTCTGTGATCTTCTTGCCAAAAATGCACACACAACCTGAATCAAATCATGAAGAACCATCAGACTGACTCAAACTAAGGGACCTTCTACAAAACGAATGGCCCATGTTCTTCAAAAAATGTCGAAGTCAAGAAATACAATGAAAAGTGGAGGAACTATTCCAGGTGAAAAAAAACTAAGACGATGTGACAGTTAAATCACAACATGTGATTCTGGATTGGATCCTGGACTAGGAAAGGAAAATAGCCATACGAGACATTATTAGGACAAATGACAAAAGTGGAACCGGGACTGTGGATTGAACAATCGCTTTGTAGTCAATGTTAAGTTTCCTGACTGTGATCAGTGTACTGTGACTGCATAACCCAATGCCCTTGTTCTTAGGAATTACACCTTGAGGCATTTTGGGTAAAGGGGCATAATGTCTCCAATGAACTCATGGTTTGGAAAAAAATTATAGATGCACGTATAAATATGTATATGCACATACACATGCAGGGCGAGAGACAGGGAAAGAGAGGGACACGATAATGCCAATGGGATAAAATGTCAATGATGGTTGAAACTGAGTAAAGATAAACAAGAGCTCCTTGTACCCTTTTTTGCAACTTTTCTGTGCGGGCATTTAGAATTATTATTGGGGGGCCTGGATGGCTCCGTCAGTTAAGTGTCTGCTTTTGGCTCCGATTGGCTGTGATCCCGGAGTCCTGGGATGGAGCCCTATGTTGGAATCCCTGCTCAGTGGGGAGTCTGCTTCTGCTTCTCTCTCCCTCTGTCCAGCCCAGCCCTCCCCCTCCCCCGTGCATGTGTTCTCTCTCTCTCTCTCTCAAATAGACTTTAAAATGAAATAATTATCAAAATAAGGTTACCAGGGCACCTTGGTGTCAGTTAAGCCTCTACCTTCGGCTCAGGTCATGATCCTGGAGTCCTGGGATGGAGCACTGCATGGGGCTTCCTGCTCAGTGGGGAGTCTGTTTCTCTCTCTACCCCTCCCCACAGTTTGTGCTCTTTCTCTCTTCTGTCTTGCTCTCTCAAATAAATAAATAAAATCTTAAAAGAAAAATAAGGGTAGTAAAGTGGCGCCTGGGTGTCTTAGTCGGTAAAGCCCTGGCTCTTGGTTGCAGCTCAGGTCATGATCTCAGGGTCCTGGGATTGAGCCCGAGTCAGGCTCCCTGCTCAGCAGGGAGTCAGCTTGAAGGTTCTCTTCCTCTTCCTCTGCCCCATTCCACCCCACATGCTCGCTCTAAAATGAATAAATAAATCTTAAAGAAAAATAAAGCTACTGAAAACAGTGACTGTACAGAAAACATAAGAATGTCAAAAAGAAGAAGGAAAAAATCCCTAAGGCTCCTGAAGTGTAGATAACATAGCAGCATCTAAGACATGCTTGAATCTCTTGGTAACAGGCAAGCTTGACTTAAGGGAAACAGTCTGCTTTTTAAAGTGCAGGGTTGAGGAGGTGGCTCAGTCCGTTAAGCCTCTGCCTTCGGCTCAGGTCATGATCTCAGGGTCCTGGGAGCCTGCTTCTCCTTCTGCCTGCTGCTTCCCGCTACTTGTGCAAGCTCTCTCTCTCCATCTCTCTCTCTCTCTCTCTCTCTCTGTTACAAATAAATAAAAATCTTTTAAAAAAATTAAATGCAGGGTTGAGGAAAATAGGAAGGTCTCCTTTTGGATACTTTCAGCTCATTGTTCACAGATCTAATAAAAATACCCAGTAGGTTCGTGCCTTCTCCAGCCTCTCCAGGAGGTCTCCAGGTCGCCGCTCACCTTCACTGCTGGCTTTGACACCTGTATAACCTCCGTTCAATGCCCGCCTCATCCTGGGTGGGGCTGGGCTTCTGGGTGGAAAATTTCAGCCAAAGCCCTATGGGCAGTTCCTTGATCACCGGATCTCCAGTAATTCTGGATCCGGCGCCAGGTACAGGCCGAGGGCCGCTCCGATCTGTGTGCTGTCCCTGATGTTAGATTGCACGAAGCCCTTCAGTCCCTCATCCCGCACTATTTCCTGCCCCTTCTCACTCTCCTCATCTCCATTCCCTCCCTATGGTTGGTCCTCACATGCTCAGCCCCTCAAGCCCTAGTTCTTTGTCCCTCTGCACTCCCAACCCTGGATCAGTCCAGCTTCCGGCCTCCTCCTGTCCTTTCTACTTGTTGCTCAGGATAACGAGGAAAACCTCACATTGGTGCCGACTGGTACACACACACACACACACACACACACACGTGTAAGTGTGCATGTGCGTGTGCACACACGCGCGCATACATGTGTGCACATGTGTGTTCTTTTACCCCCAACGCTGGGCTCTCACCACATTTGGCAATCTTTGTTCACCTTTTTTTTTTTTTTTGGTTCTTTTGTTACGTGATCTTTCTTGGCTATTTTATATCTTTGAAACCTCTTTATCGCGTGGCTGCTATGATATCACTATCTCCGGGCTCCTGCTACTTCTTTGACTTCACAGCTCCTTCACTAACTTCTTCATAGGTTCCTGTTTTCTGTCTACATGCTGGGTTTCTGCAGGGTTCCATCCTTGGCATGTCTGCTCTTCTTATCATGCACCAAGGGTTCTCAAACCTGGCTGCATATTAGAATCACCTGGGAAGCCTTAAAAAAAAATGGTCATGCCTGGCTCATCATCCCTGATTTGATTGGCTGGTGGTATGGCCTGGACATAGGGGTTTTTCAATCCCTCCAAAGGACTGTAAGGTGCAGCAAAAGTGGGGAGCTTCTTTCTCCAGGTGATCCTATCTACTCCTACAATTCTAGCCACCTATATGCAGAAGACTCCTAGAGCTCTGTCCCTGGCTCCCCCTCTTCCCCTGAGCTCTGCACCTGTCTCTGGTTATATTTACCCCTACAGAGTCAAAGTTAGATGACCCAACTGAATGCTTTATGTTCTTCCCCAACATGATCTTTCTCATGTAATCCCAAACCTAAAAGAGTCACATGTTAGTAAATGGAGAATAAAAAACAGACTGTCCCACCGTCCACTGAGTTGACCACATCAGAAACTGTAGACTCATTCTTGAGTCTTTCCTTTCCCTTCCCACTCCACCAAATATCAAATCTTTCTTCCTTCATCTTCTCTTCTTCTTCTTCTTTTAAAGATTTGTTTATTTGAGAGAGAGAGAGAGAGCGCGCGCGTACAGGGAGAGAATCCTCAAGCAGACTCTGTGCTGAGTGCAGAGGTTGAAGCGGACTTGATCCCAGGGCCCTGAGATCATGACCTGAGCCAACATCAAGAGCTGGACGCTTAACCGACTGAGCCACCCGGGTGCCCTGACCATCAAATCTTTCTTAACTCTGTCCCATTGTGTCCTCCTATCCCCTATCTCCCATTTCCTAAATTCAGGCCTTTATTCCTACTATCTTGTACAATAATAAGTAGATTCCTGCAATTCATGCCCCACTGGCTTCAACTGTTATCTTTCTAGAATACAAATCTAATGATACAATAACCCTCTTGCTAAAACCCAACGATGGCTGCTAAATGCCTGCAGAATAAAGATCAAGGGCTACCTATACTTTAAAGATACACCACGTTCTGATCTTAGCCTTAGTCTCAGCTACCTCATGGTCTTTCAGGAGCCAGTAATGTTAAAAAAAATTGTCCAAAATTTGGAAATAAGATTACTTATCAAATAATAAAAAGGTTAGTCCATGCTCTTTCAATGTCATACTAGACTACTGTGTTACCGGATGCTGAGCAGCACTGTTTACTGGAACCACAAATGCAATTTTAAAGTTTCCAGTAGGTACATTAAAAAAGGAAATAAAAAGAAACTGGAGAATTCGATGCTAATACATATTATTTTACCCGATATATTCAAAATATTATCCTTTCAATGTGTAACAAAATAATTGTTTTTAATTAAAAAAATTTTTTAAATAATCTCTGCACCCAGTGTGGGGCTTGACCTTACAACCTCGAGATTAAGAGTTGCGTGCTCTACTGACTATGCCAGCCAGGCAGCCCAACAAAATTATTAAAGAGATATTTAACTTTTTAAAAATATTTTATTTATTTATTTGACAGAGAGAGAGAGCACACATATGTGTTAGCGCAAAAGCAGGGGGAGTGGCAGAGGAAGCAGGCTCCCCACTGAGCAGGGAGCCCAATGTGGGGCTCAATCCCAGGACCCTGGGATCATGACCTGAGCCAAAGGCAGATACTTAACCGACCGAGCCACCCAGGTGCTCAGGTGCCCCTTAATGATGTATTTTAGATTCTTTTTTTTACTTTAAGTCCCTGAAATTCAGTATGTATTTTACCCTTACAGCATATCTTTGTATGCTATGTTTGCAAGAGAAGTATTTAATTTGCATTTAGATTTCATACAAGTTATGAAAAAATTTAGTTCATAAAAAAGTTAGTTCATAAAACCAACTTGTTTTTAACATACCTAAAAATTTTCCTGAGTACCAAAAAATTGTTTTTAATATTTACATATACATTTACAAAACTAGTTGATTTTTTGGAAGACGTGATTTGTCTTTGAAGTAAAAGGGATGGCAGTTTCAAAACTATGTCTGTTGAAGCTATGTAAATTCATTAATTAGTGTCAATTCTGTATTAGTTTCAAAGGGGTATTATGCTACTTGAAAAGCAATGCTAAATTTATCAAAATAAACAAAGCATCCTTCAATTTTTTTCTTACTTTTTACAACTAATGTACATAACACTATTACAATGAAAATCTTCCCCATATTGATTCATGTTAGAAAAAGGTGTAATATTATTATTATTGATTTGAATCATGAAAAGTGTCAATTTTAACATGAATTCTTCTACCTGTCTAGTTAAATGACAAATAAGCTTTTCTCTTCCTAGGAGCTTTGAACTTATCCATGAGAAAACATGTAAATCACAATGCCATTTTTAAAATTAATATTTAGCAAGCATTCTTTTTGTTTCAAGAATATATTCAATCGCTGTCAACAGCACAGTAAAACTTTGCAAAACTTTTTGTGGCTCAACCAAAGAGCACTGGCAGCAAACACAAGATCATTAAAATCATTGTCTACTTCTTTCAGCGGTTCTGTAACCACTGGTGATGAGTCACAGCACTTGTATATGCTGCATAGTTTTAACAACTGTATCCATGATGGTTTCATACGTTGTTTCAGAGGACTGAGCAATCTGAAACAGGTTTTCTTTTGTGTGCAGAAATCCAAGGCATTATCAAACCCGCCAAAGTGGCAAGTTCAGAGCCTGTTATCATTTTTGAAACAATTTTTATTGTACGTTCAATTTTGAATGTAGGCAACTAATTTTATTGATTTTTTTTCTTGATTATTCTCATCAAATTCACTCTGTATCTGCCAAAAAGTCCATTATTAATTGTTCACTTTATTATCTTTATTCAATTTTTATACAACAAACAGCTTTTCTGCTTTGGTTAGCTACAGCAAATTATATGACACTTACAACATACTTACTTCAAATCTCTGTCTTCTTCTTCTGGTACCATACAAGTATCTCCATCTCCACTCAATTCTGCCTCAGGAGCATGCCTTCAGTTTAAACTTAAAATTAGACCATACTTATGTCTTATTTTTAAAACAGTTTAATTCAGGGTGCCTGGGTGGCTCAGTGGGCTAGGGCCTCTGCCTTCGGCTCAGGTCATGATCTCAGGGTCCTGGGATTGAGCCCCGCATCGGGTTCTCTGCTCAGCAGGGAGCCTGCTTCTTCCTCTCTCTCTGCCTGCTTCTCTGCCTACTTGTGATCTCTGTCAAATAAAAAAATAAAATCTTAAAAAAATAGTTTAATTCTATTATAATCGAAAGCATAAGAAGTATTTCATTTTGGGGACACCTGGATGGCTCAGTCAGTTAAGCATCTGCCTTTGGCTCAGATCAGATCAGGTCCTCGAATCAAGCCCCGCACTGGGCTCCCTGCTCATCAGGGAGCCTGCTTCTCTTTTGCATGCTGCTCTCCTTGCTTGTGCGTGCACTCTCTCTCTGACAAATAAATAAATAAAATCTTAAAAAAAAAAAAAAAAAGAGGTATTTCAGTTTAGGAGCACCTGAGTGTCTCAATCGGTTAAGTATCCAACTCTTGATTTCAGCTCAGGTCATGATCTTGGGGTTGTGAGACTGAGCCCCTAGTGAAGCCCCACGCTCAGCATCCTTCTCCCTCTCCCTCTGTCCCTCCCAACCCCCCTCTCTGTGTCTCTTAAAAAAAAATCAGTTTAGTTACAAATTATGATTTACCCAGGTATGCCTGTAAATGGTAAAATCTGTACAAAAGGTTCAAGTAAACACATTTCAGTGTTAAATTAGTGCATAGGAATTTACTGAATTACTGAATTGAATAGACCTTTGACACTAACTAGAGTGATGATGTGTTTTTGTGTCATACTGGAGATGACTCAGGTACTCAGCACAGGCCTACAGTACGGCAATGTCTATGAGCTCTAACAGTTAAAGTGAAATGCAGTCCTACTTAAACAATGCAGTTGAGTTTCATGGAAAAATATTTTACACCATTTCAATTTTAAAATAAAACTTAAAAGATTTCCTGAACTCACCTTAAGAAAAGCTAAGAAGGGGCTCCTGCGTGGCTCAGTCGGTTAAGCATCTGCCTTCAGCTCAGGTCATGATCCCAGGGTCCTGGGATCGAGCCCCATGTCAGGCTCTGTGCTCAGCAAAGAGCCTGCTTCTCCCTCTCCCTCTGCATGCAGCTCCCCTTGCTTGTGCTCTCTCTTTCTCTGGCAAATGAGCAAGTAAAATCTTAAAAAAAAAAAAAGAAAAAGAAAAAGAAATATTGCCATGTGTAACAGCATGGATGGATCTAGAGGGTATAATTCTAAGTCAGTCAGAGAAAGCCAACATATAATTTCACTCATATGTGGAATTTAAAAACAAAACAAATGAACAAAGAGAAAAAGAGACAAACCAAAACCAAAACGAAACCAACCAACCAACAAAACCCCAGACTGTTGGCTACAAAAAACGAACTGGTGGTTGCCAGAGGAGAGGTGGGCGGGTGGGGAGGGTGAAATACATGAAGGGGATTAAGAGGACACTCTCTATGATGGTCCCTGAGAAATGGAGAGAACTTTCGAATCATATTGTACACCTGTAACTAATATATCACTGTATGGTAATTATATTTGAATAAAAATAAGTAAATAAATCATTTATGGTGAGAGGCATACGTATGATATCAAAAAAGAAAAGAAAAGAAAAAAGTCAAAAAACCAAACCCAAATAACTTGAGGTTCTCAGTCCCACTAGCCTTCCTTTTTTTTTTTTTTTAATTTTTAAATTTTTTTACTAACATATAATGTATTACTAGCCCCAGGGGTACAGGTCTGTGAATCGCCAGGTTTACACACTTCACAGCACTCACCATAGCGCATACCCTCCCCAAGGTCCGTCACCCCACTACTGCTCCCCCCCCCCCCCCCCCCCCCCCCCCCCCCCGCGCAACCCTCAGTTTGTTTTGTGAGGTTGTCTCTTATGGTTTGTCTCCCTCCCGATCCCATCTTGTTTCATTTATTCCTTTCCTACCTCCCAAACCCCCCACATTGCCTCTCAACTTCCTCATATCAGGGAGATCATACGCACGCTAGCCTTTCAAGTACTCAGTACATGTGGCTAGTGGCTGCCATACTGCCTAGTGCAGATCCAGAGAAATGTAACCTCAACCTAATGACTACTATTGGCTGGAGCTGAGACATCATGAAGTTACATATATGCTTGTTAACTTGTAGAAAATATTGATAAGACGGGGTGCCTGGGTGGCTCAGTCAGTTAAGTGGCTGCTTTCGGCTCAGGTCATGATGCCAGGGTCCTGGGATCGAGTCCCACATTGGGCTCCCTGTTCAGCGGGGAGCCTGCTTCTCCACTGCCTCTGTGGGTTTTTTGCACTAATCCTTCCATGTGCCCAAACTGTGAATAAACTGACTGACAATGCCTTGTACATACAACAACAAATGCAGCACATGTTTCTATCAGTCCCTGTCCCCTCCCAAATTTTGTAACTCACTGTTTATGTTTCTCTCTTGCCCGCTAGCCTGTGAGCCCTTGGAGCAGGGGCTCTGTTTTATTAACCTCTGTGGTTCGATGCCTAGGATACTTCCCAGCATAGAGCAGGAGACTGGGCAGGCTATCATCTGTGAGGAATGAGGGCAAGAATGAGAACGCCCATGTATTCACTTCCGCGTGCACGCACACAGCCCCTACTATGTGCCAACCTAGGCACCAGGGATAAAGCCATGAACGTTTGCAAGTTCGGAATACAAAAGGACCATGATTTAACCGCTTGGATATGATCAGACAATGGATTTCAAAGCAGAAATCAAAAGATATAACCAAGAAGGCAACATAGACCAGACTAGCTTTACAAAGTGGGACCTTCGTCCCATCTAGGAATCAACTGCATTGCTCTGAAAGTGAGAAGTAGTGTCCTTAATAGACTTCTTTCTCAGTGGGCATCCCATCCGAACACCTTATGAAAAGCCTGGAAGAAAAGGACAGCTCTTTGCTTCTTTTCTTTCTCCCAATCTCGTGATTCGGGATCAGAATCACAAGTTGGCAAACCTACACAGAGTTTGTAGCATTCTGTTTCAAGCACAGACTCTGGTGAACTACAAATAGAATTAAGTGTTTTCATCACAGTTGGACTTCCACCTTCTCTGCAAGCCGTGGAGTCCACCTGCTGGGTAATCAGTCAAAGGCACTCGCTTTCTCTCTGTATTCCTATGGCATCAAGGCCACTATTTCCACAGAGAAAAATCTAACTCTGAAGTAGGGTCCTTTGATCGTAGTTATGGTGCTCTTACGTTCACGTAGCAAGATGGGACACCCCAGGGATAACTTATTAATTATAATGGAGTGATCTGGGAGATGCGACCTGAACCAAATGATCCAACTTTTCGACATGGATAACAGGACAAACTGACATCATGTGTCTCATGGTGTGATGCTGTGGTCTCTGGTTATCCACTGTTGCGACATAAACCATTCCAGAATTTAGTGGCTTAAAATAACAATTCAGGGGAATCTTCAAATCAAATACAAACAAATGAACAGAAGCATTTTTCAAACACATAACATAGTCCCATCGGGGAAGGGGTCGTTAATACAAGTAATTCTGATATTCAGAATTTGGACTACATGCTCTCAAGCTAAAAAGAACTCCAGACAAATATTGAACTCTAAGAAGATCCTTTTAGCACAGGCATGAGATCACAATTCTGAAACTACTTTCTATGCATTCTAGGATTAATTGAATAAGTCAATATATTGTGAATGGTGGGATCCCGATTTTCATTGTTGGAGAAGGTAGAAACCATTATGGAAAAGGAGAGGAACGGGGAGGAACAGACTGAACTTTGCTGTGTTGGATTGGAACCAAAGGTATCAGCTTTTGTGGTTTTTTTTTTTTTTTTTAAGATTTTATTTATTTATTTATTTGACAGGCAGAGATTACAAATAGGCAGAGAGGCAGGCAGAGAGGCAGGCAGAGAGAAAGGAGGAAGCAGGCTCCCTGCTGAGCAGAGAGCCCGATGTGATGCGGGGCTTGATCCCAGGACCCTGGGATCATGACCCGAGCCAAAGGCAGAGGCTTTAACCCACTGAGCCACCCAGGTGCCCCAATGATATCAGTTTTAATATGTAGAGATAGCTAGATATAGAAATGGTACAGATACATGTGGCTGTTATGTATGTATTCAACACATATGTGTGTACATGTGTGTATACACACACATATGTATATATACATCTATTTCCCAGCTCTGTCTGCTGCTTAAGGGCTCTTATTCTGGTTATTTTTAATTCGACTTTAAAAAAAATACATTTTCAGGGCACCTGGGTGGCTCAGTAGGTCAAGGTGCCTGCTTTGGGCTCAGGTCATGATTCCAGGGTCCTGGGATTGAGTCTTGCATTGGACTCCTTGCTCAACAGGAGGTCTGCTTCTTCTTCTGCCTCTCCCCGACTAGCTCTCTCGTGTGTGCTTTCTCTCCCTCAAATAAATAAAATATTTAAAAATAAATAAAAACAAACTTTGTAAGGCGTGGAGTAAAAAACGTTTTAAAAAAACATTTTGGGGCCTCCTGGGTGGCTCAGTGGGTTAAGCCTCTGCCTTCAGCTCAGGTCATGATCTCAGAGTCCTGAGATCAAGCCCCACATCAGGCCCTCTGCTCAGCGGGGTGCCTGCCTCCTCCTCTCTCTCTGCCTCCTCTCCGCCTACTTGTGATCTCTGTCAAATAAATAAATAAAATCTTTAAAAAAAACCATTTTGAAACCAAATAATTGACTTAATGTAGCAAAACAACTTATTGAATTCATGTCTCTACCATTGATTTATGATAATCCTTTATCATGTATTAGATTATTAAATGTACTAGTATATACGTCTTGAATACATAATTCTTTTATTCTTATGCCACTCCACTCATGTGCTATATGTCGACTCATCTAATTACACCTCTGAAATTTTGGACATTTGAACGATAATAATAACAATAAAATAATATTTTAAAAGAAGTGTTCAAAAATGCCCTGTTAAACAACAGAATGTCTAGCCTTGAACTGAACTATTGCCATCCAGAGATCCTGAGCCGCTGTATCTTTCAAGCCTCTTTGAGTACTAGCAACAGCAAGAAATATATTTTTGCCTTGGAACTTATCACACACATATTTATTTACTTGTGGTTTTTTCATTCATTCATTTAAATGTGGACTCATATATTCTTACCTTATTCAATAAAATATAACCCTTAATGTTATTTATGTTTATGCTCAAACTGTTCCAGTGTTTTGACCTGTATTCTGTGACCTAGTAACATGTCCGCACCATTTCTCGAGCATCCCTTCTTTGATGGCACAAGATGATCCAGGCTTATCCTATCCTAAGTTGGCCATTTCTCCGAGGATCCCTGGTTCCTTTTATTTTATTTTTAAAAAGATGTTATTTATTTGACAGAGAGGGAGACAGCGAGAGAGGGAACACAAGCAGGGGGAGTGGGAGAGGGAGAAGCAGGATCCTACTGAGCAGGGCTCAAACCCAGGACCTGAGCCAAAGGCAGACACTTTACGACTGAGTCACCCAGGCACCCCCAAAAATAGACTCTTAAATACAGAGAACAAACTGGTGGCTGCCAGAGGGGAGAGGGCTAGAGGGAATTGGTAAAATAGATAAAGGGGATTAAGAGGTACAAACTCTTGGTTATAAAAAAAAAATAAGTCATGGAAATGAAAAGTACAGCATGGGGAATATAGTCAACAATATTATAATAACGCTGTTTGGTGACAGATGGTGACCACACTTACTGTGGCGAGCAATGAGCCATGTGTAGAATTGTTGAGTCATTATGCCATACACATGAAACTAATGTAACATTATATTTTAATTATACTTCAATTTTTTAAAAAGCTGAAGTTGTTTAAGGGCAACTTCCCTTTTCCAAGTGTTTGTTTTTAACCCAAGTTCCTTAAAGAAGTTATGTTGAGTTGAGAGAGGCCAACGGCATAGACTCTACCAATGGTTTCCTTTTTTTAAAAATTGTATTTATTTATTTTTAAAGATAGTTTTATTTATTTATTTGACAGAGAGACAGCAAGCACAAGCAGGGGGAGCCGCAGAAGGAGAGGGGAAGCAGGCTCCCCGCTGAGCTGGCAGCCCAACATGGGGGTCAATCCCAGGACCCTGGGATCATGACCTGAGCTGAAGGCAGAGGCTTAAATGACTGAGCCACCCAGGTGCTCTAAGTGTTTTTATTTTTTTAGCTTTTATTTATGTATTTGAGAGAGAGAGGGCACAAGGTGGGGGAGGGGCAGAGGGAGAAGCAGACTCCCCTGCTGAGCAGGGAGCCCTGCCCAACATGAGGCTCCATCCCAGGACCCTGAGATCATGACCCATGGTTTTCTTTGAATTAATTTTATTTGAACTCATTGAGCGTATTTCAGATAAAAGATTCCTCACCTTAAAATGAAGAGATTGGACTGACCCAGGGGTTATTAACCTGAGGTTTGGCAGATCAGTGACTTTTAAAGAAAAACATCTGCTTTTCCTTTTCAATGAACCCTACCAAAAGTGTTTCCTTCAGTTGCAAATATAAGTATCAAACCGCAATCCCGCTAGCAGGAACTGTGACTTGTCACTAGTAGAAATCACAAGTACTTTCACATCACATGACTGTTCTTGCAGATATCTTAAAATATCATTTATGATCAATATTACATCAAAACCATGGTAGTTATTAGATTGCTGTTAGATCTTGTATTTAGTGGATTAAATAGAGATCTACATATATCACATATTTATACATTTTTATACTTCAGTAACCATATTTTCAATGTAATTGGTTTCCTTTGTAGCCCTATGTGAGATGTTTTATGCATCCAAAAACATTGTTCTGGGGCACCTGGCTGGCTCAGTCAGTGGAGCATGGCAACTCTTGATCTTGGAGTTCTAAGTCTGAGCTCCACACTGGGTATAGAGATTACTTAAAAATAAAATCTTTTAAAAAATAAAAATAAAAACCAGACATTATTCTGAGAAGCCAGACTGAAAGGGCCCCTGGCTGGGTCAAAAAATATTTAGAGCCCTTGAACAGGACACTCTGGTTTTTGATGTCCACATTGGTATGTACACAGGATCTCTATCTGTCTCTCTGGGAACACTGCCCATAATTTAGATAATTATCTCTGTGACAAGGTTACACTGACATTTTGATCATTCCATATCTGACTTCAAATACAAGCTAGTCCCCAAGCCAAAACATCGAAACCTTTAAACTCAATCTTCCATACAAACCCTTCTCTTCAATTACTCTCTAACACTTTCACAGCAAAATGTGGGAAAAACAGAACGAGAAATGGAACCAAAAAACCCATGTCTTATTTTTAGTTCTGCTCTCCGATCCTGGGAAAGTCATGTAATTTTTCTGAACCTCATCTATAAACACATTTAGATCATCTTTAAAATCTGTAAGTTCCCAAGGCAACTGGGTGGTTCAGTTGGTTAAGCATCTCCCTTCGGCTCTGGTCATGATCCCCGGGTCACAGGATGAAGCCCCACACATAACCCTAACCCTGCTCAGTGGGGAGTCTGCTTCTCCCTCTTCCTCTGCCCCTCTCTCCCATCCCCCAGCTCACCCTCTTTCTCTCACTCTCTGTCTCTTTCAAATAAATAAACAAAAGCTTTAAAAAAATAAAATCTCTAAGTTTCTTTTCAGTTGTAAAATTTTATACTTCTGAAATTGTCTGATTTTCTGCTAGGTGTGTTCTTTGGCATTCAGTTCTTAGTATTCTATCTTTAATTAATTCATTCACTTATCAGTTATTGGTGGGACTAATTAAGCAACTAAACCGGAGGGTCCTGGAAAATTTTTCCGATGAGCCATATTTAAGCTGAGTTTTGAAGGCTAAGTATGAGTCCATTAAGCAAGGACAGGACAAGAACTTTCTAGGCAGAGAACACTGCCAAGGCCCAGTGTGCTTAGTGTCCACAGTGCACTGAAGGGCTTTACAGGGGGTCAAAGGGTACCAGATCTGTACAGTATCTTTCTTACAAGCCTGGCCTCCTTGGCTTATAGGAAATGGGAGAAAGTGTACAAACAGGTGAAGTGACATGGTCAAGTTTGTGTTTTGGGTAAACAGCCTTGAGAGCAATGAGAAGCAAAGGGGAAACTGAAATCAGAAAGATCAGTTAGAAAGGAGGATCCTGCAATATTTGAGGTAAGAGATAATGGAGACTCAAATCAAGGCACTGGCAATGAGAAAGAATAGTCAAATGAGTAAAAAGAATGGAAGTAAATGATCTCATGAGAAACTGGATGTGATGATGAAGGAAGAATCTAGGGTGACCCTAGCTTCTAGTGAGAACACCTGAGTGAAGAGTGGTATTAAGGGAGCAAATATTCACCAGAATAGGGAATACCAGAAGAAAAGGCTCTCTGGGGAAGAAAGCTAGGCTTTGAAATGTTGAGTTTGAGAAGCCTATTAGACCTCCAGAGAGAAAAATTCTGGCCAGCCCTTGGAAATGAGAGCATGGAATTCTGGAGAAAGATACTCCTGGAGATGTAGAATTATTTATTGTTCCTGGAGATAAAGAATTATAAAAATCACATGAGGTAGCTGAAGCCATTCAATTAGCTCCTCCCTGCCCCCTACCAATAGCACCACCCATCCAGCCCCTCTGCAGTGCCTCACCTCACCAAACCCCTCCAGTCTGAGTCCTGAGCTTGCTATTAAGGCTTGCAACAGTTGCTTCCTCCTCTTTCTCACCTTTCCCATTGACTGTTGCTACTCAGTAACACATCTCTGTGTTCTTTAGGATACAAGCAAAATCACTGTAGCAAAGGAACCCCAAAGTACAATAGCTGATACATGACAGGAACTTCTTTCTTTCTTATGTAACAGTTCAGGGCCCACAGGCCAGCTCTGTTCCATTAAGGATACACAGGAACCTAGACTGATGGTCAGCTCTTGGTTCTCAGCATCCCACTTAGGACTCAAGGAATCGTTCCAATCCTTGTCATTTCAACTGGGGCAGCAGGGGGTGGTGGCGGTGAGAATCCAGGCAAGAAGCTTCATCTTTTTAAAAGATTTTTTTAAAATTTATTATTTATTATTATTGTTGTTGTTATTATTTATTTGACATAGAGAGATCACAAGTAGGCAGAGAGGCAGGCAGAGAGAGAGAGGGAAGCAGGTTCCCCGCTGAACAGAGAGCCCGACGTAGGGCTCCATGCGGGGCTCCATCCCAGGACCCTGAAACCATGACCTGAGCTGAAGGCAGAGGCTTAACCCACAGAGCCACCCAGGCGTCCCTTCTCAAAATTTTTTTTAAGTAATCTCTTTGCCTAATGTGAGGCTCAAATTCACAACCAGGAGAGTAGAGTACTCTACCAACTGAACCAGCTAGGTACTCCAGGAAAACTTCATCTTTATTACAGATAAATACACATGACTTCTGCTCACATCCCATTGGTCCAAACTCAGTCATGTGACCACACCTACCTTCATGGGAGACTGGGAAATGTAGTATCTTCCCTGGTAGCCAGATGGTGAGCTCATACTCAGAGAGGCCCTGATACTAAAATGTAGAAAGCAAAAATGGATACAGGGAACAATTAGCAAACTGACATTTCTATTTTTTTTTAATTATTATTATTATTTTTTTATTTGACAGACGGAGATCACAAGCAGACAGAGAGGCAGGCAGAGAGAGAGAGGGAAGCAGGCTCCCGGCTGAGCAGAAAGCCTGATGTGGGGCTCGATCCCAGGACCCTGGGATCATGACCTGAGCCGAAGGCAGAGGCTTTAACCCACTGAGCCACCCAGGTGCCCCAGCAAAGTGACTTTTCTAAAGCCCTGGCTATCTAAATATTCATGCACACCCTTATTTACACACATAGAATGCATTCATCTCTCCCCTAAAGAGATAGCCCAAAGTATAATCCATTCATTGAATGTAAAATAAAGTTTAGCATCTCTGGGTAGTGTTTGGTCCTCTCCATCAGGTCTAGCACCAGCAGTATATCTAACAGAATGTAATTCCTCCACCATTACTCAACTTTCAGTACATAATGTGGAGTGGGAACAGGTTAGCTACAGTGAGAATTCCCGTTTTGTAAGGGGAA
Source organism: Mustela erminea (assembly GCF_009829155.1). Lineage (NCBI taxonomy): Eukaryota > Metazoa > Chordata > Mammalia > Carnivora > Mustelidae > Mustela > Mustela erminea. The sequence continues at coordinate 17,497,796 of NC_045635.1, read as the reverse complement.
GAGTGGAAAGCATTTAGCAGTCACAGGTTCATAGCAATGATATATTGTGTTGAACAAGAAAGGCAGATTCCCTGTCTTGGAGTAAAGGAAGTCCTTGTGTCAGACCTTGGTGATGCATTTTGGGAGGAATGTCTTGAACCTTGTCCTCTCTGGAGTTTAGCTTTGTCCTTGTTCATTATTCTACATGGTCATAACTACATGGGCTGTGGAGAGTATCCTGTTCTTTCTGTCTGTTGGTTTACTTGTTAATAAGAAAGTTGTATTAAAAACTCCCACTATGGGATGCCTGGGTGGCTCAGTTGGTTAAGCGGCTGCCTTCAGCCCAAGTCCTGCTCAGCGAGGAGTCTGCTTCCCCCTCTCCTCTCTGCTCTTGCTCTCTCTCACCGTCTCTCACTCTCAAATAAAGTCTTAAATAAATAAATAAAAATGTTTAAAAAAAAAGAAATTACTTGCTTTATTTCTAATAATGCCTTTTGCTTTGAAGTCTATTTTGTGTGATATTAATATAGGTAGACCTTTTCATTAGTCATTGTGGGGAAAATGTTTCTACCTCTCTATATCATTATGTTTTAAATATAGCTCTTTATTTATTTATTTATTTATTTAATTTATTTTTTTAAGATTTTATTTATTTATTTGACAGACAGAGATCACAAGTAGGCAGAGAGGCAGGCAGAGAGAGAGGAGGAAGCAGGCTCCCTGCTGAGCAGAGAGCCCGATGCAGGGCTCGATCCCACGACCCTGGAATCATGACCTGAGCCAAAGGCAGAGGCTTTAACCACTGAGTCACCCAGGAGCCCCTAAATATAGCTCTTTAAACACATAGCTGGATTTTGTTTGTTTGTTTTTCATCTCACAATCTTTGTTTTCTCTCTGGAAAACTTCTTCCACTTACAGTCAATGTAATTGCTGGTATAATTGTATTCAAATCTACCATCTTCTTATGCACGACTCTTCTTCTGTCCTGTGTTCTGTTTTCTTTCCTTCCTTGCCTTCTTTTGGATTGATGCTTTTTATCATTAAATTTTAAAGTCTCGTGTAGTTTAGGTATCATGTACTCTTTTGGTGGCTATCCTAGTTACAACATGCACACTTCACTTAGAGATATCAAATGCGAACTGCTATGTTTCCTCCCTCTAAATGTGAGAAATAAAGATTTAACCTCCTCTTAACCTTTTAGGCTATCATTGGCAGGCATTTTAAATATCTGTTTCCACTGGACATCATAACAACTGTTTCACATAGTCAATGATCATTTAAATTTACCCAGTATATGGAGTTCCTCGGAGTCTGTTTTGCTGTTAATTTTTTCCTGGTGGTTGTGGCTTATGGTTTTCCATCTCCTATTAAGGCTTAGTTATCTTTAATTGTGTGGTAGAAAAATAGTTTATAGAAAAAGTGGATGCCCAGGTTGATGTTTCCTTCTAGACAAAATAGTCATTTGCTTTTTTCCAGGATCACTTTAGTTCACAAACAAGATTTGAGATTTTTTTTAAGCAAGCCACTTCCAGTTCACCTTTCCTTCTGGGGGAATGTGTGCGTGTGGAATGGGAAATGGTTTACCAGGTCTCCACCCTTGTCAGGTTGTGATCTGACTTTTGTTCTGCTTATCCCATAAAGGTTGATAAAAAGACAGCTTACCCTTTCAATTGTCTCTTCAGGATCAGCTAATGTCCATAAGGTGAACACGTCCAAAAATGACCAGGCTCACTCCTCTGGACTTCCATCCTGGTCAGGGTCTCACCCTAGGAATTTGTCAATATTTTGTTAGTGTTTTTATGCTTCTAGAAATATTGTCAGTAAATTATGTTCAGCAGGAAGGATGATCTGAATTAGCTAGTGTGCCATTATTGAAATTGGATGTGTGACTTCCTTAGAGTTCTAGGACAATGTTTCTTCAGATGGGAGTCCATGGACCATGTGTATCAAAATCACATTATATGCATTAAAAAACTGGGATTCCAGAGCTGCCATCTCAGACTTCATTCAGAACCTACTGTCCTAAACCCAGAAGTCTGCCTTTTGGGTAAGTTCTCAGGCTCTATTTCTTAAGACTTTAAGTTTGAGAAATTTTGCCCCAGAGCACAGTAATAGACATTCAAGGAATTTGACTTGTTTTTTGTTTGTTTAAGGGTCATGTAGGTCAGAAGAAAGCCAAATAAATGCCCCAGTCAGAATTTGGTCAATGTTGAAATCTCCCATCTCCTCACCTTTTGAGAAAAATCCTCCTTAAGACAAGATGATCTCTAAGAAGAACTCTAAAGAACCAAGACCTTAATCTAGAGCCAAAGTCCAATCCCATCACACTCCCCTTTCTCAGGAGTAGCATTTGTTTCGATCAGTCATGGATGGCAGATACTTTAGCGTGCTTATTAGTCACTAATGAAAGGTTTGAGAAAGAACCTAAGTTACCCTACAGATATCTTGACCCCAAATCTACTATTTTGTAAATAATTGTAAATATTTGTAAATTGTAAATAATAGTTCATAATTGTAAATCCAATTATGAACTAGCCTCAAAAAACAAACAAAAAAAACAAAACAAAAAAACCCCAAACCGAACCCCAAAATGGGTTTTTTTGAGACTAGTTCATAATTAGATGTCAATTACAAAGTGAAAATATTAAGATTTTCCCCCCAATATTATTGTTTGCCAAAATTATTTAACACCATATTGGCCTTCAACTTTATTTTGAACTTTACTGGTCCAAGAACTCTGTAGATCTTTAAATCACTGTCTTACAGCTCCTCAAGCCACTCTAGAGTCCAGTATTTTTAGCCTGCCTGCTAAAGTTTCTGCAAATAGCAGGCAAATCTGCATTCCACCCTGTCAGGAACATGATTAATTATCTATTAGGATCAGCCAACAAAAATCTATGTTCCTGCATTTCTGTCACACACTTACTTAAATTTCTTAGCTTTGGTCATGCCTTTAAGTTAGAGTGCTTTCAAAAACGTTTGTCTTTGCTTTCTTGCAAGACTAAAAGAAAAACAAAAGAAAAACAAAACAAAACAAAACAACCAAACAAAACCCACTGCCAAGCAGTTGGCGACCAACATTTAAAGATTTCTCGTTGCTGCACCAATGTGTGGTCTTAGATTTCTTCAACTTTTAAAGGAAAAGCTTTGCGTGCATTCTTGTGTTTTCCACAGCTGAATAACCTTAATATGGAAACGTGCTCATGTTACACACACCATAGACATCAAGAGAAACTTTTAGAAAATTTGAGCTTTTTAATCAGATGATCTTGTGCTCTACTCAGAAAATGAAATTCCATGGGGGAAACTGCTACTCAGAGTAGGCTTTGTTCTTTTATAATATTCATTTTCTTTCATTGCTCTCTAACCAAGAGGATACTTCACCAACCATTTGAATAGGGAGGATGGTATTACAAATGAGCCGTTATGGAATTTTTAAAAATCAGGTCTGTTTTGGAAACTACTATCAGTTGAAGAGTGGTTGATACGTGAACTGTGCTAAATTCCTTAAAGTTAAGCCAACTCTGAATATGCTTGACTGAGGAAATAATATTTGTCACTTCAGTAAACGAATAGGCTAGCATACATTACATGGGCTATAGTAACCTACGTAACATATGATTGAAAAATAATCACATGTCCTTATGGTTTCGTTTAACCAGATTAATCTGCTTTGGTAATGGAATCACTTATGCATAAATAAATATTTCTAGATTATGATTCTAAGGAAAGGGTAATTTGTACCTAAAAAGATATCTCTAAAACCTGCAGGTTTGGAGCAACTTCACAATTTTAGGTTTTTAAAAATACCTCTTCACGTGTACCTCTAAGGCAGAAAACTGGCCTTGCTTTAAATAAACCACATCTCTTACTTCTATAGGCTCTTTATAAATCCATTCATGGCCCTTTATTTCATCAGCTCCCACTGTACTGGGTTTATAACCCTTAAGGTGAGTGGGATGTATGCAACATTTCATTATGTGAGGAAAAGTTACCTAACATTGGAACCAAAGGAAAAGGATGACTGCTTGTCCTTTGAACATTGGACTAAAGCTTTATTTCAAGGCCTTTATCTAACAGCCCCACCCAAGGAATATTTAGTTCTTGAGAGGAATGCACTGCTGCTTGGTTAAACCTCAGACATGTTAACTTGTAGATTTTTGTCCAGGAGAGATGCAAAAGATTTCTGTGCAGAGGTTCTGGATTTATTGTCCTATTTTGCTTCTAATTTAGTAAACTAATTTCAGCATGCTTTTCCTTTAGGAATGTATACATCTGTCTTTCGAATTCTCCTTTGTACCATATTTACCATTCTCCCGCTTCTCTCATTAATGCATAAAACCTGTGACATGTATTCATTCTATATTTTCATTAGGGTCATGTTTTTGAAAGTTATACTTTGTCTCTATGAAGAAAAAGAGATGGTGCTTACAAGACACCCAAGAAAATGAATCTCCTTTCTTTAGTTCATCCAATTTCACCTGTCTCCCTGGGGGACATGTTTTATAGGTACTAAACCAATGCATTTTGATTGCCCCCCCCCCTTAGATCCCAGGTCCTGATAGCCTTCTGACAGAGTCATCAACTTTACTGTCCTAAGAAAGGAAGGATGGACAGGTGCTCTCATAAGAGAGAGGCCCTTCACCTCTTTTTAGTAAGACAATGTACAGAAAACTCAGGCTTTGGGGGGGAAGGGCTTTCTAAATGACAAAGCTTCCTTTTAAATACATAGGGTCTGTGTGCACAGTAGAAGGGAGACCCCCCAGGCTGTAAAGAATGAGGGGAAAAGCAACTGTGGATCAGTTACAGGGAAATGGGGTTGGGGGGGAGTGGAGTTCGGGAGGAAGGTCACAAGACATAATTATCCTGATCTCCTCCTTCCGGGCTGAAGTACTGGGGCAGGAAGTAGGTTAGCCAGGCTCCTGGGAAAGCAGAAGACAGAAGTGGGGCCATCTGGATTCTGCTTTTCTTTGGGAGGATTAACATATGCCCTTTGCCTCTTTGAGGTCATGACAGCCACACCCCTCGCTCACACACCTGGGTGTCTTCTTGGAGCGGAGTAGAGGGAGAGAGGAAATCTGAAGGACTGAGTTCTTCACTGAGTCATCCGAGTAGAGACTCTTTACCTACAAAGACATTTTACAGGATTGAATTCAGGTAAATAAATTAGACTTGATCTTCTTCCTCCTACCAGTGTCCACACAGAATACAAGAGCTTGTAAGGTCGATGAGGGCAAACTTACCGAAATAAGAAAGCTACATTTTTAGCCCAACTAGGTATATCATGAATAAATTTGAAAGGTTGTGTCAAGGAGGAAAAATTTCTTCTGCCCTTCAAGGTCCTTCCAACTGGACCAAGAGTCAAACTGACATGAGAAAGATTAACAGGAATAAATCAAATTTAATTTCATGAGTATGGGGAATCCACAGACAAGGAAGATAGTAAAGGAACAAGAGCCTTAAATGAGCTCAGGAACCCGGTAGGGGTCTGGATACAAAGGGGAGAAAACCATTAGCAGAAAGATGAGAGGTATTTGGAAAACAAAGTTGCTCTATTATTTGGTGAAGTCTCTTGGGTAGAGAGGAATCTTTGTAAATAGCTCTCTTCCTGGGACCAACAAGCAGTTGAGGGAGAGGTAAAGAGTTTTTCTTGAATGTGGTGGGTTCTGATTGCTTTTGACTCAAACTAACATTAATGCCAAAGTGGCCCATCTTGGGACATAATTCCTTGACCCTAGTTTCCTCCTCTGAAACTTCTTTTAAGTTTTACATATAAAATTTAATCAGGTAGATCATTCTGTCTTGTTGAACCAGCCCCTGCAATAAGTTAGTTCATTTAAACTCATTTCAGGAGGCAGTGATGCAATTGTGTTCTCAAAGTTGGCCTATGGTTCAAGCAATCAGGTTTCAAAGTTTTATTTATTCACTCGACAGACAGAGACCACAAGTAGGCAGAGATCGCAGAGAGAGAGGGGGAAGCAGACTCCCCGCTGAGCAGAGAGCCCGATGTGGGGCTCGATGCGGGGCTTGATTCCAGAACCCTGAAACCATGACCTGAGCCGAAGGCAGAGGCTTAACCCACTGAGCCACCCAGGCGCCCCCAAGCAATCAGGTTTTAAATAAGAGGCATTTCTATGGAAACAAAAGAAAAAGAATGGTTAATGGTTGGATCAAATTATAAACCAGTTTCTGAGTTCTGAGGCTAGCCAGCCAGTTGAGATTTCTGGATGCCAAGCTTGAATCATCTTTGGAGAGCGTGACAGCAGGCAGTGTCAGTCTGATAGATTTTCTTGGTTTGTAGTTCAAATGTTTGTGGTGATTTTTTTTTTCAAGGGGAGGTTTATTTAACATTATTTCTATTAGAATTACATATTTCTGGAAACCTAATTTCTTTTTTAAGTTAGCCCTACACCCAATGCAGGGCTTGAACTCATGAACCTGACATCAAGAGTCACACACTCTAGTGAAAGCCAGCCAGGTGCTTGTGTTAATCTTTTGAATGGCCCAAAGAGCAATAGACATGTAGATGGCCTACATGTGAGCTATTGAGGCTCAGTCAGGTAAGCGTCTGTCTCCCTTCAGCTCAGGTCATGATTCCATCCTGGGATCATGCCCCATGTGGACTCTCTGTTCATCAGGGGGTCTGCTTCTCCCTCTCCCTCTGCCCTTCCCCCCAACCCCACCTCACATGCGCCCTCTCTCTCTTTCTCACTTTCAAATAAATAAATAGAATCTTTTTAAAAAACGGGAAATATAGAGAAGAGATAGCTATTTAGAATGCTCATAGAGCTTTGGTAACATCACAGGTTTTTAGACTGAGGAACATTCTCCCAAAATATGAAATGGCACACACTTTTGGTTGTCTACCAAAAACCTATTCCTCTCTCTCTTTTACCTTCTGGAAGGGTCTGCATCCTATAATAGAGGATTATAATGCCAGATACTCTCTTTCCCACTCTCCTTGCAGGTAGCCAGGCCATGTGGACCAGGTTTGGTCAGTGAGGCCTTCAGCAGCACTCTCTTTAGATGCTTCTAGAAGGATTTTCCATACTGATGAAAGCAGGATATTCAAGGAGAGCTTTCTTTCCCACTTCTTCCTTCCTGTCATCTCATAGGCTATGGGAGCTGTGGAAACCATATTGCAGCCATTAAGCACTAGACAAAAGTGCATGGGTCATTAACAATACTGTTTAGCTTGGGATGACTGTCTACCTCTAAACTTCCTGTTAGGTAAGACAATGAAACTTCCTGTTATATATGCCACTTTTAGTTGGATATTCTTATTCACAGGCAAACACATCTTAACTGATTCAAGATTTTAAACATAATCCAGAGAAATCTATTTTATACCAAATATTTACCAATTTTCCCTCAGATATTGGGAAGGCATGTTACTGAACATAAGCGTATGAGAAAGTCCTTTTAACATTGGGATAAAGGGAGGCTCCCAGCACAGAGCCCTAAGGGTTGACCTGGTAACATGTCAAATTTTATGGTGTCAGAAATAATTGTTCATAATGTCCAAGAAAAGACATACTATCACAGTGAAAATATATGTTAGGGAAATTTTTTGGCTAAATTTATTGGCACAATTATTAGAATACAATTCAAAAATAATTGGTTTAAACTTTAAGAGCAAAGATATGACTGCTAATCTTAATTGAGATTCTTAAGGATTTAATTCAAATGTGTCATTTATTCTGATTGTAACAGGAATTTTGAATTGTCCTATTTGAAATGCCATATGAATTCTCAAGATTGAAAGTAGAATTCATAAACAAAGTAGCTTTGAAATTGTTTCTGAAATGTCTTAGAAAACCCAGATAGGGGCGCCTGGGTGACTCAGTGGTTAAGCGGCTGCCTTTGGATCAGGTCATGATCCCAGGGTTCTGGGAGTGAGCCCTGCATCCGGCTCCCTGCTCAGTGGGAAGCCTGCTTCTCCCTCTCCCACTCCCCCTGCTTGGGTGTTCCTCTCTCACTCTGTATCTCTCCGTCAAATAATTAATTAAAATCTTAAAAAAAGAAAACCCAGATTTCTGACCTGGTATTTTACCTAATGAAACAGAAAAGGCCATTTGCTAAAAAAATTGTTATTCATAACATTATGAATTACATTATAGATAATTATATTATGAATTACATTGTTTTTAACCAGCATTTTGCTAGAAAACTTTCTTCATTAAAATTTTAGATTTGGGGTGCCGGGGTGGCTCAGTCAGTTAAGCATCTGCCTTTGTCTCTGGTCATTATCCGAGGGTTCTGGGATCAAGCCCCACGTTGTGCTCCCTGCTCAACCCTTCCCTCTGCTCCTTTTCCTTGCTGTGTTCATTCTTTCTCAAAAAAATAAATAAAACCCTTAAAAATGTTTAGATTTACTGTAATTTATATGGAACACACATATTCTACTTACAGATTTGGAACACTTAGCAACTGACTCTCATTTTCCATTTGCTGTGACAAGGCATATAATTTTTCTAAAATGTATTAGATCAAGTTGAAAAAGTGAAATTAATATGAAAATATCTATTAAAGGATGTTAGTATCCAAGCTGTCCACCTTTTCCATCTGTCATTCATCTAGATGTAACCAGAGTTTATTAAATATACCATATGTACCACAACCGGGATAATTCTGGCAATGTCTGGAGACACTTTTGATTGTCACTACTGGGAAGGAGGCAGGGTGCTGCTGGCATCTGGGGGCCAGAGGCCAGGGATGCTGGTAAGCATCCCACAATATACAGGTCAGCTCCCCAAAAGAAAGAATGATCCTGACCCAAAATGTTAATAGGGTTGAGAAACTCTGGACTACACCAAGCATTTTGATGTTTAAAATGCTTAAAAGGGCTGCCTGGCTGGCTCAGTCAATAGAGCCTGTGATTCTTGACCTTGGGGTCATGAGTCAAGCCCCATGTAGGGAGTAGAGTTTACTTAAAAAACTAAGTAAGGGGTGCCTGGGTGGCTTAGTCAGATAAGCATCTGACTCTTGATTTCAGCTCAGGTCATAATCTCAGGGTTGTGGGATCCAGCCCTGTGTCGAGCTCTGGACTCAGTGGGGAGTCTAAGATTCTCTCTCTCCCTCTCCCTCTGCCCCTCCTCTGCTCTCTCTCTAAAATAAATAAAGATAAAAATCTTTAATGAATAAAATTAAAAATTAAATAAAATATAACACAAAATGGCTCTTGATAAGGAAAAAATAGATTATTATCATTTTAAAGTCATCTTAAGAGACTGTCAGGGGAAACCTTGATTCTTACACACTGCAAAATATTAGGTTGAAGTCTAGCTTGTATTATGTATGTATGTATGATTATTATTATTTTGGTTTTTGTGTGAGTGTTTTTTCAAGTAATCTCTCCACTGAATGTGGGGCTCAAACTCATGACCCCAAGATCAAGACTCAGATGCTCTACTGACTGAGTCAGCGAGGGCCCCTGTTTTGTATGAGAAATTCCTTCCTTTGATGTGATAATATTTTCTTTCATGTAAAGATGGAACTTAGATGGAACCTTCCTTCCTGGAATTCCATCTTTGAAAAAAAATCTGTTGTTTTTCTAGTCCGTCTGGAGGTGAACCTGAATGTTACTAACATTGCAAAGATTTCTCACCAAGGCATGAAACTATAGATGTGAATTTAGCGTAAATTATACAGCTATAGGAAAGTCAATTTAAAAACTTTTTTAAAGAAGATTTTTATTTATTTATTTGCAGAGAGAGAGCACAAGTAGGCAGAGTGGCAGGGAGAGGGAGAGGGAGAAGCGGCTCTCCACTAAGCCGGGAGCCTGATGCGGGGCTGGATTCAGGACCCTGGGATCATAACTCATGACCCAATTTGAACTCATGATCAAACTGAAGGCAGCTGCTTAATTGACTGAGCCACCTGGGCACCCCTAAAAACTTTCTTTGTGTCTCAGTATTTCCCTGTCCATAGAATAGATACCCACTTTGCTTATACAGATAATGTGGTAACATTTTATTTGGAAAGAAAGTCACAATCCAAATCTAAGATCTGATATAAGAGAGCAGGTCAAGAACACCAAGTCCATGTTAACCTTCCTGGTGTTTGTAATTTAGATGTCTTTTTAAAAAAGATTTATATATTTATTTGAGAGAGAGCGAGAGCGTGAGCATACACACATGTGAGTTGAGGGGAGGAGCAGAGGGAGAGAGAGAGAAAGAATCCGCAAGCAGATTCTCTGCTGAGCGGGGAGCCTGAGGTGGGGCTCGATGCCAGGACCCCGAGATCATAACTTGAGCTGAAAACCAGAAGTCAGACATTTAATTGACTGAGCAACCCAGCAGCCCCTAAACATCTTTTCTTTTTAATTGAGAGATGGCATACATTTCTTATGTCTGTGAAAGTTTAAACTGCAACACAGAGAAGGAAATTTGCTTTCTTTTTTTTTTAAGGTTTATTTATTTATTTCAGAGAGATTCAGAGAGAGAGAGAGACAGAGAAAGAGAAAGCAGGGAAAAGGGCAGAGCGAGAGGAAGAGGGAGAAGCAGACTTCCTGCTGAGTGTGTAGCCTGATGTGGGGCTCAATCCCACCACCCTGAGATCATGACCTAAGCCAAAACCAATAGTTGGACACCGAACTGACTGAGCCACCCAGGCACTCCAGGAAAGTTCTTTTCTTTTCTTCTTTTTTAAAAAGATTTTATTTATTTATTTGAGAGAGAGGGAAAGCAAGAGAGATCACAGTGAGAGAAGGAGAAGTAGAATTGCTTCTGAGTGGACAGCCTGATGTGGGACTTGATCGTAGGACTCTGGAATCATGATCTCAGCTGAAGCAGTTGCTTAACCAGCTGAGCCACCCAGGCACCCCAAATTTATTTTGTTTTTAAAGATCTCTAAGGAAAGTTATTCTGTAGTTATCCGGTTGTTCTAATATCTAACCTATGTAAGATATGACACATTACAATGTAGACTGATATAACTAGTTTGGAAAGCAGTTTGACAATATTTATCAACTAACCTCAGAAACTTCCAGGGTGCCTGAGTGGCTCAGTAGGTTAGGCACTTACTGTTGATCTCAGCTCGGGTCTTGATTCCAGGGCCCTGAGCTCAGGCCCTGCATTAGGCTCCACACTGGGCATGGAGCTTACAGAGAGAGAGAGAAAGAGAGAAGAAAAGAAATATCCATGGCGTTTGAGGCAGTAATTCCTTTTCTGAGAATTTATCCTGAAGTGTCATCCTAAATATACACTAGCCTTTCTACAAAGAGATATTCCTAAAAGTGTGTTTTACCCCAGTGAAAAAGTAGAAAGTATCTAACTGTACCACAACTAAAATAGTAGATTAAATTGACTAACTTGACTCAGCTTTATGTCCACATAACAATATTAAAAATTGGGGACCTGTCTGGCTCTTAATCTCTGGGTCGTGGGTTGAAGCTCTACATTAGGTACTGAGATTACTAAAAGAAATAAGCTTAAAAATTGTTTTACAGAACACATGTGATAACATGGGGAAGTATTTTCATTAAAAATAATACAGGATATGAAACATCATTTGCTGCATGACTATAACAGCATAAGAAAATAAATCATTTGAACCCACCCAGGGACTCAAAAAAAAAAAAAAAGAAAAGAAAAGAGAAAAGAAAGAAAGAAAGAAATCAAGCAAAATCCTATAAACTCATATCATCAAAACTGTTTACCCAGAAATTCCCTTTCTAAGAGATGATCTTAGGGACATGATTGGTATAAGAAAATTAATCACTAAGCAAAAAAGTTTAAATGACTTTAATGGTTTTTTAGTAAAAAAGTAGAAACAACTCAAATGTTCTATCTGTGTGGATACACTGTACGTTTACTATTAAATTTGACTTTCTTCTACTGATCTGTCTCATGTCACTTTGACATGAGCTAGAGGGTCTTTTTAAAAAAGATTTATTGGGGCACCTGGGTAGCTCAGTGGGTTAAGGCCTCTGCCTTCGTCTCGGGTCATGATCTCGGGGTCCTAGGATCGGGCCCCGCATCGGGCTCCTGTTCAGTGGGGAGCCTGCTTCCCCCTCTCTCTGCCTGCCTTTCTGCCTACTTGTGATCTCTGTCTGTCAAATAAATAAAATCTTAAAAAAAAATAAAAAAATAAAAAAGATTTATTTATTCACTTGAGAGAGAGACCATGAGCAAGCAGGGTAGGGGCGGGTAGAGGGAGAGAGACTCTCAAGTGGACTCCATGCTGTGTGTGGAGCCAGGTGCTGGGCTGGATCTCACAACCATGAGATCACGACCTGAGCCAAAATCAAGAGTAGGGTGCTTCATCACCTGCATCACCCAGGCACCTCCCAGCTAGAGGGTCTTGAAAGGCAGAGGAAATTCCTCCTCGCCAACAGCTGATGCAATCTGCAGGAAACTTGCATTCGCTGAGCACCTGTCACCCTGAGAGACCCTTGGGACATCTGACATTCAGCCAGTAGCAGGTAAGATTTCTTACCACGTACGTCTCCTAGAATTGCTATCTGTGGAGGCAAATGGAACCAGAGCGGTGAGAGGCCTTTTTCTCTCTAAGTTTAGATTAGCAGGAGAAAATACTTATGGAACCAGTTCCTTGCGCTAGGTTACTCTTTGGCTATATTTGGTAGAGTACTCTTTGGTCCCTGATCCATTTCCTCCCAGAGATGGTTTTTGTTTCCCTTTGTCTTGTCTTCAGTGTCCCTTAATGCCCGCTTGAGGTAAAGGCTGTTGCTAAGGAACGTGTTGGAAGCCGAAGCTGCAAAATTTTAAGTGTTTTAAGTCAAACACTTAAAAACTGTTAGAGTGTTTACCACCTCAAGAAGATTCCAGTAAGTTGTCACAGAACAGGTTAGATCAACACTATGTCACCCCTGAACCTCAAGAAAACATCCATGCAATGAGATATACTGTAAAACAACACATAATTCCTAACCTCACTGCACTTCCCTCCTAAGTATTAGTGTGGCTGTGGCTCCAAGAGACCCAAAGCCTAGCCAAGGCTGTTAATGTGCATGTAAGAGATTTGTCCTTTCCCTCTTGTCCTGTGTGTGTGTGTGTGTGTTTAAAGATTTATTTGTTTATTTGAGAGGGAGAGGGAGCATGAGTGGGAGATGGAGAGAGGGAAAGAATGCCAAGCAGACTCCCTGCTGAGTGTGGAGCCCAACATGGGCTGAACATAGGCTTGGATCCCATGACCCTGAGATCCTGACCTGAGCTGAAATCAAGAGTCAGATGCTTAACCAACTGAGTCACTCAGGTGCCCAGTCACGTGTTCTATGTCTAAGAGTATAGCCGGGGCACAGGAGTGCAAAAGCACCTGGCTCTGGGGCTCCCAAACAGAACAAACAGGTTTGGCCACTTGCCACTGAAAATCCAAAGGCAGAGAAGGGAGTGGTGGTGAAACAAGAATGGAATTTATTTCAGTGAGGCCAACACCAAGAGGACAGTGGATTAGCATCTCAGAGACTATCACCAAAGTGCTAAAAATACTTCCAGGTTTACATCAGGAAAATGTGGGGCAAAGGTGGTCGGTACCTGCAGGCAGGCAGTGAAGGTCAAGTGGATCATTGTCCTGTAAGTCAAGCACGGGCAGGGTCTTGCTGGCTCAGGACAGTCCTTCTTGCTTGAAGGAGTAGTTTTGGTTCCCATCAGGAGTGCTTTGCCCACAAGGTCTTTTGCCTGAGTTAAGAGATAAACAGGAAAGAAGAACTTAATCAATTTAGAAAGTTTGAGGTCAAATGGAGGTAGTTTAAGTCCTCTTTTAAGAGCCTTGCTTTGTGAGCAGTGAGAATATTCTCTTGGTCTCCACCATTCAGAGGGTGCACTTTCTTGAGTGCAGTGGGTGGCCAGTCAAATACACGGAGATCCAAGGCTCACTCTCTCTGTCCGGCCGTGGGAAGTTTGTCATAAGAGGTTCCCGCCCAGAGGAAACCCTGTCTTCTCAACCTTCCTTGCTTGTCAGTGCTGGAAAGTCCCATTCCAGTAACACCTGCCCCATGTCACAGATGACCAGGTCTCTAACTGAAGGCTTCTCACGATTTTGTGAGGACCAGAGACCGTTTCCCCTACACCATCCTTCCCTCATATGCAAGAAAGGCCTTTGCTTTCTCAGATGAATTCTAGAAGTTAACTTTTGAATCATGAATGCTGTGTCATCTAACCCCTCTTTGGATGCCTTGCATCTCCAGTTAAACTGTTAAGGCTTATTGGTTTATTAATACATCCTACTCATCAATGGCTGAAGGATGGAGCCTTTAAATTGGTTATATTAAAAACATTTTTTAGGGGTGCCTAGGTGGCTCAGTTGTCAAGCGTCTGCCTTTAGCTTAGGTCATGATTCCAGTGTCCTGGGATGGAGCCCCCTGCTCAGCAGGAAGCCTGCCTCTCCCTCTCCCACTCCCCCTGCTTGTGTTAACTCTCTCGCTGTCTCTCTCTGTCAAATAAATAAAATCTTAAAAAAAAGAACATTTTTTTTAATAGACAGCTCTCAACTGTCTTATTATTATAGTGGCTAGCCTTAAGGATCTCCTTGACAAGATGAAACAACAGAAATTAGACTTATGACTTAAAAATAAATGTCTAGGGGCACCTGGGTGGCTCAGTCCGTTAAGCAGCTGCCTTCGGCTCAGGTTATCATCCCAGGGTCCTGGGCTCAAGCCCCGAATCGGGCTCCCTGCTCAGCAGGGAGCCTGCCTCTCCCTCTCCCTCTGCCTGCTGCTCTGACTACCTGTGCTCTCTCTCTAGCTCTCTCAAATAAATAAATAAAATCTTTTTTAAAAAATAGAAAAAAATAAATCCACATCCAAAGTAAATTCCCCTTCTTTTTTTTTTAAGATTTTATTTATTTATTTGACAGAGATCACAAGTAGGCAGTGAGAGAGAGAGAGAGAGAGAGAGAGAGAGAGGAAGCAGGCCCCCCACAGAGCAGAGAGCCCAATGAGGGGCTCAATCCCAGGACCCTGGGATCATGACCCAAGCTGCAGGCAGAGGCTTTAATCCACTGAGCCACCCAGGTGCCCTGTAAAGTCCCCTTCTTAAAACCCAGCTTCACCTGCCTGTTGTAACTTCCCTTTCCCTACAAGACTTACAGGGAGCACTCCAGCCTAATCCATAGGCTCAAAGTATACAGGTTGGGTGCCTGGGTGGCTCAGTTGTTAAGCATCTACCTTTGGCCCCGGGTCACGATCCCAGCATCCTGGGATCCAGCCCCGCATTGGCCTCCCATTTCCGCTGGAAGCCTGCTTCTCCCTCTCCTACTTCCCCTGCTTGTGTTCCCTCTCTCGCTGTGTTTCTCTCTGTCAAATAAATAAATAGTCTTTTAAAAAAGTATATAGGTTGTTCATGTAAATATTATATGATTTTTGTCCCCTTAGTGCCTGTGGTTCTGGGTCACACTGCTTCGAAGAATGAAGAGGTAGACCAGATGCAGAGTGGTGGGCAGCAAAGCAACGTTTGTTGAACAAGAGTATAAAGCTCCCGGAGAAGAAGTGGGCCCAAAAGGGTTGCCCTCAGAGTTTCTAAGGTTAAGGGTTTTTATGAATTCTTTTGCAGAACTTTCTCTCTTTTTTTAAGATTTTATTTATTTATTTGACAGAGAGAGATCACAAGTAGGCAGAGAGGCAGGCAGAGAGCGAGGGGGAAGCAGGCGCCTGCTGGGCAGAGAGCCCAATGCTCGATCCCAGGACCCTGAGGTCATGACCTGAGCCGAAGGCAGAGGCTTAACCCACTGAGCCACCCAGGTGCCCCTTGCAGAACTTTCTTAAGCAATCAGGGCTTTGGCCACATATCTGTCTACCTATTAGGTTAATGTCTCTGAGCTGATGGTCCTTTTTGCTCACATCTGGAGGCTTATGTCTTAATTGCCTCTTGCCTATAATAGAGACAAATGCTTTGTGGTTAATTGCCTTATTTTAGGACGTTTTGCTGAAGTCATTTCTGCAAAGGCTGCAAAGCAGAATGCTAGTGTGGTCCTGTCTAAGCTGTAAAATGAGATGTTAGTGTTTTATCTTAGCTGTCCTGACTCCATATTTTCTTGCTGGGGACTCTGGCCCTGACTACCTACCTGTCCAACTAACTCCCAACAGTATTGCTAAAATTAACTTGTAAAAGGGATGTATGTAGCCAGTTTGAAGGCAAGAGCTTGTAAGATTAGGCATATAAAACTCAGAATGACAAAAACTAACCCAAATGTTTTTCACTTTCACATAATCTGGGGAAGTATTCAATATGAAAGCTAATTTAAGGTTGTTGATTAAATTAAAACACACATTTTTAGAGTTAACAGCATTAAATATAAAACTTATAGTCTGCCTGTGTTCACTGAAAGTCAAATAAGTCTGTCATTTCTGCTGGAAAATTTGTCCAAAAAACCCCAGAGTAATGGTTGACTTTGTCCAATGGCTCATAAAGTTTTGTGGGTAATCTAAATGTAATTGTTAAGAACAAGTAGATTAAATAGATGTACAAAGGCTTATAAGTAAACTTGTAAGTAGTTTCAAAATCTTTGGTAACCTAAAACTTAAAAACTTTTGCTAAGTTAAATGATGAGTTAAGTTACATTTATTGAATACCTAAATCATTTCCAAATAAGACAAAATAATAAAGCATCAAGTACTAAACAGAAATTTATCTGTTTTTCTCTTATACAGAGAAACTAAAGATAAATACGGGTCTATTAGTAAACTTGGCTTTGTTTTATTGAAATATTATACTATGAAAAAGCACATTTCTGGAAATATTAAATGTATTCATAAATTTGCTAATGTAAAGAATAATTATGTAGCAGATGGCTCAGAACTGCTTACCAGTTTTCACTAGAAACTAAGTTTTCAAAAAGTTATGATTTCTAATAAATGTAAATGAGACTACTGGAAATAATAAGGGGAATAACTCTGTATGCAAGGAAAATACGACATTTGTTTTTGATAACAAGTAGTATAGGGAATAGAAATGCATTTTTGTTGAGTTGAGGGAAAGAAAATGATTTTGTCCTAAAATGAGGCTGATCATTTAAAGTGGGAAAACTGGGGCGCCTGGGTGGCTCAGTGGGTTAAAGCATCTGCCTTCGGCTCAGGTCAACCCTAACCCAGGGTCCTGGGATCAAGCCCCGCATAGAGCTCTCTATTCCGCAGGAAGCCTGCTTCCCCCCCTGCCCTTTCTCTGCCTGCCTCTCAGCCTACTTGTGATCTCCGTCTGTCAAATAAATAAATAAATAAATAAATACATACATACATACATACATACATCTTAAAAAAAAATAAAGTGGGAAAACTGAGGACAAATGGGAATGTAAAAAGAATTGCAGAAGGTTTATACAAAAGGAATCTTTTGAAAGGAATTTGTGTGGTCAATACTGGCTAAGATTAAGATATATTTAAGAAAGTAAATGAATTTTAATATCAAAAATGAGAATTGTGCTTTCTCTTTACTAAAAGGATGGAGTTTTCTTGAACTATTGGTCTTAATAAGAAATTCTTAAGAACTATCGTTCTTAATAAGAAATTATAAACGAAAGTTTTTCTTTACCTTTAATGTTTTCTGCCTAGGGGTGCCTTGGTGACTCTGTTAAGCATCTGCCTTAGGTTCAGGTCATGATGGAGTCCCGCACTGGGCTCCCTGCTCAGTGGGGAGCCTGATTCTCCCTCTGCCTCTGTTCTCCCCCTGCTTGTGCTTTCTCTCATTCTCTCTTCCGCTGTCAAATAAAATTAAGTAAGTAAATAAATAAATTAATTAATTAAAGTTACTTGCCTAAAAAACAAGTATTCTATGTTTTGCCAAAATAATTTCCTTTTTGTCAAGTCTTTGATTATTTGAAAAAAAAAAGTCAAAACAAAAATTTTAAAAAAACCCTGAGTCTTAACATTAAAAAAGCTAAATTTTATTTACTATTATATAACCTTCTGTACTTGCCTTTAATATATTTTATTGTCACTTTGGTTAAATAGATAAATACCATTTTGTAATAATTTGTGATTTTAATCACATGTTCAAACCTTTAAATATTTTTAACATACTTCGTAAAATCAAATTATTTTTTTAAAAAAAGATTTATTTGTGAGAGAGAGAACACATGAGAGGCAGGGAGAGGCAGAGGGAGAGGGAAAAGCAGATACCCCGCTAAGCAGGGAGCCGGACTTGGGGCTCAATCCCAGGACCCTGGGATCATGACCTGGGCCGAAGGCGGACACCTAACTGAGCCACCCAGGTGCCCCACAAAATCAAAATTCTAAAATAAAGTCTTTTGGCCACGATCTGTGGTGTTAAAATGGACCCATGGAACATTTTAAAGTTTTTGTGAGACATTAAACTAATTAGACTTATTTGGTATGTTAAATCACATGAGGAGCAAATTCTCAAAAGTGGTACTAAACCCTCTTAGACTGTGAGTATATGTGTTATTAAGATGAGTGTTCTAAAAATCGTATGAAATGCCAAAAATCTGACGTCCTGGTATGTAATTAACTTGAAATGTTCTTTTACAGGTACTTTACTCTGATGCTGTTACAAATGTGTTTCATATTCAAAAATACTCATAGAAAACCTCTGGGTATAGGTTTCTGATAACCTTAAGATCCTAAAACTGAATGAGTAAGAATTTCTAAAACAGGGAAAACTGGATTTAAGTAGAACAAAAAGTACTAACATGGAACCACATGAACTGAGGAGGGTAATTACAATTTTTATGACTTTGTTTAAAACATTGCTGAGCTTTTAAAAAAATGCTTTGTTTTTCCAGATTTTAAAAAAAGTACTCTTAAGCTTATTGATATATAACAACTTGATAAAATGTACTTTTGTGAACAGATTGAAACATTTATCTTTTGTCCCTACATGATCCCAGAATTCAGAAACTGTCAGTGTTATTTTTTTTTTAGACTTTAAACTTTTTTTAAAAAGATTTTATTTTTAAAGTAATCTCTGTTCCCAACATGGGGCTTAAACTCACAACCCTGAGATCAAGGTTCACATGCTCCACTGACTGAGCCAGCCAGGCTCCTCGAGAGTTTCTATATTTTTATGGCAATATATATTTGTATAAATTCAATAAGAATTTGTTTTCCTTGTAGCAGGACACAGCTGGAAACATGGATTATACGACACAATAGAAAATGAAAGACTTTGGCTGCCTCCATTTTGACCTCAAACTTTCTAGCTGTGTTCTTCTTTCTGGCTTATCTCTTGGCTCGGGCAGATCTTTTTTTTTTTTTTTTTTAAGATTATTTATTTATTTATTTATTTATTTATTTATTTGAGAGAGAGAGCAGAGTGTGTGAGAGCACAAGTAGGGGTGTTGGGGCAGAGGGAGAGGGAGAAGCAGACTCCCCACTGAACAGGGAGACCGATGTGGGGCTCAAAACCAGGACCTGAGCCAAAGGCTGAAGCTTAACCGACTGAGCCACCCAGGTGCCCCTGTACTTCCCATTTTGATTTGAAAATTTAAAAAAAAAGAAGGAAGATCCTTTGAGATAGTGTGTGTTGTCTGATCTCCACAGAGCCTGCATGTTCGAAACTTGTGTTTTTGCAGACACCCAGGGGGAAGTCATTTAGTATACTGAACAACTTTACTTTTCAGGTTGAATCCAATTATTTTATGCCTCCAGTGTCTGAAGTGTGGTAGAGATCCTGGCTCAGAAACACATGGGTGAATGCCTCAGGCTGTGTCTCTTCTGAGTACCCTTTCTTGAAGAAGAGTTAGGCTGGTTGGGGCAGAGCCTTTCTTCCTGAGGAGCAGGTGGCCTCTGCTTTTTGGACATCCTCCTTGAGAGGTCTGCTTCAGGAGTAGGACTGGTGGCATGTGGTCCCGCAGCATCTTCTGTTAGACAAAGGGATGAAGGCCTTCGAGTTTCTTGGGGCTGCTCCTGACAAGACTACAGTCTCTCTGGTCTCCGAGGCCAGGTTGGCCCTTGAAGTTCTGTTACTCCACAGGGGTGAAGGCATGGGTGTACTAGTGAGAAGGGACTGCAAAGTCTTCCCCTCCTTGAAGTCACGAGTAGGTGGCAGAGCTAAAACTTGGACTCAAAATATTTCTTACTCCATTTCTCCTCTTTCTATCCTTTAATATGTATAGGAACTATGTAATAATCAAATAGCATGGCAAAGGCAAATGTATCCCCAGCACACTCCACTCCGATGACATCAAGGATTGATGACCAATCATCCAAAGAGTTCATTCTTACCAGAATGTGGCAAGCCACTTTTATTTTTCTCAGGGGAGAAAACAAACATTACCAAACTTTCACTCATAGGACTACAAGATTTTTTCCTCTTTTTAAAGACTACTGCATATATGATTTTTACAGTAAGCAGGGAGCTAAAAATCCATGAGTAAAATTCCTGTGCCATCCTTCCAAACCTGGGGAAATTTTTTATGTTATGTCTGGCCTTCCACTGTAATAGTAGAGAGAACAGTTCTGCTCATCCGTCTTCTTGTCTCCAGTAGCTGAGGGTAGGTGTGAAATTGGAATGTACCATATAAGAAGGAGACTCATTTTCTACCTTATAGAGTGGCTTTAGCCATCTGCTCAAGAGAGCTCACTGACCTAGGCCCTTTGAGGGTGGCCATACCAAGGGGAAACAAAGAGTCACAGCCCTCAAGGACTTTATAACCAGGAAATGAAATAGGACACATGAGATCATAGGTAAATGCCATGAGTACAGATATTTATAAAACACATGCTACAAATGGATAAGCCTCGAGGACACTAGGCTAAGTAAAATAAGACAGTCACAAAAGGCCAAATACTTTATGATTCCATTCATATGAGGTAGCCACGTAGTCAAATTCACAGAGACACAAAGTAAAATGGTAGTTTTTCAGGGGCTGCGGAGAGGGGGGAATGGGAATTATTGCTTAATGGGTATGGAGTTTCAGTTTTTCAAGATGAAGAGTTCTGGAGATGGACAGTAGTGATGGTTGCATAACAATATGAATGTATTTAATGCTGTACAACTAAAATGGCAAATTTTATGTTATGTATGTCTTACCACAGTTAAAAACAACACTTGAGGAGAAATATCAAATTATGGTATAACAAAAAACCCAAGAGTTGGAACTAAAAGAACCTGAGTTCTCATCCTTACATTTCTACTGACTGACTGTGTGAGCCTAGCCAAGTCATTTAACTTCACTGAGTGTCCTAATCTATAAGGCAAAGAAAATGACTGTGAGGTTATTGGGAGAATTCAAAGATGTAATGTATGAAAGAGCCACTTAGCTAAGTGTAGGGGTGATACAAAATAACTTATCTTGGAGGTGATGAGGGAAGGTTCCATAGGGCACTGTAATTTGAACTGGTCCTGGAAAGGTAGGGGAAAACATTTATTGAGTGCCAACTTTGTGACTATTTCAGTTAACACAACAAAGTTTTGAAGGTATCATTCTCAAAAAGAAGAAATTAAAACACAAGGATATAATTTGCCCAAATCCAAAAAGCAGCTCTGTCTTTAAAATCCCTCATGCTTGCCATTTATAGGAAGCTGTGAAATAAAAAGTGTTGAAATTGGGAATCAAATAAAATAGAAAGTTAAAAAGTGGAGATTCAATAAATGCAGAAGCTGGTTCTTTTTAAAAAAAATCATTTTATTTTGAAGTAACTTCAAACAAAAATTTCAAGAATACAAAGGAAAAAAAATACAAATGACTCCCTCATGCCCTTCAACGAGCTTCAACAATTGTTAACATTTTCCATTTTTTGGAAAGATTTATTTATTTTACAGAGAGATAGAGAGAAAGCACGCACAAGCAGGGGGAGCAGCAGGCAGAACGAAGGAGAGAGAAGCAGGCTCTCCACTGAGCAGGGAGCCCAACTCAGGACTGGATCCCAGGACGCTGGGACCATCACTTGAGCCCAAGGCAGATGCTTAAGCGACTGAGCCACACAGGCAACACAACATTTTGCCATCTTGGCTTTATTATCTCTCCCTCTGAACCATGTGAGAGTAAGTTTCACGTATCATGCCCCTTCAGTCTATCAGAGAAAAAAAAAAAACTTTTCCTCTACTCTGTTAGGTTAATATTTTGATGTCTGCAAATTAAACTAGACAGATAAACAAGAGAAAAAAATAAATTTATTTACACACACAGCACAGGAGTTCACAAAGAAATGTGACTCAAGGCACTTTGAATTTGAGGCTTCTCTGGCATCTACCAGGGGGCAGATAGGAGCACAGAGTCACTGATGGGAGAATAAATGACTTCTCAGAAGGAGGGGAGAAAGGGCACTTATGAAAGAACAAATGGCTTTTCGGAAAGATAAATGGGCTCCTAAAAGAACTGGTGGGAGATATGATAGTTTTGTGTCAATGCCTGTTTGAAAAGATTTGAGGGGCTCCTGGTAGGAGATTCATGACAACTGAGTTCCTTTGGGAAGCCCTGCTTTTAGGCAGATAAGGCATTTTAGGAACTCAAATGTCTTTAGCTCAAAATCATTTTTATGCCAGACTGTCTTATTCTGGACCCTTTCAACTTCTAAACTTCTGCCCTGTGTTTTCCGAGAACTTAGGTAAACATAGAACATTCTCAAAATCAGGAAATTCAGTGCTATCATCCCAGAGCTGAGTACTCTGTACCTGTTCTTCAATTACCTCTGCCAGTGTGTCTTATCTAGAAGGGGGGTTGGCTCAACTGCTCCTTGCAGCTATAGGAGAACTCTATCTTACTCAACAAGGACTTCTGGAGTGCCTACTCTGTGCCAAGCCTGTACTATACACTTAGGATTCAAGATAACTCTATTTGCATCCATGTTTCCTCTTCCCCCCGCTGACACAGGGCATCTCTCTTGCTGAAGGCTATTGCTCTACTTGTGCTCTAGAGCCCATCTCCTCCCTTGACGATCTGCTTTCTTTTTCTTAGGTTCTTCCCATCAGCACCAAAAACATGCCCATGATTGTCCTATTGCTAAAACAGTAACAACACTGACACTTTCTTCTATATCCTTTACCAAGTCCCATTTCTCCCCACCCCTTCCAAACAGAACTTCGTTTTTTAAGATTTTATTTATATTTATTTATTTATTTGAGAGTGAGGGAGAGAGAACAAATATGAGCAGGGAAAGGGGTAGAGAAAGAGGGAGAGAGAATCTCAAGTTCACTCTGCACCATGCCCAGGGTTCTACCCCGCGACGCCAAGATCACAACATGTGCCAAAACATATAGTCCCAGCATGAGTCAGATGCCCAATCAACTGAACCACCCAGGCACCCCGCCCAATGGAATTTCTTGGGTACGTTTTCTGCATTTACAGTCTCTCCCTGCACCCCCACTCCCCACCCCTCCATCCACAACAGCTAGGCTCAGCTTTCTGTGCTGCATTGGGGCTGCTCTCTCAAGATCACCTATGAACTGCTAAATGGACATCTGGCAGCCTCTCTCAGTAACATCTCATGTTATCGACATCTTCTTGCTACATTCTCTTCCCTTTGTTTCTCTAATACCAAACTCTCACTTGTGATTTTCTTCCTAATTTTCTAAATTTCATTTTTCCTCTTCCATTGTACCCTTTTTACCCAAATGCTGGTGTTCCTGAGTGCTCTGTCCTAGGACACCTACTCTTTCCTTTTCCTTTTCTTCTCTCCTAGACTATCCATTCTCATGGGTTTAATCACATATTTGGGGTAAATCAGCTTATACATGGTGTCTCCAACTAGTTTCTACAGAGTTCCAGACCTGTCAGTCCAACAAACTACTTGAACTTCTCCCAGGCAGTCAAACTCAAGAGTTCCAAATTGAACTGCTCCGTGTCTGGTGTTCCCTAGCCACCATTCAATTGTCCAAGCCAGAAACCTGAAGTCTTCTTGACTCCTTCCTGAATCTAAACCACATGAAACCATCAAATAGAGTGGATCCTACTTTTGATTTGTCTTTCTCTCTTTCAACCTCTACTATCACCATCCTATTTTATATCACCATCAGCTCTTGCCAAAAATAGTGAAATAGTCTCCTAACTAATTTCCCTGCCTCCGGACTTGCCTCCCTCCAATCTATGCTTTAGCCTTAGTCAAGGTGATCCACAAAATGCAAATATGATTATGTCACTCTTTTGCTTGAAACTTCCAAACACTTCCCATTTGCAATTAGGCTAAAGTCCAAAACATATTTGTAGGACCTGGCCTCTACCAACCTTCCTGGCTTAATCTCTTGTCACCCCGTGCCTGCAACATTTAGTAATGCTTAGCATATATATTTTGTTTTAAAAATAAATGGTATTTTTTCCTTACAAAATACAAAAGAAAAAAAAATTGACTTATTTATTGCTGTATCCCCAGAGCCCAGAACCGTGCCAAGAACACAGTAAGTATGCAATAAATGGTTCTTTAAATGAATGGAAGAATATTTGTATCAGTTCTAGTGGCTATAGAAAGGGAATAAGCAAAAAAATGGAAATTTCAAATCCAATAACCATCTCCTGGAATAGCGCATTTACAAGAGTCATATTCTAAAATTTGGCAAATTTAAAAACCAACTACAATGATCTCAGAGGAAAAACATTTTGAATGGGGAAAAAAGCACCCTTATTCAAATTTTATAAGAAATAAAATACAAATTCATAATATCTTCATTATCTCTTATTTTCATGATTTTAAATTATGACTAAAAATGCATAAATGTGAACAAGTAATCAAGGAATGCAGTGTTTCAAACTTAATCATTATATAATTAAAACAGATGAAGATAAGATACTTACTTTAAAGTCTGGACATCTATTCCAAAGACAGTTTTCTTTTTAACCTTTAAAGACTAATATTAAACAATCCACAGAGAGAGGAATTAAAGCTTGAAAATCTAAGAAGCAAAAAAATAATTAAGAAGATGATGAAAACAATACCTTTTAGATAATGATATATATATTAAGGATAATCTCCAGATTGCTAATCTATATTGCTTAGGAATGAGAAACACTATTTCAATAAAACTAAAAATGCCTCAGGGAAAAAAATGATTTAAGGACTCTTGTCAATTAAAGTACAAGACATATTCTCAATTCACTGTATTACTAAACTGAAAAAGTTAATAATAAATAGCTGCCTCCTATATGAATAAGAATGGTTTATTAAATGAGCGATAATTTCACGTATTATATCCATTCTCTCCAAAGGATATAAATTCATGATTTCTTGGCTGGCATGAAATATCTCTTAAGACTAGCCATCTCCTTTCAGATGACTGGCTAATCATTTGGGGATAACAAAGCACAAGGTTATATTCCTACTTTGCACCAACATCAAAATACATTGCTTGTAAATTAAAGATTATAATATTTGAAAAAAATGAAGTCATAAAATGATCATAAAATGTTTGTGAATATTTATGAAATCTTGAGAAGACTCTGAAAACATTTCACCAAAGGTAGAAAACATAAGGCAAAGGTTGACACATCAGGATATATAAAAATGTAAAAATAAGCATTAGCATTATAATTAAATGTAGTTTTAATTTATTCACATGTAACAAATCAAATGGCAGAGCCGAGCTTATGGTGAAAAGCAGTAAGACAATAATCATTCCCATGAAAAACGGGCAAAGGATAGCAATAAATGAAAATAACACAATGGCCAATAAATACATTTTAAAATGTTCAACCTTTTTTCTAATCAAGGAAATGCAAATTAAAATGAGATGCTATTTTACATATCTAATTAAGAGAAAAAATGTAAACGCAACAAGGCAATATGTATATATAAAACATTCACATTTTGAGACAGTAATTTTTCTCTTAAGATTATCGTAAGAGTTTCTAGAATTATCCAAAAAATCATAGATATGCAAAAAGACTCAGTTATAAGTATGTCCCTAACTGCTCTGTTTATAACACTGCAAAACTGGAAATAATAGGGGTTGGTTAATTATGCCATATTCAGGTGTGCCTGGCTGGCTCAGTTGGTAGAGCATGTGACTCTTGATCTCAGGGTTGTGAATTTAAGCCCCATGGTGGCCATAGACCTTACTTTAAAAACAACAAAAAAAAGAAAAAAATATGGTACATTCAATGCTGCAATATTATATATCCATTTAAATAACACTAGAGTATTAATAACATTGAAAATTGTTTATAATACATGATAAAGTTTAAAAAGCAGTTTACCAGTTAATCTATAATATAATCCTATTTTTCCAATTACAATTTACTTTAAGGTGTTTTCTATAACAAATGTGTATTTCTTTTTTAGTAAGAAAATTGTTTTTCTATAAAGGCCAAAGGAATCACATTATCTCCCTCCTTCTGTTCCAATTCTATACTCTCCAAGTAAATTACTGATTATCAACTTCTTTTTCCCAGGTATTTCTGTAACAAAAAAGGGGATGCCCTGGACTGGAGAAGTGAACATTCTGTAAATTGCAAAGTGCTACCCACTTCCCATTGTGGATTTCTGGTGATACATACAGCCTAGAAAGAAAATTAGAAGCCATTAAAGGAGGGAAACAAAGTGACTGAAAGGGAAGAAAACAATGTTCGGAATAAAGTTTTAAAGTCAGGGACCTATAAGAGAAGGTAAGGTATGGTCAAATGTATTTGTAAACTCTTGCAACAAATGTGAGTCCTGAGTAATGAAAAGTAGTAAGAAGGTGATGATTACTGCAGGGAAAGAGGGACAAATGATGTGGATTTAAAAACCTACATAAGAACACACATTAAAAAAGAAAGCTTAGCCTCTTTCCTAATTAATTAATGCAAAATAAAATGAACACGTAAAAAAAATAGCTTATTTTGAAATACAATATCCTAAACTTTGCACAGAGTAGACAGCTTTCTATAATCTGATGTAGTCCTCAAAGTCCATTCTATCTCAAATTCTCTCTCGTATTGGTTCATCACAATGTGTCCTTCTGAGTTAAAATGTTTGGGTAAGAGCAGGTTTAAATGCCCAAGTTACTATCAGTACACATACCCACAAAGGTCATTTTGAATTGTTTCACTGAGCAAAATCTTTAGCCAACATCTTAAGTATTATGATTTTTGGCTCATTTTGATTGGAGGAAGAAATATTTTAAAGGATCAAGGACTGGAAATCATCTGGACAACAAGAGCGAGCCCAAAGGCCGTGGAAGCCAAGGAGGCATATCAAAAGGAGGCAGGATCTGCCACTGTGTGATCAGGGATGTCAAGGCAAATTTATGTCATAATTCTGCATTATGAAAATAAGTAATTTAAGTATATAATATCTTGAACATTCTAGGCACCATATTAAGAATTTCATGTAAACTGCTTTAACAATCTTAAAAAGGAAAATACTGTTATATCTATTTTTATTTTTATTTTTTTTAAAGATTTTTATTTATTTATTTGACAGAGAGAGATCACAAGTAGACAGAGAGGCAGGCAGAGAGAGAGAGGAAAGGAAGCAGGCTCCCCGCCGAGCAGAGAGCCCGATGTGGGACTCGATCCCAGGACCCTGAGATCATGACCTGAGCCGAAGGCAGTGGCTTAACCCACTGAGCCACCCAGGTGCCCCTGTTATATCCATTTTTAAAAATAGTTCATGCTACATAGAAAAATAAACCTGGAACCTGGATTTCCTACCTCACACCATATATTGTAGAAATCAAAGATCTCATTGTGAAAGTACAACTCTAAAGTAAATAGAAGAAATTGTAGAATATTACTGTGACTTTGGGAAAGGACAGGACTCAAAAAATTAATGGATTTTACTGTATCAAACTAAAGATAACACTTGTTCAATGACAAAACCTCATGAATAAAACTTATAAATGGGTGACAGATGGAAAAATTATTTGCAACATCTAAGATGGACAAGAGATTGATATCTAGAACATGGGCTGTTCTATAAACAGTTAGTAAATATTTTAGGCTTTGGAGGTCATATGTTCTTTGTTGGAACTGCTCAGCTCTGCTGTTGTAGCATGAACAGAGCCATACACAATATATAAATGAATGAATGTAGCTGTGTTTTTTTAAAATACTGATTTATTTCTGAGAAAGAGAAAGAGAGACCGAGAAAGCAGGGGAAGGGCAGAGGGAGAAAGCGAATCTCCAGCAAACTCCCCATTGAGTGCGGAGACTGAAGAGGGGCTTGAATCCCAAGACCCCAAGATAATGGCCTGAGCCAAAGTCAAGAGTCAGAGGCTCAAATGACTGAGCCACCCAGGTGCCCCTGAATGGGGCTATGTTCTAAGAAATCCTTATTTACAAAACTAGGTGGTGAGCAGGATTTGGCTTGCAGGCTGCAGTTTGTTGACTCCTAATCTAGAATATACAAAAAATTCTTAAGGATCAATAAGAAAAATTTAGTAAACTCAATGGACAGCCCAGCCAAGGATATCAATAAGCAGTTGGCAAAATGAAAAATCTAAGTGGCTAAACAAGTATATGGATGCCCAACTTTATTAATCGAGAAATGCCAATTAAAAGTAAATACATTTTGTACACATCTGTGAGAACATGAAAGTCAGACAATTCGGGTGGAGGCAAGGGCATGGGGAAACATGGAACCCTCATGCCTTGCTGATGAGGGTCAGTTAGACATTCTGCAGAGCAATCTAGAAGTGCTAAGTTAATAAGTATATGTTTCCATAATCTAAATAAAGGAGAACTCCTTGATAAAGGGTAGCAGGCACCTTATAACAACAAAAATATATTTGCCTTATTTTGTAATTAGATTTAACATATTTTTCTCATTTCACTAGAGATAGACAAAAACACCATCATAGACTGTCACTAGTCTACAGATCAGCTGTTATAAACTGCTTCTATCAATGTGTTTTAGATATGGAAAAAATATTAATATTCTTAGCATCTAATTCTTTCACAGTTTAGAGTTTCATATCTTTAAGAGAACTGGTTTTAGATACTAGACTGAGTGCAAAATTTACATAAACTTAAGATAAAGCAAGACTTCAATTTTGTAGGATGGACAGCCAATTAGAGGGTTCTATTCTTAGATCTTTCTACATTTTTTCTCTCTTCTGAAGAGTGTCAAGAGCACATCAGCAGAAAAATCTGAGAAACGATCAGTTAATAAGAAGGGATGATTATTGAATATCCATCAATCTTTAGCTAAATAAAACTAAGATATGGCCAAAACACCAAGAGGAGCTTGCAAATACACTGATTAAAAAGGTGTATTATCTCGGGGTGCCTGGGTGGCTCAGTGGGTTAAGCCTCTGCCTTTGGCCCAGGTCATGGTCTCAGGGTCCTGGGATGGAGCCCCACGTTGGGCTCTCTGCTTAGCAGGGAGCCTGACTCCCCGGGCCCCTGCCTGCCTCTCTGCCTACTTGTGATCTGTCAAATTAAAAAAAAAAAAAAAACTTAAAAAAAACCCCTGTATTTTCTCAAAGAAAATATATCCACATGCTTTATCTTTTTTTTTTTCTTTTAGCAGGGGTAAGGGCAGAGGGAGAGGGAGATAGAATCTTAAGCAAGCTCTACACCCAGCATAGAGCCTGACATGGGGTTCAATCTCACAGCCTTGAGTCATGACCTGAGTCAAAATCAGGAGTAGGATGCTTAACTGACTGAGCCACCCAAGGCACCTTCACATGCATTATTAAGTAATCTCTACACCCAGCATGGGACTTGAACTCACAGCTCTGAGATCAAGAGCTGCATGCTCTACTGACTGAGCCAGCCAGGTACCCCTTTACATGCTTAACCTTAAAAATGATTTATTTAGGGCGCCTGGGTGGCTCAGTGGGTTAAGCTGCTGCCTTCGGCTCAGGTCATGATCTCAGGGTCCTGGGATCGAGTCCCGCATCAGGCTCTCTGCTCAGCAGGGAGCCTGCTTCCTCCTCTCTCTCTGCCTGCCTCTCTGCCTACTTGTGTTCTCTGTCAAATAAATAAATAAAATCTTTAAAAAAATGATTTATTTAAACTCTATTCTAGTATTGAAAACCACTTGCAAGTTAAAAGCTGTGAAATAAATGAAACATTTTCTTACTTTCCAGTGTTATATCACATGTTCATTTGCTTAAAAGTTAGTTTATACTAAAGCTTATGTATACTATTGTTTTTTTGAGTAGTCATTGAAAGAAAAGTAGTTTACCCAGTGAATTGTACATATTAAACAGGTAGGTTTTATAGTATTTAATTCTATCTTAAGCTGCTAAAAAAACTGGTTTCGATAATAGTCATCTAGTCTTGTGGCTCTTAATCGTAGCACAATGGGATCAGAGGCAAAAAGGAGGAGGGAAATGATGCCAGCCAGTCGGGATTTGGGCTAAATTCCCAGTCTATTTTATCTGGCCTTTAGGTAATCTAGAAAGAGAATATGTGCCCGTGTGTGTGTGTGTGTGTGTGTGTGTGTGTGTGTGTGTGTGTGTGTGGCGGGGGGAGGTGTAGAGAGGGTAAGTGAGAGACAGTGGGGAGGGGGAGAGAGAGGGAGAGAGAGATTGAGGCTGTCACTGTGGACAAGGGAGGGAGTGCTAGAGCAAAAGTTCAAGATGAACCAAATGTCAGAGTTGAAATACTTTTCCATGAATTCCTAAGAAACAGAGAAGACTTCTGTTGGACACTACTGAAAGGAAACGTAACAGTCCTCTAAAACAGTAGTGGGAGCACAGGAATCTTATTTAAAAAAGATTTCTTTCAGGTGCCTGGGTGGCTCAGTTAGTTAAGTGTCCACCTTCGGCTCAGATCATGATCACAGGGTCTTAGGATTGGGTCCCACATCAGGCTCCTTCCTCGGCTGGGAACCTGCTTCTTCCTCTCCCCACTTATGCTCTCTCTCGCTATCTTTTTCCTCTCAAATAAATACAATTTTTTTAAGACTTCTTTCTGTGGCCTGCAACAACTTTCATATAAGGACTGCTTGAGTGGAAACTGAAGGTTGCTTTTAGAAACAAGAATTTAAAAACGAAGATCACACTGTATGTAAAGGGAACACTTTTGGTAGAGAAGAACACTTTTTTTTTAAAAAAAAGACAACACATAGATATGATAAAACACAGAGTGCTGGTACACATTTATTCTTTTATTGCTAAACATCAAATGCCAGTGGCTATGGTATCTTCAACTTGAATACTAAGAATGAATTACAGCATAGTTGAAAGAAAGATCCGTAGAAAAAAATACCTGTGCACCATTAATTAGTATGTGGACATTCAATAAATACCACAGGACAAACTGATGACGGAGAGCCATGTATCCATGAAGTGCCTGTCTAAAATTTGCTGTTAGAATAGATGACAATGACCCTATAAGAACGATTATCAAAAGGTCAAGTTTAAACGCATGTCTTTTCCAACTGAGATGAAAAGAATATATACGTTCTTTACACATTGTAGGTGATTTAAAAAACTGTGGAAAATGTAAACAATGTAGAGCAGAACACTGAAAATAAAGTACTGTTGAACAACGTGACAACACAGAAAGCACATTTTTTTCAAATCCTCAAAGTAATTCATTTTTCTAATTGCTCTATATTAACCAAAATGGGTTATTTTCATAAAGATGATAATATATTAGGGACACAAAGACCTTCCAAGTTATTTTGTTGTTAACATATATTTACAGTAAATATTCAATAATACTATTCATAGCTTACTTAAATAGAAACATGCTTTTCTAATCCATAAATACCAGTATTCATCATTCATTCGACCACGTTTATTAAGTATTTATGATGTCTCATGCACTGTGCCAGGGATGCAAAGCTGAGTATGGCATGGTCCTTGCTCTAGAAGTGCCCACAATCAAGCTAAGAGACAACAGATAATATTTCCTTTCTTACACGATGAGGCCATTTCTATGCAAATGCAACTGATCTGCTCATTATCCTAATAAGAGTGGTTCTCAAATCCCGACCCTATAGAGCAAGAGACCAAGATGTTCAAATGCTACAAGAAAGTGAGGTGTTTGGTTGTAGCTGTTGTTTTTTTTTTCCCCACCCAGAAAAAGAAGTTAATGGGTAGGATTTCCTCTATTAAAATTTTTTTCTGTTTTAAAAAACTGACCTGCACATATACAACATGTTCATTAGTAAACTGCATAGTTCATGTTATCAAATTAATTATGCAAGTATTTCATGTTATTCTCCAAGTTCTACTATCTAAACAGGTCTGAGCTCTCTGCTAACAGACTTTGATCCTGAATGACTATCTACCTAAGAATACAACAACCACCTTTTTCCTGGGATAAAAGAATAACTTGTATGATTTTAGTAGTGGTAATAACTGATGACATCAAGTCATTCATAAAATCTTAACAGTATACTCAATAAATAATTTCTATTTAAGAAGGCAGGCAAACTTGCAATACAGTCTAAAGAACTTCTTAAAAATTAAAAACCTTTATTGCTGAAGAGCAGCTCAATAATCAGAAAAAGGTGAACCCCATGGAATGCCTCACTTAGTGAAAAAGTTGGGTACACAGTTGTTAATGTTCTTGAGTGTATGAAGGAAGCACGTATTTTTCAACAAAGAACAGTACGCTCAGACACTTAGAAGACCAAGAGCTTCACAGTGGCCTGTTGACTTCCTGGGTCTTCCAGGGTTCCAGCTCCAGTCCAAAAGACCTTGAACTACTCAGGGCTCTTTTGGGCTCAAGAGTCAGTTCCCAGGCTCTGGCAAATCCACATCTGTACTCATGTGTAGTCATTCTCACTGTACTACCAAGTCTTCTGTGGACCCATAGAGGTAGCTTAGGAGAAAGATGGAAAGCAAGGACTGGGTGTTTACAGTCAATACAGAGAAACATGGAAGCTGCTGGTGAGGACAGAGTATGGTTGAGAGCTTAAGGTAGTTGCTCCTTGAAGGCAAGAACCCAGGACCGAGGCCCCAGATAACCCCAGCAGCACAAGAGAAAACGTCTACCCTGAAAGGGTTTTGAGCTTCAAAGCTTTGTGGAGAATGGTAACCAGGACTGCAGCAGATCTGTCTCGTGATCTGTAAGAAGACCAGGCTCAGTTCTGACGCTCAACTTTAACTTCCTCAGCTCACATGCTGCAAGTGGAAGATACTTCTTATAGCTCACTCTGAATGTCAGAACACAGTGCTGCTTTATGAGGGTACGTACGGGGACACTTTATCAAAGAGGCAACTCTTGTAGGGCAAAGCATGTGTCACTGTAAGCCCTACTTCCTACTTTGTTCCCTTATTTGGTATCATTTAACAAAGATTTTCCCTTTCATGTCAGCAGATGCTTTTATAGAATTTTATTAATTGTAATCAGACCTCAGTTGTCAGAGTACAAAATAATATATCAATAAATCTCAAAATACTTTTCAAACTAAGAAAAAAGACAAGAGATGTAGGCCAAGGAAATGCTCACCCTTCCACTTGGCCAGAGTTTGGTCTTCTTCAAATCTGGGTTAATGATGCTTTTTCAGAAAGTTTGCCCCAATTAATTCCACTCAAATCTCTTCTCCTTTACACTACTGCAGTATGATATGCAGTCACACAGAATGGTTTAATATAAATTTTCACTTGTTTAGAAATTGTTTCACAAGCATTTGAAATTTGTTAAGTTCAATCTTTAAAAGTAGGATGTGGTCAGGGACTATGCCTTTCATTTCTTCTGTTTATCCCCCATTCCAGAGTTTGGATATTCGGATACAGGAGGAGCTTAAAGTTGTTGGTTAAAATGTAATTTTAAGGAAATGCTTTCCCTTTCATATAAAGTATAATTCTGCATGATGATTGCAAACATTACCGTGCTGTAACCATCCAGAGTCCCAGGGTCACGTTGGCAGCCAGAAGTACACTACCACCAAGCAAGATGAAAAATCCTATCAGATCTTTGATATCATTGTCTCCAATCACTGAGGTAAGGGTAGCATCTAGGAAAGAGTTTAAAATCCACTGACCATCCAAGGCAAAGCAGGGCACTGCATTAACAATAGCCAGAGCTCCTGAGAGAGAAATCAGGTACCTGGTTGAAATGGGTTAAGGAGCCGACTGTGAAGTCTGAGTGGAAAACACACATTTAGTAATCAGAAGAAGATCTTTTACTAGGACTACATTTGAGATTATACTTGACTTCCCTCCTTTCTTTAAATTTCTGCCCACTAGTATAGGATATTCCTTCTTAGATCCTGGTATTTACTTATTTATTTTTTAAAAGATTTATTTGAGAGAGAGAGAGAGAGAGAGAGAGAGAGAGAACGTGGGTGAGCAAGGGGGCAGGGCAGATGGGGAGAGAGAGAGAATCCTGAAGCAGACTTCTCACTGAGCAAAGAGCCCCATGGGGGGTTCAATCCCACAACCCTGAGACAATGACTTGAGCCAAAAACCAAGAGCTGGCTGCTCAACTGATAGCCACCCAGGCAATCCAGATCTCTACTATTTCAAACAAATCATTTATATTATTTTAAAGCTCAAAAACCTTGACTAGAAAAATAAAGGCCAACCATTTGCAAACTAAAGCAATCAATAACAAACTCAGAGGAAGACTGAGTCTTTGCAATCTTCTAATGACACAAGGAGGGAAAGGAATGTGGAAATTAATTAGAAATTAATTAATTAGAAATAAGGGAAAATCACTTTTTGATCCTTACAAAGTACTAACTTATCTTAGGAAACATGAAGATTTTGGCCCCTTCAACTCTGTTTTACTATTATCTATGAGGTGATAGAGTAAATATAACTATAACTATTTTATTATCATCTATAAGGTTATGTCTATCATAAATCTCTGAGACAAAAGTACAATCTACAAGGTACAATCTTGACTGTACATATTTTCCAGTAACTGCTCATTTGTTTTCCCTTTCACATTTCTGCAAATTATTGAGGAAAGAAATGAAGATGATTTAAAAGCGACAAAAATATGTATTGTGCACATGTAACTGATATAACACTGTAATGTTAACTACAATGGAATTAAAAAAAAAGATCCATACTTAGATACAAACTTAAAATCTAGAAAGTTTTTAAAAAAGTGACAAAAAGAAAGAACCCTTACAAACTGCTCAGTTTGTTCAGATTCCTCATAATGATGGATTTAAAAAATCAAGTTTTATATTCAAACAAAATATGCTGAAGAACTCAAGATATTGTCCTCTGAATTGCTATTTTGATAGTGGAAACCAATTCGATCTCCTTTTCTCATTCCTCCATTTAGTCAGAGTTAACAGGCTCAGACAGGGCAGAATTCGTCACCGTGGTAGAAATTGAAGCTTTCAATCTTTATAAACTTACTAAGGGGCCTTAGATCAGTAAATTCAACTCTCAACTCCCAATTTATAGTCTCGGTTCCTTTTCTTCCATATCTTAACTTTTTTCCTTCCCAGATCTCTCTCTCTCTCCTGTGACTTCTTGCCTCCTAGTTACAACTTGATCTTTTTCAACTTTAAAGTCTCCTTTTTAGTTGTTAGCAATCAATCGATATTATAAGGTACATGCATGCTCTATTCAAGGTAAGCCTGATCATGTTCCAAGTAACACTTTTAAAAACATTCTTCACACCAGAAAGGATACTTGACAAATGTCTCCACAACCACAGGCAGATCTATGCTTAGAAAGTTGAAACGTGGGATAAAACTGGTGATGCTCACTAAAAAAAGAAAAATAAGGAATAATGAATATTGTTCATACAGGTAAGTAACAGTATTATAAAAATTTTTTCTATATGGTCAAAAATTAGGCTAGCCTATTACATTGGTTGAGAAAGCACTTCCCAAACATATGCAGGCAGCCTATATGCCCCACATACAAAACAATTATTCTAGAACACCTAATAAATATAGTGGAATATAGAAATTCATGTCCCAGTGTGTACTTATATTCAACTGTATACCAAGTATGACTACCAAATACAGAGACTGACTTAAAAACTATGGCAGAATTTATCAAGAGTCCTTATCCTTCAAAGAGGTATAACCTTAAAATCATATTAATTCTAACTATTAATTAAAAAGAAGAATGACCCAGGTTGTAACTCAGAATATGACTATGAAGCAATGGGAGAGCGTTTTAAAGAGTAACATAAAACCTACATATTCATCAACTGAGGAATGAATAAAGAGAATGTGGTATGTCCACAGAATGGAATATTTGGCCATAAAAAGGAAGGGCATACTGTTGCCTGCTACACCATGGATGAACCTTAAATATATTATACTAAGTGAGAGAAGTCAGTCACAAAATATTCTACTTATATGAAGTGTAGAACAGGCAAACTTATAGAAAGTAGATTAGTGGTTGCCAAGAGGTGGGGGGCGGGGTTGGGAAGAAATGAGAACTGACTGCTTAATGGATATGGGGTTTCTTTTTTGGGGTGATGAAAATATTCTAGACCTAGATTGTGGTGATGGCGACACAACTCTGAATATATTAAAAACTCTTCAATTGTACACTCTAAAAGGGTCAAATACATGGTATGTGAATTATATTTCAATGCAATTGTTATAAAAAAAAGAGCAAAATGAGTTGGATCATATGATCATCATCCATATGGAGAAGCTATCTATTTAGTCCAATCATGTAGCCACTGTTGAAACAATTATGCTGGCCCAATTTTGAAATTTATATTCATATAAAATTCATGTGTTACACACAAATTATAGTCTTAACTCGATAACTCCTGGATTCTCTGGGATATGTTGCTCTTGCCACTGTTTTGGGAGTTTAGAGAGATGTAAAAAGCTCTCAGAGAACATCTGAGAGAGCACCTATGTGACTTGGGAATAAATGGTGGTGAAAAGAAAATACATTACTCTCTATAGGCAGACATGGGAATCAGCTCCATCTTGCTTCATAAATTCAGATTATTTTCCTAATGGTAAATTTCATACAACACTTAAGAACAAGTCAATAAGACTTTGAAAAGTGGTCACATTTATATAAATAAAATTAACATAGGATTTGTACTGAGTTTCTGCCATGGAGAATATATACCATCTTAATGATTTTGGGGGTCGATCACAATAAACACTCACCTGTGTAGTGAAGGTGCAGTGGATGGCCTACATACAACATATCAATTTGAGGTGGATGTTTCACTTTTATTAAGCGAGTATGAGTTTCCAAAGAAGGTATTATACAGAAACTTGAACTTGAACTTTTTTTACAATCTTTATTGGTTCTACAAACTTGCGTGGCTTCAATTGCTTTCCGGGCAGGTAAGCATGTGTGCTATGAACAAAATATTAATTAGTCAATACTAAAAATAATTTACTAACAAGAAAGTTATAGGTCTTTAATATCTTTTATGTCACAGAGAATATAAGGAACAAATTCACAGAGAAGAAATGCCATTTATGTGCACCTACTATAAATTAGATTCAAATATTCCACTTTGGCCAAATAAGGTATCACACCTGTAAATTGTTGAAAAGTCTCAGTTGAAATGTGACAAGTGAAATGTAGAAATGTTAATAAAACAACACGAAGCAAAAGGGAAAAGTTTTCAGAGATTCCATTTTAGATCTATGATTATTTTGTAAAGACTGTATCAGACAAGCAAGGGACAACTCACCAAACGCTTATTAAAGTTATTTCTGTAGGAAAAGCACACATCCGTGAGGCTGTGATTGTTACAGCATTCGGTCGAACCATCTAGCCGTTTGTATGCTGAAGAGAAATAATTTTTTAGAATCTGTTATACAGAAATACATTAAAATTTTTTTTTACTTATTTATTTGACAGAGAAAGACACAGCGAGAGAGGGAACACAAGCAGTGGGAGTGGAAGAGGGAGAAGCTGGCTTGCTGTGGGCAGGGAGCCCGATGCGGGGCTTGATCCCAGGACCCTGGAATCATGGCCTGAGCTGAAGGCAGATGCTTAATGACTGAGCCACCCAGGCTACCCCAGAAGTACATCTGTAATAAAAATTTTGCTTTCAAGACAAAAAATGTAAGTAAAATGCACATAAATTTGGAAACAATTGTATGATTGAGGGTTCAGTTTGACAGGCTACTTGCTGCAGTGACTTTATGGTACAAAAAAGGACATGATACTACAAAAAGAGATGCGTCTGGTTTGGAATCAAGAAGCAGTACTATAGGGGCGCCTGGGTGGCTTAGTGGGTTAAGCCTCTGCCTTCGGCTCAGGTCATGATCTCAGGGTCCTGGGATAGAGCCCGGCATCAGGCTCTCTGCTCAGTGGAGAGCCTGCCTCCCCTCTCTCTGCCTGCCTCTCTGCCTAGTTGTGAACTCTCTGTCAAACAAATAAATTTTTAAAAAAGAAGCAGTACTTACCCTAGATTACCTGTACTCACAAAAACTTACCTACAAATAAAGCTGGAGTTCCAGGGTCTCAGCAGGTTTTGCAATAACTCCAGCAGGTCAAG
Organism: Mustela erminea; assembly: GCF_009829155.1. Lineage (NCBI taxonomy): Eukaryota > Metazoa > Chordata > Mammalia > Carnivora > Mustelidae > Mustela > Mustela erminea. The sequence goes on along the minus strand of NC_045635.1, from coordinate 17,459,681 downwards.
CACAAATATTTAATGAGCCACTATTAGCAGCTATAATGCTACTGATCTAGGATTACTACTCAGTTCCTGCATTGCAGTGTTAGCAGAATGGGTGAGAGGATGCCTAAGAGGCTCTTATCCCTAAAATCCCTATTATAGCAACTATCTATCTTACCTCCATGCTTACCTTGGGGCTTTCCTCATAAAATCAGGGCAGCCCAATGTGACCCCAGAGATGTGCAGTATTTGACTACCTACCAGTAATCCAGTTACTGTTTTTGGAAGACAATGGAAACAGGGCAACTACTTATTCCCATTATTCATTTATTTTTAAAAGTTCTTTGCTATAGAGGGCACAGATTGCATGGAGCACTGGGTGTGGTAAAAAAATAAAAAGAAATAATAAATACTGTTTTTCTGAAAATAAATAAATTTAATTTTAAAAAAAAAGTTCTTTGCTAGACTGCCTCACTTGTATTTAGGGCAGAATAAGAAAGCTAAGTCATTGATACAGGTGGGATAAAAAATTATTTCCATGTATTTATTTTGGAAGGTTTCCTGTATTCAGCATATCAAACTTGTAAAGCATAAATCGATGCACAGCAGGGACCAATTAAACTTAGAATCTTATATTCGCACTACCATACTCAGATGTGCTGAGGAAGATAGACTCAAGAGCAAAGTTACCACAGAACTATCAAAAAAAAAAAAAAAAGTACATTTTTCCAGTCCACAGGAAGTTTTTCTATTACAAGAGTGTCTTCAGGAGCACTGGCAGGAAAATCTTAGTCGATGTGCAATGTGATTTTATAAGGATTTTCTATTTTTGCCATCAGTTGTTGTTTGCTTTTAAGGTTTTTTTTTTTTTTTTAAAAAGTTTTATTTATTTAAGTGATCTCTATACCCAACGGTTGGCTTGAACTCCTGACCCTGAGCTCAAGAGTCAGATGCTCTACTACTGAGCCAGCCAGACACCCCAAAACAGTTTAAAAAAAAACTAGGTTATTTGAGGGGTGCCTGGGTGACTCAGTCCATTAAGCATCTGACACCTGATCTTGGCTCAGGTCTTGATCTCAGGGTTGAGAGTTCAGCCCTGCACTGGACTCCACACCCAGTGGGGATCCTACTTAAAAAAGAGAGGAAAAAAGACATCTTGTATTGGTTAGACTGTCACCATCTTTCCTTGGCCAACATAAAACAAAGAACCAAACAGAGATGACAAAAACTAGCTGACAAATCAGTTTCTTCTCTGCATTGCTTGGGTGTGTGGGTAGTTTTGATTTGTTTTCTTAGCATAATTGAACAGGTATTTAAATTTTGGATGATGAGTTGTCTTTGAAATATGAAAGCAAACTGTGACTATCTAATGGCACAGACAAACGTGTGCCTGTAATCATTCATCAGCCCTAACTGTAAAGTATAAGGTAAAAAGTTGTTTAGGATTTTTTATTTTTTACCAATTCAGGCTACAATTTCAATGTTCTCTCTGATTAGTTGCCAAGTCCCACCAATTTTAACCTCCTTATTATTTTTCTCCATACATATTCCCATTTGAGTATAGATTCTATTTCCTCTCATGTGACCCATTTGAAGAATCCTAGTAAGTCTTGTTTGCTCACCAGCTAGCCAACACATGCAAGCCTTTCCTACATAATGAATGCTTCAGATTAACCTTCCAATGTAGAACTATGAGACTATAATTCCTCTAATCCCAAACTTCCAAAGATTGCACTGCTCCCAAATAATACTAAATTCCATAGACTAAAATAGAGAGACTAGAAACTTTTATCATCTTATCTCATACCATTAACTTGCTGAACCAAATTACCAGCAGTTCCCTGACCACTTTCTAGTCTATGGTTACGAGGTTCATTTCTATCTTGGCCTCCTGAAATTAAACTCACTGCTGAAGCCCAACTCAGGGGTTGCTGCTATGAAATCTGCCCTCCTCTTCTCAGTCAAGACTGATTGCCACCAATTCCCATAACTCTGCCAATTCCCGTCATTACCCACAGTTAACCTTGTATCGCAATAATATGGCTATGGTCTGCTTCTTTTTAAAAAAAGTTTGTATTTAAATTCCAATTGGTTAATATATGGTGTAATATTCGTTTCAGGTATAATATAGTGATTCAACACTTCCATACCTCACCCAGTGCTCATCACAAGTACACTCCTTAATCCCTATCACATGGTCTATATCCTTGACTAGATTGAGCTCCTTGAGAAAAAAATTTCTCAATCTTACATAAGGTACATAACTCAATATACATTGACTACATAAATGATGTTCTATGCCATTTGCCTTTGTTTTAGTAATTATTTACAAAATTTACATCTGATGCTTGATCACTAACTTTTCTTGGAGGAATGTATGCAATACAGAATCGAAAGTCAAGAATCTGATACCACTTTTGATACAGCACGTCTGGTAACACAAATGCTTAAAGGGGCTGACCAGGAAGCAAATAAAGGAAGTGCATAGTGTTTGGAAAAAATAGGAAGTGTTGGGACTGTGATGAATTAGGAAACATACATCCTGTTTTAAGGGGTTAGCAGCTAGGCTACTCAACTTGGGGCCCTGATTTCACAGATCATCTATTTTATTCCAAAAGAAATCTGAAATCTGTACTTTCATGTGAAACCTCTTGAATTTTAATCATTGGCATCTAATTGATATTCATATTAAAAAAAATACCACACAGACCAAACCAAATGTATCTGTTGAAGTTGCCTTTGGCCTCTGGGCTATCATCAATTTTCAACCTCTATGTTGTGACTTCTTCTTATGATGAATACTCCAACCAAAACATAAATCCATGGCTGTGGCCATCCTGACAAGTTTAAATACCTCCTGACAAACATAATTTTCCAATATAGAGTTAAATATTTTGTTGTGACTTGAGAAGTAAATTTGATGTTTCTGTTTATCCATTAAAAGGAGTTGTAGTTTTAAAAACCATTTTATAATCTTTTCTACTGGGTCACATTTAAGGACAAGTTGCTAAGCCAGTTTTTGTAACTCATTTCTTAACCTATAAGATAGGAATGCCACAGACAATTTTCACATTAGTGTACATAGTTTTATTAAGGATGAGAGGCCAATCTAATTCTACTTTAGAACGAAAATTCAAGACTGCAATGAGAGGCCCTGGAGGCATTCATAGGTTGAATTTAACTCTAGATGATTAGAATTGTCCTTTAAATCTCCTCAGTCTGGGAGACAATTAGTTAATTCAAGAATAGATCAGCGGCAGAATTCTACTACAGGGAGAATCTGCATACTCTAAATATACACTAAGATGGGCCTCAACACAGTTGTTGACATAGTCTAGCCTCTAAAGACTGGTCTAGACCAGAGGCTTATTTTATTATATTTTTAATTTTTTTAAAAAAAGTAATCTCTACACCTAAATGTGGGGCTCAAACTTAACAACCCTGAGATTGAGAGTTGCATGCTCCACTGGCTGAGCCAGCCAGGTACCCTACCAGAGGTTAATTTTAGAATAAGACTGGAAAGAAGAGACTTTTTCAATCTACAGTTCATAGTCCCTACTACTTTCTTTCTTTTTTTTTTTAAGACTTTATTTATTTATTTGACAGAGAGAGAGAGAGAGAGAGAGAGATCACAAGTAGGCAGGGAGGCAAGCAGAGAGAGGAGGAAGCAGGCTCTCTGCGGAGCAGAGAGCCCGATGTGAGACTCAATCCCAGGATCCTGGGATCATGACCTGAGCTGAAGGCAGAGGCTTTAACCCACTGAGCCACCCAGGCGCCCCCCTACTACTTTCTATATTACTAAAATGAACTGAACAATTTTCTTACACTAAATATATAAATGTAGTTAGGGCTCCAACATAGGGAGGCAAGCCTAGTTATTTATTCTTAGTTCCACAGTAGAATTTTTATCAGCATCACCTAGTTAAAAAATTATAAACTTACACACACAGACACATGCACACACACACATTATCTCTTCAGTTTAGGATAGCAAAAAAACCTTTGGATCATAACTTGATGTCCACAATGGAAAAACAGATACTTTACTCCAAACATTAAAGAAGATTCAGGCATAAAAACAATCTAGGTACTCAAAATATATGGAAAGTCTTTCTGAAATTTTCCTCTTATCATCTTAAACCAGGTGGGAAAGGGTCTTTTCTCACTTGAGGTAAAGATATGTGGGACAGGACAATATTCTCATTGCCAGGCAGTTACAGGGATATACTCTTGCCTCCTCCAAATAGGAATGCAGGCTATTCAAGGGGGCTGTCTGAATCTGAGCTCAAAGCTTCATTTTAGGGAGCAGTTGCTGTTTTTTAAAAAAGATTTTATTTATTTATTTGACAGAGAGAGAGAGTGAGCACACAAGCAGGGGGAAGGGCAGAGGGATAGGAAGAAGCAGTCTCCCCCACTGAGTAACGAGCCCGATGTGGGACTTGATCCCAAGACCCTGGGATCATAACGTGAACTGAAGGCAGTCACTTATAAAGCAACTGAGCCATCCAGCTGCCTTTAGTTTTCAATCTCATGATCCTGAAAATGTAGTTCAAATGGTGGACTTGTTTAGTACAGCCTTTCTTACTCAAGATAATGCTTTCAGGAAAGAGAAAAAAGGAAAGGATTAACAGAAGAAAAAGTAGATCTAGGGCGCCTGGGTGGCTCAGTGGGTTAAGGCCTCTGCCTTCGGCTCGGGTCATGATCCCAGGGTCCTGGTATCGAGGCCCGCATCGGGCTCTCTGCTCAGCTGGGAGCCTGCTTCTTCCTCTCTCTCTGCCTGCTTCTCTTCCTACTTGTGATCTCTGTCTGTTAAATAAATAAATAAAAATCTTAAAAAAAAAAAAGTAGGTCTAAACAATTTAAATCACAAGGTAGATTAACCACATTTTTCTAACTTGACAGAAATCTATTTGTTAATACTTTTTTTTTTTAAGATTTTATTTATTTATTTGACAGAGAGAGATCACAGTAGGAGAGAGGAAGGGAAGAGATTACAGAGAGAGGAAGGGAAGCAGGCCCCCTGCTGAGCAGAGAGCCTGATGTGGGACTCGATCCCAGGACCCTGAGATCCTGACCTGAGTCGAAGGCAGCGGCTTAACCCACTGAGCCACCCAGGCGCCCCTATTTGTTAATACTTTTAAGGAGAACTTCCAGTCTGCTTGATTATATTTTAAAAAAATACACCATGAGAGGTAAGTGGCCAGATATGACTGGTTGGGACAGCTTACATGCACTTCCAGGGTCAGATCTTTCTAAGGTGGCTTTATTTTTCTGCAGTGGTGTAAATTCCTAGAATTTTAATTATGTATACTAAATTCCACTCCAAAATGAACACAAATCATCACTTTTGGATTACTGGCCACTTTGTATTACCATATTTAGCTGTATGTTTCCCCAATGTTTATAATGAAGGATAAAAAAAACCATATCTAGATATTAAAATACTATTATTAATCCATAGCTTTTTAAAAAATGTCCACAGCCCCAGTGGTCAAGTCTGCCATTAAAAATTAATCTGGTATTTATTTGAAGTTACATTTACAGTCATTAGGATTCCTATAAGCTAGCTAAATATATGTACTCCATTTTAAAATGGTTAAATAGAGGTAAAGGTTTATCAGACACAGTCATCATGTAGAACCAACCTGTATCCTAATACAGTCACTTCTAAGGAGATAAAATGGATACTGAAGAATTATTTGGGGGCTGATTTTTTTTTATTAGTGTGCAAAGAATAATCACTGCTTTAGGTGTTTACACAAACATCTCCAAAATACAGCATATGACCCACAAAAGTGAAATACTCAGAAAGTAAATAAGAGCTTCAGAGTATTTCAGGAAGATTTTCATTTCCATTCTGTCTGACAGGAAAGGACAATACCTTAAATTTCTGAAATGCAGTTACCCTAAATAAAACATTTCTACTAGAAAGAACTTGACTTGATTACTGTGTCAGTTTGGCTTTTGTAATTCAATAGAAATTATATCAAATTTAAAGAAATTGGGAGGAAAATTATAAAGGACTTAAGAAGTATGAGATAATGTATCATTTTTCTCAGAGAAGAATGCATTATAGGACATATACCAACCTTGCGTCATCTGAAATGTTTGGGAAGATGGTAAATGGTTCTTGAGAACAAGAAAAATTGATAAATATTTCAACCTTCAAGAATCAGGTTAGCCCACTGAACAAAGTTAACATTACCACAGGGTGTAACACTATGTGCCTCTGGACATGATGCAATAGGAAGTAGTGAGTAACAACTATGAAATATTTTCACCCCCCTCAAAAGATGGATCCAGAATTTAAGCAAGCCTCTAAACCTAATGGCCATTTATAGGAGATTTGGGAGATAACTGAACATATTAACAACATCATAAGGATAACACAGAGCCAGACAAATTCAGAATACGGGCAATTTGACAAAACAAATGACGGTTTCTTAAATGATATCCTCCCCCCCAAGAGGGGGAACTGTTCCAAGTTCAAAGACACTTAAAGGGCATACCATTCAACCTAAACCAACTATGAGAAAAACAATTAGGAAAAAGTGAATGCTAATTAGTTCTTACAAACTGGTGTTAATTTTTCTTAGATATGAATAACAGTACTATGGTCATGTTTAAAAAGTCATCATATGCTAAAGACATGCAAAGTTCGTGGAGAAATGATACGATGCCTGGGATGTGCTTTAAAATACTCCCCCCAAAAGTGGGCTAATTAGATTAAAAAAAAAAGCTGGCAAAATGCTGATAATTGCTGAAGCTGGGAGAAGGATGCAGGAGGTTTCATTTATACTACTTTTTTTTTCTTTTTGTTTTTTAAAAGTTTTATTTATTTAAGTAATCTCTACACCTAATGTGGGGCTCCAACTTACAACCCTGACCAAGATCAAGAGTTGCATGCCCCTTCGATTGAGCCAGCCAGGCACCCCCATACTACTTTCTTGACTTTTATGTATGTTTGACAACTTTTTATAGTAATAAAAGTTCTTAAGATTGTATTATACATGGAAGATTACACTTGAAAAAAATTAAAAATCAGTTCCTACTACTCTGCCATTCTTGCACACAGTACTTAAGGTGTTCTTGATTATTTATATTTCCTAGCCCCGAGCAGATGTGGACAAGCATCCAGGGTATTTCTTGACTTAAAAATATAGTCTGCGAACAAAATTTGTGTTTTTCAACACTGACAATAATCTGGGCCTCATGATTTTGTATAAAGCCTTGGGAGGCTGATTTTTCAGAGCTGAAAGAATTCGAAATAAATCTGGCAGCTTCTGAGAATAAAGTTGTTTCACCTTGTCACTTGCTACACAGAACAAAAGATCTGACTTCAGAGTGTATTTCTGGATGCCAAAATGATTTCCTCTAGATGCCTGCCACATAGAATAACTCTATCCCAAATAGCTTTGGATATGATACCACCCATACAGCAAGGGGGTATTTAATTACTGGAATTTAGTTAATTGGTTATGGTTGAGCTTGAATGCTGACTTAACACAAGTTCTTCTAAATGAACAAAGAATCAGATACCAAAGTCCTAGAAGTCAAATATAGTATTATGAAATTAGTTAGAAATTCAGTAACAATTAAAAATATTAGTACCCAACTTACCAAGAAGAAAATTTCCTAGTTTGGGCCTACTAGTACTTTACTGATTTGCTTTAAAGAAATTAGAACAAAATAAATCTATAGACATGGTCTAAGAATTGATGAATGGCAAGTACTGTTGCTTGAAGCATTATATTATACTGAAGAAATATACACACCTCTAACTGGGAAGCTTAACTGCTGTAAGGTTGATGCACTAATACAGTAACCAATTTGGGGCTCATAGGCGATGGTATCTAGACATTCATTCCAATCTTGTACATTAGTAACAGGACAATCCTGTAGATGGGTGACAAGGTCTCCCACAAAAAGGCCTCTGGGTCCAACGGCAGGTGAGTCCTTGGGAAGAGGGTACAACCAAATCAGATAACGTATGAAGACAAGCTATGATTAATCTGACCAAATAATAAAGACACGGAGCTACTTAGGTACAATATTTTCACCAATGCAAAAAATAAGCTGGCTTTGAATCCAAGATGTATAGTCCTGGAACATTAACAAAATACCTAACAATTTTCCTACTTTTCCAAGATTCCGAATTTTTCATTACTGAAAAAAAAAACCCCACTTGCCAACTATCAAGATTAAAATGATAAAGTTTTTCCCAAACTATTAAAATTTTTTTGTGTAAGAGGTCATCAGAATGCCTTCGTTATCTTGTATACCCTCAGTGGATAAAATTATAAGACAAGTCCTTATCTAAACACACTCCCAAATATGCAGACAATACCATCAGCACAATCAACATGTGAGCCAGGGACTCACAAAGGTAATTTTCCTCTTCGGAAGGTCTGAATGGAAGACTTGATGCCATTGTAGTAATTATTGCCTAAGGCAGTGAAATGAAGAGTTGAAGAAAGTAACTTAAACTCCTATGAAATGTTCTGGCCATCAGTTTCAGTCTTTTTACTTAGGACTAAGGACATGTGACTCAAAAACCACAGTTACAAAAATAAACAGTAAAGGCAAATGATGCATTTTATCAACAAAGTACAGGCAGAAAATCTTGATACTCTCTTTATAACTCAGAACAGAAACAATTTTAAGTAATTTTAAAAAGCCAATGGGTTTCAAAATACTTTTTTGCTCAACTTAAAAGGATTATAGTAATTTCTTCAGGAGAAACTGAACATTCTGCATGTGAAAACTTGAATTTATGTTCCTAACATAAAATGCAAGTGTTATACCACAAAGTCTGGTAAATGAATGCCCCACAAAATCCTCATTATTTACCTCAGCAACTTCCGTGATAAGCACCCCGACTCCAGTGTAGTAAAATGGCAAGAGAATTACAGGGAGGAGCACAAGAGCTAAAATACCAAGGAGTGCAAGGACGAAATTATGCCAGATACCTGAAAAGAGAGGAAAAAAAAAAAGAGTAAGCTCAACCGGGTACAGGAATGATCTAGGTGTGTGACTTCGTAACATCTGGGCATTCTGATAAATTAGCGAAGTAATCACAAGAAGCTGTGAAGCAGATAGATCTACTTTAGTACTAAGGAAAGATGTTCAGTTAGAGGCCTCTTCCATTTCAGATACTGAAATGTAAAATGAGCATGTTAATACCACATTAGGAAGACCATATACTAATATGATTCAACATTAGTAGGATCTATATATTCTAATATATATGTAAAAATATAAAGTGAATTAATATCTTTTACTTGCTTCATCCTCTTTTCAGAAAATGTATACATTATTAACTAAAGCATACTTGTGATCTTTGAAAAAAATTTCAAAGCTATTCAAATGAAAGATGAAATTAAAAAACATTCTTGCTGAGCTGGTTTATGGAAATCCAAATGATACTTGGAAAAAGTGAGTATTTTAAGAATTAATTTGTTATGGAGAATTACTATTGATGGACCAAACACAGTAACTTACACCATGTCACAGACTATAACCATATGTACCGTATATACAGAGGTTTTCTTTCTTTCTTTTTTTTTTTTTAAATACAGAGAAGGTTAAGGTGAACTCAGTGGTGGGCTGGAGGCTGGTCCTACCAGCTCGCCACAGCTGACTGTGTACATCTCTTCCTAATTCCTCCTTCAGGGACTTTGGGCTGGCACCTTGAAATTGGCCAAGGCAGGAGTAATTATACCACAGAAACCAGCAAATGCTACATATGAGAGCTCCTCATTCTCCCCTCTAGAGATAGGGCTTAAACAATCACTAGCATATCCACTAGATATCCTTCTCTTCCATACCTAGCCTTTCCTTCTTCTACAGTATTTCTCATGCGGCAGGGTGGGTGCTCTACAAGCACTCTGAACCTCGCAATTCTTTGTACAAGTCTGTCCCTTGCATTACAGGATATTTAGCATTTTTGACTCCCATCCACTAAATGCCATTAGTAGTCTCTCCTCACTGAGGCACCCAAAGAATGCACCCTTATGCCCCACACATTCCAAACGTCTCCAGGAGGGTAACAGCACCAGTGGTTGAGAATCAGTTTTATAACAACAGAGATGTAACCTAAAGTCATTTCCTATACTCACAGGAAGCTGAGTATGGCCATATGCCACTTTGGCTAACAGGATATAAGTGGAGGTGATGGGGACAGCACTACAGCTACATTGGAGCTATGATGGAGATAAACCTGAGTCCATGATGTAGAAGCTGCGTGTTGGGAATAGTAGAGCTAACAAGATAGAAAGGGCCCAAGTCCTCCAAATAACAGAATTAACATTATCAGTGCTGAACTACCTACATTTGGAAAGTTTTACGAGTTCAAGCCATTGTTATTTTTAGCTATTATAGTAGTCAAACACTGGCTAAGACATGTTTCATGTACCTTATTCACACTGTTAAGATGTTCTTCCACTTTTTGAGTGTTTTAAGCTGCTTAATTCCAGAAATATCCAGAGTAATTCTAGTCCAGGACACAATGGGTAAACAATCTTTTCTGTTCTATACAGAGAGAAATCTTTTAAATTCACCAATGGTATCAAACCATTTATTGGAAACTATGTTTTGCTTTTCCATGTATGTACTTTGGACTTTCCCCTCAGCTGCATATTCATATCTAGCCCATTTCTTAAATCCACTACTTTATTTTCTTATATCCATTATTTTACTAATTTATCAGAATGCCCAGTTCTTATATACATTAGAGTAATCCATGTTAAAAAAAAAACATACTGACTTATTTATAAGTTTCCCTACTAATGATCACTTAGGTTGTTTTACCTTTTTCATACAATGCTGCAACAAATAGCTTTGTTCATATTGTTATGTATCTAAGTATGCATCTGTGGGGGTTTGGCAAGTTACACAGAAATGGAATTGTTGGGTCAAAAAATGTGCACTGAAATTGACCTCCAGGGCTGCCTGGATGGCTCAGTCAGTTGAGCACCTTCAGCTCAGGTTCTGATCCCAGGGTCCGGGGAACAAGCCCCACAATGGGCTGCCTGGTCAGTGGAGAGCTTACTTCTTCCTCTCCTCCCTGCTTGTGCTCTCTCTTTCTTAATAAATAAAATCTTTTTTTAAAGATTTTATTTGACAGACAGAGATCACAAGTAGGCAGAGAGACAGGCAGAGAGAGAGAGGGAAGCAGGCTCCCTGCTGAGCAGAGAGCCTGATGTGGGGCTCGATCCAAGGACCCTGGGATCATGACCTGAGCCAAAGGCAGAGGCTTTAACCCACTGAGCCACCCAGGCACCCCAATAAATAAAATCTTAAAAAAACAATTGAGGGCGCCTGGGTGGCTCAGTGGGTTAAGCCGCTGCCTTCGGCTCAGGTCATGATCTCAGGGTTCTGGGATCGAGCCCGCATCGGGCTCTCTGCTCAGCAGGGAGCTTGCTTCCTCCTCTCTCTCTCTCTGCCTGCCTCTCTGCTTACTTGTGATCTCTCTCTGTCAAATAAATAAATAGAATCTTAAAAAAAAAACAATTGATCTCCAATGAGTCTGCATTAATATTATCATAATTGGCATAGGTTTCCTTACTCTGTAACACTGGATGCTATGTTAGATTTTGTCATCTGCTATGTTTGAAGTAAAATCTGTTGTGATTTGTTTAAGCTTGTACATTTTCCATGTTTATTAAAGGACTATTTGTATGTCTGTTGAGAACTATTTCTATCCCTCACCTGTTTATACATATATTTTTTTACTAATTTGTATATATTATGCCTGAATGTATATATTGAAGAATTTGGTCCTTTTTTTAAAAGACTATTTATTTGAGAGAGAGAGAGACAGAGATAGTGAGAGAGTAAGAGTAAGGCAGATCCTATCCAACCAAGCCACCCAGCGCCCCTGAATTTGATCCTCTGTAAGAGGTATTACAATTTTTCTTCCAGTTTGTTTTTTGGCCTGGTTTATAGTTTTGCCTATGCAGACATTTTACATTTTGGTGTGGTCAAATTGCTCCTTTGTGTTAAGTCTTTCCCAGTTCAAGATTATAAAGATACTCACCTGGTGTTTTCTTATACTGCTTTCATAGCTTCGTTTAAAAAACAAAATTAAAACAAAACTTTTTTTTGCCCACTGGAATCTATTCTAGTGAAACGAACTTAGGCATACAGTTATAATCCCCCGTCAATTGCTAGTCCCATTACAATTTCACAAGATAATCCATCCCCAACACTGATTAGATTTGCCACTGTTAACATGTGTTAAATCCAGCTTTTCCCCAACTCCTCAGGATGACAGTCCACGAGTAGATTGTCATGAGAGTTGCACTCTCACTATTTCTCCCTTATCAGGATAATTCCACCACACAACCATAGCATAGACCCTAACATCTTCCCATCCAAACAGGGGCGGGGCACAGAGCAGCACTGCTTTCCTGAATCTCCGGGCAGCTTCTTTTCTCTTGTTAGGGATGCAGCTGGTATCACATCACCCCGCTAAACTCCAGATTTGCCCATGATGGCTAAGTGGCAATAAGGGTGGTAGAACATACACATTTCCCTTATTTAAACAACCTCTTGTCCATTAATGATTTGTTTGTAAGTATACCAAAGGAATCTTTGTTATAACTTTTACTTTTTCTAGAGCAGAGTGTTTTGACAGTGACACCAGTGGCATTTTAGGCCACATCATTCTATGATGTGGGGAACTATCTTGTGTACCTGAGGATGTTTACCAACATCCCTAGCCTCTACCCGCCCAATAACAGTAGCACCCTCCCCATTTTCTCTGTTTTCTAGCTATGGTATTTATATAGGCACTTTTTTTTTCCTTCTTCAGAAGAGGTATTTTATTTTTGCTTTTTCTATTACACAAGATATACACATCAAGTGTTAAAAAGTCAATATATATATACAATATATTCTACAACTGAGCACCACTCTCTAATTGAACATGCAAAGAAATTATACTAAACAGCAGCAGCCAGCAGTATTTTGGGGAAATAAAATGACTAAAATAGATTTAAATTGACCAATACTTTTAAGTCACATCTAATTCAAGACCAACGAAAACAGTGCAGTTAAAAGTTAGCTTTGTGTTAACATCAAAGAATATAACCAAAATTAAGATAGCAAACAAAACCTATGTTTTTTTTTAAACAGGAAACTATATATGTATGTAATTGTTCATTGTTTTGCATGCAAAACATTATCAATCTTCAGAAAAAAACATACAAAGAATTACCAAACATATTCCTAAAAGTATAAATATGAACATTTGGAAACTACAGAATTTTAAAAACTTGCAAGCAATACATGAGCTTCATATTTTAAAAAACCCTGAAAAGAAGTTCCATTTTTAGAAGAGCTGTGTAATGAACTGTCTTTTGATATGACGTTCACAAATTATCCTCCTATTGGGACCAAACTTTACAAAACTACCATGTATTTCAAATAGCATTACAGAACAAGATATAACATCTTAACCATGTATTTTATATAAAAGAATACTTTTTTAAAATTTTTACTTTCACTTTTACTAGTCTACTAAAACATGACCCTTAGATGTGTAGGAATCATTAAAAAAATTATTTCCTAGAAGCAATACACAAGAGAGGCATATTTATTTGCAATCACACTCCTAGAAGACACCTCCCAAGTTTGGAAAGGGTCTTCTCTTTTTACTGGCTGTTTTTGTTCCTCGCATGTGTTAAGATATGAGATTTCAGGTTAGTTGACTGAGCGAACTTCTTACTACAGCCATCAAACGGGCACACGTAGGGCCTGTCTCCGGTATGGATTCGCACATGTGTACGCAAATTGAAATCCAGGGAAAAGCGTTTTCCACAGCCTTCAAATGTGCACTGGAAGGGCTTCTCTCCAGTATGCACCAGTTGATGTCGTTTTAGTTTTGAGCTCTCGACAAAAGCTTTGCCACATTCTGCACATACGTGGACTCGAGGACCGTGAGTGTGCAGATGTTTCCGCATAGCAGAGTTATCCTTGAACATCTTCACACAGCCTTTATGAGGGCAAGCTATGGTTCTTGGCGCATCTTCTTTGGGTTTTCTTGGCTTCATTCTAGTAAATTCTGCCAGTTGTTTAGGATCTGAGAGATCAATACCAGGTAATCCTTCGGGAGGAAGCTTCTTTCCGGTCATGTACTCTGAATAATCAGGAGCTGAGCTCTCTATCTGTCCTGTCTCATCGTCTTTTTTCTCGCTCGGGGACCACATGGTGACGGAGAACTCACCCTCCAGAGTTTTGATCTGCACCTGCTTCTGCTCCCATTTCTTGGCGCCCATCTCGGAGTTGCTACTTCCCGCCCGCGGCTCACTGGTCGTGTAATTTTTCTTACCGCTGGCCTTCTTGCTTTGGCTGCTGCGCTTCTTGCTGCGGGTGTGCGTTGATGAGGATGCGGAGGCAGACAAGGAAGCCAGGGTCTGCTGGAAGCATTCATCTTCATCAACCGGAAGGACCATCTGGTCCTCGAAACTGCTGTGGGCCTGCAGGTTGTCTGACTCGTAGTAGCCCACCACTTCCTCCTGTGTCTGCACCATGATTATATCCTGGTCGTGGTCCCCTTGGTTCGGGTTGTTGGTAAAGAGTGGCTGCAGCGCGATCAGAGGTGGATGGTGGTGGCCACCGTGGACCCAATTGCCGCTGATAATCTCGTACTCTGCGATGGTTTCCATCGCCATAGCCTCCACAGGGATGGTCTCGAAAGGAATGGCCTCCACCACGGGTATGGTCTCCACAGGGATGGTCTCCATGGGGATGGACGCCACAGGGACAGTCTCTACTGGGGCGCTCTCCACATGGATCTGGTGCAGCTCCACAATATCTGTAAGGAACTCCGAACTTTCCGTGGAGATGTAGAGAGTGTCGTTTGAAGCCATGGCTGGGAGCTCCATGAAGGCTCTGGTTCCCGGAAAGCGAGCGGGCGGCTGGAAGGCTGTGTTAAAGGCTGACAGAAAAGCGAAGCGCTCCAGAGGAAAGCGCAAGCGCCAGAGGCGGGTGTGGGCGGTTGAGCACGAAGACGCTGAAGACTCGGAGGACACGGAAGGACTGGAAGACGCGCGAGGGACTCCACTGAAGCCGCTAAAGATTCGGAAGACGCAGAAGGAGTGGAAGACGCGTGGAGGACTCCGCTGAAGCCGCTAAAGATTCGAAAGACGCGGAAGGAGTGGAAGACACGCGGCAGCCTCCGCTGAAGCCGCTGAGGACTCGGCAGACGCGAGTGCTTCTGGGAGCGCCAGGCGCATGCGCTTCCCACTACCTCAACAAACGCGTGCTTACGTTCACACTTACGCGCTCGTGGACGCTCCAGTCCTCATGAACACGTCACCCTCCCCTCCCCACTCCGAATGCCACGCTATTGTTTTTTGACTATTAATTCGGTAAACCAGGTTCTTCACTGAATTTTTCTCCTTTCTGTTGATTTTCCCTTTTCCTTCCCCCACCAAAGCATGTAATAGTACCTGAAAAAAAGGCTTACATTATTTTTGCTTTTTCTTCCCTCTTCCTGTACTGACCCACATTTAGGGACCCATTTCATAGTATCAGTGATAACCGATAATGGGACTGCTTGTCTTGTCCTTTAATAAGAATGCGTGTTAGTGTTATGTCATTAGGAAGTATCCGGCTATTTTTATTTCTACTAAGGAAATTTTTTTTTTTTAGCCATTAATGATGGTAAATTTTGTTAAATACCGAGTCCGATATCTGCTGAGATGAAGATTTTTTTCCCCTAATGGTAAATAAAGCTTAACAGTTTCAAATAGATTTCCTATTGTTGAACCATACTTGTGTTGTGTAGAGACACCGTATGTAGTTTTTGGTACTTTACAGGATGTATCAGTGTTCTATTAGCCTAATTTTTTTAAAAAAAAATTCCTTCTCCATGCGATACGGAAAATCTATACTGAATTGGAATTAAATAAAAAGCCAACTTTCCTTGAAGACTGGAAAGAATTACACCTATGAAACTTTCAGGGGCACTCTTCATCAACTTTCTTAACTTCTCCCGTTGTAATTAATTAGCCTATTTAGGTTTTTTTTCTATCTTCTCTGGAGTTTACATCATTTATACTTTTAAATAATTATCCCAGTTTTAGAAAATTTTCGGCAGAGATGAACAAAGAACAATTTTATAATTTTAATTTTTTTCTGTATCAGTTATCATTCCCCAATCTGGCTGCAAATTCTGTCTATACTGCTTTTTACCATGTTTACTCCTTTTTTTCTTCAAAAAGCCTCTTGGACTTTTTTTTTCCTAATTTATAATTTTTGTTTGTTTTTTTTTCCTAATTTATAATTTTCTACCTACATTCTTATTAATTATATTGCTTCTTAACTATTTTATAGTTTTTTCCTTACTTCTTCAGTTGAATGCTTACCTGACTTATTTTCATTTCTTATTTCATAACTGCATAAGGCAGTGAATTTTCCTTTCAGCAAACTTTTACAACTTATGTCATTATCATTTTTAAATATACTGCAATTATATTTTGAACTAGATTTGCCAATTTTCATGTTTCATGGTCACTTGAAAAGAAACTGTGTTGATATATAGTTTGATCTATTTATTGAATTTTACTTTACTAATTTGAGTTTTGATGATCTGACTTTTCATACTTTTCTGCCATGTACTGAGAGATGAGATGAGCTTCCTTTATTACATTTTTGTTTTTTCCATGCACTTGCACCTTTTTCATTTTTGTTTTGCTGGTTTGTTACTTGATGCAGTGAGTTCACAATGATTACATTTTCACTGTGGATTACACACCTTTTGATTATTAAGTCACCCCCTATGTCTAACTAACCTAATGTAGATATAGTTCCTGTTCACATTTGTATGGTATGTCCTGTTCATTTTACTTTCAACCTTTTAAAAATTGTTGTTTTTGAAGATACTGGAATGTAAATTATTTTGCTTTATTACTTAAGAAAAATAAAATTTAAGTAATCTCTGTACCCAACAGGGGGCTCGAACTCACAACCCTAAGCTCAAGAGTCACATGCTTCTCAGACTGAGTCAGCCTGGAGCCCCTTGTTTTGTTACTTTTAACTGAGAATCTTACAAACTGAATTTATCAACCAAAAGGTGAGATGTTTTCATTTGTGATGTGAATATTTTCTATAATGATACACATATGAATAAAGAAATTTAAGTCTGTTACCTGCACAGAATATCCTTAGTTGCTGGACTGGTGATATAAGTTGCAAATGAGTAGTGAACAGATCAACAAATGCTCCAGGATAAATAATGAAGAGAAAAATCCCAAAGCCATTAAATCGAACTTGTTCCCTAAGAAATCATAAAGAAAAAGGAATTTACTACTAGTATTGCAGTTTTCAAATTAATAATGTATTTAATCTTAAAACTTGCCACTGTGATTTAAATTCTTGCTTAACAAGTCTCTCTGGACAATTGAGAAAAATAAACTCATATATGATGTATATTTATCTTATAATTTTACAGTAGTGTATGGGTTTGGTTATCTATGAAACTGCATTATGTAAAACAAGGGCATTCTGAAATAGGCTTAAAACTTTGAAAACTTTTTGAAACCAACAGGCTGAGCAAATAACTTGAAATTAGTCACGTATATAAAGAAATGGTTAATATTTCTGTGAGAAACTAAATGAAAAACATTTTTATGGTTTACTCTGAATTATTTTCAGAGAAGGACACAAAAAATGTAAAGTATCTATATTTGTTTTAGCCATTATTAATAAAAGTGTAGGTTTATTGAAGTATATTCCTGAATTATTGTTAATTCATAATACATAATGCTCAGATTGTTCTTAAGAGGACTATTTTTTATCAATTCATTCTTTAAAAATGGAATTACTTCTAATAGTCTCATAAGGCCAAACAGCTACGCTAAAAAAAAAAAAAAAATTCCCCAAATATATTGTGCTGTCATTTAGTACTGATTGACTTTCACTTGTCAGTTGGATTTTATAAGATTACTCACACTGTTTCACAAACATACATTGAAGTATTAAACTGTTAATAACAATGATTTTATATGCAAAACCCTAAAAGCTGCAATGCTAAAAATATGGAAGCAAAGGAGAGAGAGAAAAAAAGTAGCCTCCTACTTAAACCACTATATGTCACATTTGTGTAACAGTATACGCTCTGTCAAGATGAGAGTTTATTGGCAGCCAACAGACTTGTGTTCATAAGCAATGGGAAAGTAGTAAGAAGAAATTTCATCTTCTTCTATAAAATCTTTTATCTGGTACACACACCCAGGGGATAAAACACATTCCCATCAGTATGTGTGTTCATCATGGCAGTAATTATCAGAGGGAGTGAAGGGGGCACTGTGCTTCCCTATCACAACTTTCTAAGTTTAGGAACCTTTAAAATGCTCAGGTATAATTACAATGATATATTTGTGTAGTGAAGACAAGAACATGGTATGATACTTGAGCAAGTTCCAGGTCTCATCCTCTCTTATCTTCTATTTGGGTTTCTAGACAGGCTATGATATTTGTTAACAATCCCAGAGCTTTCAGTGTTCTTGCTTTGACCAGCATAGGCTGTGAGTAGAAGCAGAGCATTTCAGCCAGTAAGTCAAACAAAGTACTAAGAAGGCAGACAGGTGGGCTCAAGTTTAGCAGTTACTATTCTAACCTAATGATAAATACAAAGATTAGGTTTCAGTTTGAGGAGTTCTTTATAGATCTTGGATATCAGCCCTTTGTCTAACATGAACAGACACTTCTCCAGTGAAGGCATACAAACGCTATCAGACACATGAAAAAATGTTCATCATCACTAGCCATCAGGGAGATTCAAATCAAAACCACATTGAGATACCACTTTACAGTAGTTAGAATGGCCAAAATTAACAATACAGTAAACAACATGTGTTGGAGAGGATGTGGAGAAAGGGGAACCCTTTTCACTGCGGGTAGGAATGCAATTTGTTGCAGCCACTTTGGAAAACAGTGTGGAGATTCCTTAAGAAATTAAAAATAGAGCTACCCTATGACCCTGCAATTGCACTGCTGGGTATTTACCCCAAAGATACAGATGTCGTGAAAAGAAGGGCCATCTGTACCCCAGTGTTCATAGCAGCAATGGCCACAGTTGCCAAACTGTGAAAAGAACTAAGATGCCTTTCAATGGACGAATGGATAAAGATGTGGTCCATATATACTACGGAGTATTATGCCTCCATCAGAAAGGATGAATACCCAACTTTTGTAGCAACATGCATGGAACTGGAAGAGATTATGCTGAGTGAAATAAGTTGAGCAGAGAGAGTCAATAATCATATGGTTTCGCTTATTTGTGGAGCATAAGGAATAACACGGAGGACATGGGGAGATGGAGAGAAGGAAGTTGGGGGAAATTGGAGAGGGAGATGAACCATGAAAGACTGTGGACTCTGAGGAACTGAGTGTTTTGGAAGGGAGGAGGGTGGGAGGTTGGGTGAGCCTGGTGGTGGGTGTTGTGGAGGGGACATATTGCATGGAGCACTGGGTGTGGTACAATAAACAATGAATTCTGAAACACTGAAAAGCAATTTAAAAAATAAATAAAAAATTTTAAAAAAAGATTGGGTTTCAGGGTTTGATGAAAATCTTGAAGCACCATGAAGATATAAGAAGGCTGGCAAAGGATAGAAAGACCTAGATTATAGATGTGCATAGTTAACTGAGTATTCATCAACATATTAATCTTTATAAAAAAGTAGGTACCTCAAAATAATGTGGATATGCACCAGGCAATATTCACAGAAAGAAAAAAATAACTATCAAATGTAGCAGATTTTTGTAATAAACCCTAAGTAAAAAGTTATTACATGTAGTAGAAAGAAATATATCATTACCTAATAGCGGCTATCCCATGTCCAATTTCATGTACAACACCACTAATGAGAACTGCAGCGAAGAAATAGGTCAGTTGGTTGACAGGTAAATTTATACCGGGAACCTGTTCACAGACACAATGATAAATACACATGTGGGCACAAAGAAACCACGATGTTCACTCCATGTTAAAGCTTAAACTTCCAGGCTGAAGGTTCTGTAAACTAAAAGTGGGGGTGCCAGTTGGTTAAGCATCTGACTCTTGGTTTCAGCTCAGGTCATGATCTCAGGGTCATGAGATCAAGTCCCACCTCGAGCCCCACTTCAAGCTCAGTGCTTAGCACCGAATCTGCTGGAGATTCCCCCGCACCCCCCACCCTGGCTTGTGCTCTCTTTCTCAAATAAAGAATAATTTTTTAAAAAAAAGTAAGTAATATGACTATCAGTGGTTACTTCTCTACTTCTATCATAATAAAAGTAAAAACATCAGTTTTTTCGAACTAGGCAGTTTTTGAATTAAGCACACCACCAATCTAAAGATAACAGTGAACACCAGGTTAAAAAGTCAAAACTTTCATGTCCTGAAGTCTTCACCATGGGAAAGAATTAGGAAGGCAGGCAAAGTGCCAGGGAATGTGGAGTGACAGCGACAGAGTCAGCAACTGTTCTACCCTCTGGAGCTGGAAGCCTGATTGGGAAATTCTTGTTACAATTCCTAGTCCTTTCTCTGAATTTTTATTGCAAGGTTCCAAGTACTTAGGTGAGTAATATAGGATATTCCTGCCTCCCATCAATGAGTTTTCATTTTAGTATTCTCAAATTACATGAGCACTGGCAATCAGGGTAGTGTAATCAAGTGCCTCACTGGTGTGGGAGTGGGAGCACCCTGCCCTCCATTTCTTTGATGCCAATAATTTGTCTAGTACATTGGTCAGAAAAATATATCAAAATGATACATACAATTTTTACATTAACATTCAATGCAGGAAAGAAGTCCTTTGGAATGTACAGACATATCAAGGACTTACAAAGCAGCAGAACTTGTCCTGCAAGCACATGCTCCCAAGATGATGTGCATGTACGTATCACTGAATACACAAAGCAAGTTTACTGCTGTAAGTGTTATATGGTATAGTTTTTTAGATACCCAAGAATCATCTTGTCAGGTAAATAACCACTCCCAAGTTATGTCATCTGTTAAGGAAAAATTCCATATATTAGGTTAAGTGGGACACACCACGCATTTAATATTATTCACACACTGAGCATCTGTTTCTCATAGTCCAGGAGCTGGACCCTAAAAATATCCTTCTAGAGGAAATTCCTCCTCTGTCTTATTATTACTTTAATTATAAAATGTGTTTAAAGCAGGAAAAACAGGAAAATTCAAAGAAAAACAGAAGCCTATAATGCTGCTTCCAAAACACAAAACAAAAAACCATTCTCGATGTTTTAATTTATGTCCTTCTAGTCTTTTCATATATATAAATATATATATATATGCATTTTTAAAAATTATACTTTTATTACACCTCTGGTTTTGAAACCTGCCCCTTTCACTTAACGATATCATCAACATTTTTCCATGAGTGTTTTCTGGTTCAACGTGATTTTCAATAGCTGTACTGCATTCTATAAAATAGACTGTTAGGCATTTAATCATTTTAAAAAGTTTCTCCTCTTATAAATATTGTGATGAACATATTTGGGCACATATATTCAAATATTTTGGGTGAATAATTCTTAGACAAACATGGTTGGTTCAGGTTCTGGACACATATCACTTGGGTTTGACATTCTGGATCCATCTCTAACTAGCTAAAGTGACCTTAAGGAAGTTTGGATTATTACCCCCAACATTGCAATTTCTTCACTATTAAAATGGAAATAACCACACTTACATAAGGGGAAATTCTGAGGATTATATAAGAATCCTTGGGGTGCCTGGGTGGCTCAGTGGGTTAAGCTTCTGTCTTTGGCTCAGGTCATGATCCCAGGGTCCTGGGATCAAGCCCCGCATAGAGCTCTCTCTCAGCAGGGAGCCTGCTTCCCCACCCTCACGCCGTCTCTCTGCCTGCCTCTCTGCCTACTTGTGATCTCTCTCTCTGTCAAATAAATAAATAAAATCTAAAAAAAAAAATCCTTGCCCCATGTTTAATATTATGTGGGTAATAAATGCTGTCATTACACAAAATTTAAAGGACTGTGATACATATCAAACTGTTCTCCAGAAGCAGACCCTTCCATAACCTTGGGCAAACTTGTATTATTCAAGTCTTTCAAATCTGCAATTTGAGGGATATAAAAAGTATCTCATTGTTTGATTTGTATTTCTTTGATGATTATTAAAGCTCAGTTTTCCCCCTGCTTCTGACCACTGACAGGTCTTTTGTGAGCCAGTCTACTCATGACTTACTAGTTTTTTCTCCTAGAGTATTCTTTTGTTCTTACTGCTGTGGAAGATCACTTCGAGTATCAATGATCAGTCCTCTGTAATACATATCACAGATGCATCCCCAAGTTCTTCTGATTTTAATTTTACTTTTAGTTTTTTGATATATAAGAATTTTTATGTCATCAAATCTATCAATATTCATGGTTTGTGCCATTAGTGTTATGCTTATGTCATCCTAATTCTGTGTTCATATAGCAGAAGCCTGTTTTTTATCTTTTGATTTCTTATGATTTTGTGTTTCAATTTTAATTCAATTGAAATTTATTTTTGTGCATAGAGGAGTTTCACTTTTAAGTCTCCTTTAGTGACTGAAGAGGAGATTCAAGCCATGTTGCTTGGATCACTTTCTTTCTTTCTTTTTTTTTTAAAAGATTTATTTATTTGACAGACAGAGATCACAAGCAGGCAGAGAGGCAGGCAGAGAGAGAGGGGAAAGCAGGCTCCCTGCCCAGCAGAGAGCCTGATGTGGGGCTCGATCCCAGGACCCTGAGATCATGACCTGAGCTAAAGGCAGAGGCTTAACCCACTGAGCCACTCAGGCGCACCTCCTGGATCACTTTCTAAATTCATTAATTGCAAGTGTCTTTCCCTAGTTATGAAACTAGTTTTCATAACCTTCATTTTTAATGTATGCATAATATTTCACTATATGACAATCCCATAACTTAAGCATTCCTTAATTATACACCGTGGTTGTGTCTAATTCTTCATAATAATAAATGATGTTAAGGTAAGATTTTGAAGAACACTTTTTTTGCATATTTGTAAGTGTTTCCTTAAAACTAGAGTCCTAGATTCAAAAAATATGAATATTATTGATGCTCATTATCTGAAGTTCTCTTTACTCAGCCCCTACTAGCCAACTCTTTCTTTTTTTTTTAAAAGATTTTATTTATGTATTTGACAGATAGAGATCACAAGTAGGCTGAGAGGCAGGCAGAGAGAGAGAGGAGGAAGCAGGCTCCCCACTGAGCACACAGCCCGATGTGGGGCTTGATCCCAGGACCTTGGGATCATGACCGGAGCCGAAGGCAGAGGCTTTAACCCACTGAGCCACCCTGGTGCCCCCTAAGCACTCTTTCTAAGAATATCAGGGTATGCTCTTCCTCATACCTGCTCCGTTTCCATGTTGTCAGAGGTCTTCTGCCTGTTAAGATCACTAGCTTCCATTTCTCTGACTTCTCTTTTAAATTTACGTACTTAAGATTAATTTTTTAAAAGATTTATTTATTTATTTATTTATTTATTTGACAGACAGAGATCACGAGTAGGCAGAGAGTCAGGCAGAGAGAGAGGAGGAAACAGGCTCCCTGCTGATCAGGGAGCCTGATGCGGGGCTCGATCCTAGGACCCTGAGATCATGATCTCAGCTGAAGGCAGAAGCTTAAACCACTGAGCCACCCAGGCACCCCAAGATTAATTCTTATACATTTTCTCTATATCACAAAGTATCTATCTTATTTTACCTTCATTTCAAATACATTAGTAGGCTGGATTCAATAGGACATTGGTTCCTTTTGCTTTATTATTGTTTTTAAATGATTTCATTTATTTCAGAGTGTGTGCATGAGAGAGAGACCACGAGCAGGGGGAGGGACAGAGGAAGAGGGAGAGAGAATCACAAGCAGACTCCATGCTGAGTGCACAGCCTAACACAGGGCTTGATCTCATAACCCTGAGATCATGACCTGAGTCAAAATCAAGAGTTGGATGCTTAACCAACTGAGCCACCCAGGCACCCCTTTTGCTTTATTGTTTTATGGATGTAATGATGAGATAAGGTAAGGATTTGAGTGTGTGACTATACTAACAGATGGTAGGTCTTATTTGCTGGCAACAGTATGTGAATGCCCATCTGTTTTGGCCATGATCACACAGGGTATTAGATGTACCAAAATTCTGATCTCTCAGTGACACACAGTGCCAGGTTTTTGGGAATTAATACTGAATGAGGCTGCAGGGAATTATAATGTAAACAGAAAGTACATTCTCTGAGCTACAAGAACTCTAACCAAAACCAGGAGACCTAACATTCTTAAATGTATACATAAATATGCACAGTGGACTACAGAGGGCAGCTGACTTTGTCATGGTTCCGCAGCATGACTCTCCTAACACAGACAGTATTTTTGTGAACTCTATGAATAAACTGAGAAGCAGAAAGAAGAAATAATAATAACACTTTTGTTATTCTAATCCTAGCGGGCAGACAGGTGAATGATCACATTTCCTCTCAACCTGCTTCTTTTTCTACTATCCTCTTCTTTAGCGCACAACAACCAATGCCGAGTTTAGGATGACTCCAGCCTCACTGAGCCAGCCAGATGCCCCCCCAAATAAAAACTTCTTAGAATGGTCTTTCATAACCCAGACCCTATCTGTATTCCCCATCTTATCTTCTACACCATATGCCATACACCATATACCACCTAGACATAGGTGAAAGTTACTTTCTAGTTCCTTGAAGAATTACTGGTCTTTCCTTAGGGAGTAGAGCATAATGGCTCTGAGGACAGTGGTGGGTCCACCATTTACAAGCTGTGACTACAGGCAAGTAAGTGGCTTAACATCTGTCTTCCTTGGTTTTCTCCTCTGTGATCAGATACTTATCTCTAGATTGTTATAAGAATAAAATAAAATGGAAAAAAAAAGTATAAAATGGGCACAAAAACCTCACACAGGAAGCACTGTATATTACCTAGGTTTTATTATTATTCTACTATTCCCCCCTCCCTAATGGGGAACACTTTACATAGGGTTAAAATGCAATTCATTTATATGGTATAGAGATCTTAAATAGGCAAATATGTTTCTCTCTGTTACCGGGATCTCAACTGCCATCTTTCCTTAGAGGCTATGGGGACTTTTCTTATCCTTCCCTTAAAGGTCTCCTCTCCACTCTTCCCAGTGCCAGGGACATCTCAGCATGCATTTTCCCTGTACCATAGTACCTGGTACTCTGTGAACTGTAGCACAATCACAGCAGCTGTCCCTCTAGACTAACAGCTCCATGAGTGCTGGGATTGGATTTTGTTCCCCATGCAAGCAGGACTCAGCATAGGGCCACGAGGCAGACTACATTCAGTAAATGTTGAAGAAATAAATCATCTCTTCTGAGGCCTCACCTAGCAAATCCTTTGAACCTCTAAAAAAGAGCTATGACCATAGGTGAGATTCATTATCATTCTCTACAAATGACTTCTAAATCTACCCACGGTGGCCCAGCCTAGTAGAAACCACAAAAAGAAGAGTTAAAAAAATTGGTAACTAGCTCTTAAGTCGTTTATTCCATTAATAAAAGCATGATAAAGAACATAACACCCGTGACTCCTGGAAATAAAAACATATATGTAAAAAAATCTGAAATAAAAGTTACTCAGTGGTAAAGCACCCTTCCACACTCTGGAGACATGTGTCAGTAAGGTATATACGTGTGCTATCAAGTGAGAATTATTATAAATAGCTTATAGTCAAAGGAGTAATATTCGGCATATTCTTCCCATCAGGAAATCACAGTGACCATTCAAGGTCTTTTATCTTTAAATAAAAGGATATTACTGGTTAGAGTCTGAAAGCCATTAAGAGGAGAGGACTAAAATGCAATGCATTTATTCAGTATAGAGATCTTAAATACGCCAGCTCATTTCTTGATAGAAACAGTCATTTAAGACCTCAAGAAGACAACATGAATTAAATCAAGTATCTGTGTAATTGCTGACAGTCGATGGTGGTGCATTTGTTGCATCGCTACTGCTACCACTACTACTCCTGCTACCACATATTCCAACAAATCCTTCCTAGATTCCCATTAATATTTTTGTTTAAGCAGGCAGTTTGAGAAATCGTGAGACTTTTCATCTATTTCCATATTTATAACATGGAGAGGAGTTATGCTAGCTAGAAAAAATACCTTCTATTTGTGTTGCGATAAACTTAAAAAGCAAAAACAAGGTACTTACCACAACTTGGAGCACTTGCTCATTGTGAAGTGAGGAGGAGGAGGAAGAGGATGAAGAGGAAGATGACGAAGAGGAAGAAGCAGAAGAAGAGGAGGAAGAAGAAGAGGAAGAGGAAGAAGCTGAAGAAGAGGGAGAGTCAGCCATCATTTGCGCCAAAGTCTGCATCAGTGTTTTCCCGAGGAGGAAAAAAGAGCTGAACATGGCAATTACACCAAACACCATTCCAAAATTGAACCTGTTGGGAGGAAACAAAATCACATAAACATACAATTCCATATAACTCATGGGTTAACAAATTAATCGACAAGCCACATTTCACAGCTTCAAAATAATGGCTAAAATTTCACTATATCTGCCTCGTTTTCTTATCTGAATTTTAGGTATGTGACTGAGGCACAGGCATGGATCTCTCCAAGCAATTGTAATAATTTATGATTCTCTCATAACTGAAGAGGCTGAATACTCTTCCCAATAAAAAGCTTCTTTCCTCTCATGTCTTTCGCCCATTTACAAAGAACTGTTTTGATCTCGTTCTCATATAATTATGAAAGCTCTTTGACATTGTAGACATTCATATCTTTTTTCCTCTGCCAATTCTTTTGTTTGCATTTTATTTTAGCTATATTTTGTGATGAGCTTAAATATTAACATGGTAAAATTGAACAAGTTTCCTTCTACTGTTTTAATAATTACAAATTACCCTTCTATAATTGGGAATAATCTATTACATTTTTGAACTTTTTATAAGTTTTTCAAGGAACTTGTCTGTTTCATCTAAATTATCAAATTTATAGGCACAGAATTGTTCACAATAGTTTTATTTTTTAAAAAGTCTGTGGAATAGGCAGTAATGTGCCTTTTTCTCAATTCTGATTTTTTTAAAGTGAAGTGCAATTAACATAATACTGTATTAGTTTCAGTTATACAACATATTGATTCTATACAATATTAAATACTCATCATGCTAAGTGTAGTCACCATTCTATATCATTACATTATTATTGACTATATTCCCTATGCATTTTTTAAAAGATTTTATTTATTTATTTGACAGAGAGAGAGAGAGATCACAAGTAGGCAGAGAGGCAGGCAGAGAGAGGGGGAAGCAGGCTCACTGCTGAGCAGAAAGCCCAATGCAGGGCTCTATCCCAGGACCCTGAGATCATGACCTGAGCTGAAGGCAGAGGCTTAACCCCCTGAGCCACCCAGGCGCCCCTTCCCTATGCTTTTCATCTATATTCCCTATGCTTTTCATCTCTGTGACTTATTTTGTAACTGAAAATCTGCACCTCTCAATCCTCTTTATTTATTTCAGCCATTCCCCTGCCTACCTCCTGTGTGGCAACTAACAGTTTGTTCTTTGTATTTAAGAGTCTGATTAGTTTTTGTTAGCTGTTCTTTTGTTTTGTTTTTGCATTCTACATAGTGTATGGAATCATACACTATTTGTCTTTCCCCAACTTAGAATAATACCCTCTAGGTCCACCCATGTTGTTGTAAATGGCAAGATCTCATTCTTTTTTATGGCTAATATTCCATTATGTATATATACCACATCCTCTTTATCCATTCATCTTTCTTTAAAAGGTTGTATTTATTTATTCAAGAGAGAGAGAGAACGAGAGAGTCAGTGGGGGGACAGGCAAAGGGAAAGAAGCCTTGAGCAGACTCCCTGCCAAGTGCAGAGCCTGACATAGGGCTTGATCCCACCATCAATGAGATCATGACCTGGGCCGGAACCAAGAGTAGGATGATCAACTGACTAAGCTACCGAGTAGCCCCTCCATTCATCTTTTTTTTTTTTTTTAAAGCTTTTATTATTTTTTATTTATTTTTTGGGGGGGGTAAAGGTGAGGGGGTGGAAAGAAACAGAAGGAGGAGAGACAGAGTCTTAAGCAGGCTCCACACCCAGTGCACAGCCTGACACAAGGCTCGAACTCACAACCCTGAGATCATGACCTGAGCTGAAACCAAGAGTCGGACACTTAACTAACTAGGACACCCAGACGCCCCTCCATTCATCTATTGATAGACATCTGGGCTACTTCTACATCACAGCTATTGTAAATAACGCTCCAATAAACACAGGGGTGCATCTATCTTTTTGAATTAGTATTTTTGTTTCTTTTGGGTAAATATCCAGTAGTGGAATTACTGGATCATATGGTATTCTTTAAAAAAATATTTTTTTAAATTGACATACAGTTGGCACACAATGTTACATTAGTTTCAGTGTACAACACAGCAATTCAACAAGTTTATACATTATGCTGTGTTCACTATAAGTGCAGCTACCATTTGGTGGTATTTTAGTTCATTTTTTTTTGACAAACCTACATATTGTTTTCCACAGTGGTTGCACCATTTATATTACCAACAACAGTGCACTAGGGTTCCCTTTTCTCTGCATCCTAGCTAATGCCTGCTACTTTTTATCTTTTTGATACTAACCATTCAATTCTGATTTTTAGTTACCTGTGTTTTCTTTTCTTCTTGATAATTATGGAACGGGATTATTGGTTTTATCAATCTTTTCAAAGAACCAACACTTGGGCTTTGCTGATTTTCTCTTTCTGTATAATTTTTATTGCACTGATTTCTGCTCTTTATTACTTTCTTCTTTCTATCTTGTTTGATCTGCTATTGCATTTTTTTTTGCTTTTTAATGATTTTTTTTTTTTACATTTAGCTCTATTCCAGTTGGAGCTAACTTTCTAGTAAAAAGGAATTTAGACAAAGGCCTCCTATGCCCACACTAGAAATTCTGCCAGCTATAAAACGTGTCAGTCTCTAAGGTGTCCAAGAGATTTTTATAAACCTCTTAACAATAAACACTATATGGTCCTTGATTGAAGAAATTTGTTAAAATAAAGGGGTATGCCTGGCATGGCCAGGGGACTTCAATCTGGCTGGCCATTTTCCCAGTTGGTGTGTGTATATGCCTTACTGGTTGTGACATATTTTAAGTATCATTCCCCTGGAGGGGGATCACAAAAGAGGTATAGGAAAAAGCCTGCAGACTTTTGGACATCCTATGACTCCCAGGACCTTCGTTTCTATGTGTGATGACAGGGGACAGAATTCTACAGAATTAGTTTCCTGATGGAAAGCGCTTTTTTGCATTTCTCTTCTTCGTTTTTCATTTCTAGTAGTGTATAACTTACACAGTAAAGTACCCAAGTCTCCAATACACAGCTTACAGAACTTTTACACGTGTACCCATGCATCTACTACCCAGATCAAGATACAGAACCTTGATTTTTGATGTATGCAAAAGTACAATGATGTAATCTCCTAAGTTCATATAAAACCAGAAAAGTTTTATACTACTGACATTTTAAAACTCAGTAGATTGGAAAATAATGGAAATAGTTCATTTAACAAGCATTTCTCATGATTATGACTGATTTAAGCCAAAAAAAGAAAATGAAGAATACCACTGGTAAAGCATCCTTGCTTTCCGCCGTCCCCAACTGTAAAAGGCACGATTGAAAACAGCAGTTTGCCATCTTATGTGAAAAGGGGAGATGCTCAGTCCGTTGTTTTCCAGCCAGTCTTCATAGGAATGTTTAAAATACACAGATGACTAGGAGAGAAAGAAAAGTTCCATATCACTCAGTTTTGAAGAACATGTATGAAGTTTAAGAAAATCAAAAAAAATCTTTTCTATAGGAAAACAAGATATTGACTGTCCAAATACTTATAAATTAAAAGCTTTATGCTTATTCTTCAGGATATTAAAGGTCTCAGACTAGCTGGTCTGTTGAGGTCAGGGTCTGGCAAACTATGGCCCATGGGCTAAATGTGGCCCACAACCTGTTTTTCTTTTCTTTTCAAGTAAACTCTATGCTCAGTGTGGGGCTCGAACTCACAACCCCTGAGATCAAGTCACATGTACTATTGATTGAGACAGCCAAAGCCACATAATACAGCCTGTGAGCTAAGGATGGTTTTTACATTTTCAAGGGATTGTTAAAAAAAAAAAAAAGACAACAAAAACCCAAGAATATGTGACAGAGATGCTATGTGGCTCACAAAGCCTAAAATATGTATCATGTGGCCCTTTACAGAAAAAGTTTGCTGAACTCTGCTTAGAGGAGCATTGTCCAATAGAAACATGAGCCACAAATGCAAGCCAGATATGTAATTTTAAATTTCCCAATTTTAAAAAGTAAACAGAAGCAGATTAATTTAAATATATTTTTAAACTAAAAATATCTAAGATATCGTTTCAACATGTAATTAATAAAAGAAACTACTAAAATACTTTACATTCCATCTACTTATTCGTATGTAAGTCTTTGAATCCAGTGTCAGTGTTATTGCAATTTCAATCTGGACTAGTGCCATTTCAGATGCTCCATGACCACATGTAGTTAGTGGCTACCACACTGAACAGCAGAGTTCTAGAAGCCTTTTTACAACAAAAAGAGATCCTGTATTATAATTTAAGAAGACCCCCAACTAATCCAACACAGGGAACAAGTTAGTTGGAATCAGTGCTTTTTATCCTCTTATGAGCAATAACCCTAAGAAACTAGGCTGCCTTTGATCATATAAAAGTACAAAACCTACGTAAAGCCATCTTGGGTCTTGTAACTTACATTTTTCAGGGTTGAGGGGATCTGCTTCTACACAGCCTAACAAGAGTTTTATCTTTAGGGAAGTCTGAAGTCCTTGAGTAATGTAGGATTTTGAATAACATAAGGTTGTTTTATATATCCTGACACTGACCCCTATTACTCTTCAGTTACAGTAAGTTTTTTGTCATCCATTTGAGAAATTTGCCTCTAGAAGGAAGGATACCTCAGCCCTATCTGTCATAAGAAATGATCTAACCGAATACAGGTATCTGTTCGCCTTTGGACCCGTTAATGTTCTCTGTTCTCAGTCTTCAGGTGAAGTTTTTTAAAACTTGCTTGTTTCCCAGGACTTGGGAAAGTAGAGTGACACACTCCTTCAGTATATGTCTACTGAGGAAATCCGAGAAGAACCAACCGTGGAACAGCAGACCAAGCTGGAAGCAGAGGAGCCGAAGGTGTGCAGACTCCTGAACTTGAGGTCTCTCCATTCCCCAGGCAGATATTCTGAGTGAGAGTTAGGTTTTTTGCTCAAGGGGTAGTGCTCTGTTGGGGACCTAGGGGTTATTACTGAAAGTGAAGTAACCTGACCACCTCACACACTTGATCAGAGACTGTAGAGGTTTGAAAAGTTCTTTTTATTTTGGATTTTTGTCACATATGCTACATGAAGAAATCACGTGGCTTTGTTTTTTCTAAACAACAGAATCCCTGTTTAAAGAAGCAGTGGCCTGTATTGCTATGATATGCTAAACACTATGCCAAGTACTTGGAGAGGAAGCACCTATGGATCTTGTAAATACACAGATTCTGATTCTGTAGGTCGAGATTCTACGTTTCTGACGAGTTCCCAGATAAAGTGCTGCTGGTGCTTGAATTTCAGGTTGAGTAGCAAAGTCTTATGTGCACGAACTAATGTAATTCCCTCTACAATCTCAGAAGATCCTCACTATTATTAACTCCATTTTGAAGATGAAGAAACCCAGGCACAGAGAGTAATTTGGCCAAGGTCACAAAGGGTGGGAAGTGGCTGAACCCAGCCCTTGCGCTAAGGACTCTACTGTAAAACCTATTCACTTGCAAGTTTAAATCCAAGAAAGCAGCACAAGTATCATTTCATTTTACTGTTACACCTAAAACACACAATACTAAACTCTAATATTCTATTTAGAACGGTATTCGTAACATGAAGGTCTTATTAAACACTTAAGAAAGGTACTATGGAATAAAATCTGTATATTGTAATGACTTTATTGTTACCTTCGCCCACCCGCCACTATTCCATTCCAAAGGTTGCTTGAAACACGTGGTCAGGCAAGTGTGCCTAATTTCTGTTACCCTTCCCAAATAGCTTAACAGTGGACCGTGCACCGGGCATGTACGTGTGGGTGGGGAAGGAGGGTAGTGTGAAGAAGCGGGTGCAAACTAGAATTGAAGTAGTCAGAAACTAGTTATCTAAATGCTTATTACCTGAGTATGCTACTTTGAAGTATGGGCTATAGACTAAATACACCGGTAACACCTGGGCACTGCTTACAAATGCAGACTCAGGCCCCACCCCAAACCTGTTGACTCAGAAAGCGATTTTTAACAGGAACCCCAAATGATTGTATACACTTTCAAGTTTGAGACCGCTGGTCTAAATCGCAACTTGATTTAGATTCATTCCAGTACCACAGTCTTTGGAGGGTCGGGGCCTTAAAGACAATGAGGGAGAACAATGCCTTTCCTAGGCGGGCTTTTTATTTTCCTCCCAGGTGCTGCCGCGGGGTCTGGCAAAGCCCAGGCCCTCCCTAGCCCACTACTGGCGCCTCCCTGGCAGGACCCGAAGGCGTCGGGGCCTGCACCGCCCCGCAATATGACTGCGGCAGCTGCGCAGACCGCCACACCCCTCCCGCGGTCCGCCGTGTTTTATTTACTCCACCGGGCCCGGGCGCCACGCGGAAAGGCGCACGTGGGTACTGGCCCCGCGGCTTCCAGCCCGGGAGGCGCGAGCCAGGGGGAAAGGCCTCGGGCCTTGCGCCCGGCCCTGGAAACCGCGGGCTTGGGCTTTAGGCCCGAGGCCCTCACCTTCAGTACCAAGTCGGTCAGGTAGACGGCAGTCCAGCCGCCCACCACCACTACCACCAGCGACACTGGAATCATGGCAGTGGCGGAGGCAGCGGAGGGATAAGCGAGCCCGGGCGTCCTCCTCCCTGTGAGCCGCAACGAGCCGAAAGCGCGACGCCTACAGCCCCAGCATCCGTGCAGGAACCAAGCTGTCACCGGTTCCTTTCTCCCGGTGGCGACGTTTCCCCCCGGACTCTTCCGGAAAGCACACAACCAGCCATGCGCGCACCGGAAAAGGGCGCGGGGGCTTATTTTCGTGGCACACCCTGGAACCGAGGTGGGTGCGTCTGCTCGGCACCCGCGCCCAGCCCTCTAGCGATTTCTTAGGCTCTGGCCCTCCCTGCTGTTGGCTCTGTATTCTCTCCAGTTCTGGTCCGGGCTTTGCTGTTCCCTTTTAAGCCAATGAGAGTTTGGGGTCGTGTGAAGACAGCGGGTCATGTCTCCGTCTCGCAGACGCTGTCATAGGCATCCAGATTTAATTATGTTTATTCTTTTTTTTAAAATTTGAGTGTAGTTTACATAAAGAGAAATCATAGTGCAGGTCTCAATTGTCCATTTCAGTTAGTTTTGATAACTGCGTATATCTGTGTACCCTAATCTAAATAGAGAACATTTGCACCTCACGAATTTTCTTCCTTTCTCTTCCCAGGCCGTCCCCCCACCCACCCTTGTTCTAATGTATTTAAACTGTATAAATAGAGCTATACAGTAAGTATACTCTTTTGTGTCTGGCTTATTTTGCTCAACATAATTTTTTTCTTTTTAAAAATTTTTGTTTAATTCAATTAGTTAACATATAGCGTACTGTTAATTTCAGAGGTTGAGTTCAGCGAAGCATTCGTTACATATCATGCCCAGGGCTCTTTACATCACATGCTCTCCCTAATGCCCATCGCCCAGTTACCCCAAACCCCCACCCACCTCCCCTCCCGTAACCCTCCGTTTGTTTCCTACCATTAAGAGTTTCATACGGTTTGTCTCCCTCTCTGATTTCATCTTATATTTCCCTCCCTTCTCCTGTGAGCCTCTGTTTTGTTTCTTAAATTCCATACATGAGTGAAATTGTATATTTGTTTTTCTCTTATTTCACGAGCATAATACCCTCTAGGTCCATCCACCAACACAATATTTTTGAGATTCATCCATGTTGTTGATTAAGTTAGGTTCTTTTGGCAATCCCATCCATTACAAAATGGATGTGTTTAAAAATTGGAGCTCCAAATATCTGCACATATTTGTATGCTGACCTATATTTGATTAAGTGTTGACCTGGAGTAGTGGTTCTCAGCCTTGGCTATACAGTAGGATTATCGCGGGGCTTCTAAAACTTCCTATGTCCATTTGCAGCCTAGATTAATTGAATCAGAAGCTCAGAGTGGGACCCGAGTCACTATTTTTTAAGGTCCTTACATCATTCCACTGTGTAGATGAGATTGAGAATCACTAAACTAAATGACTTCTAAAGGGAAAGAAAACCCTTATTTATGGAATGTTTTTCTGCATTCTCTTAATGTTCATATTTTTGTAAGCCAACTTTTCCAAAGAAGCATCATTAGCAATAATAGTATCAATATTAATATAGGGAACATAATACTATTTTAAGAACAAGTATCCCTAATAAAAATAGACCCTCATATATAAACAGCTTCCAATTTGAAAAATGACAGTATAATACCAGAAAGCTGTATTACAGATATTGCTACTAATTTGCCTCATTCTCCCATCCTTTTCCTAAAGTTTTAATAATTTAACACCATGTCCCTCCAGCTCCAAGAGACCTCATAAGTCAGTTTTACATCTCCTTGCATACATGTGTGCATATATGTTGTTATAAAATGTTTCAACTTATTTTGGATGTAGTTGGGTATAAATTATAAAAGTTTATATTCAAGCACTCTGTGACCCCACAGTTTTCCATGTACAGGTGCCCCAACAGTCTTAGTGTATTTTAAGGTTTTGATAGTTTCAGAAGTATAGTTGCTACAAACTTGTAAAAGCCATCACTTGAAAGTTCATTTAAATTTCTTTTATACTGGGGCACCTGGGTGGCTCAGTGGGTTAAAGCCTCTGCCTTTGGCTCAGGTCATGATCTCAGGTCCTGGGATCGAGCCCCGCAGCGGGCTTTCTGCTTAGCAGGAAGCCTGCCTCCCCCTCTCTCTCTGCTTGCCTCTCTGCCTACTTGTGATTTCTGTCTGCCAAATAAATAAATAAAACCTTAAAAAAATAAATTTCTTTTATACTTATTTCACGTTCTGAATTTTGGATAATTTTAAATTTCAAGTGTTTTAGTCTCAACTGAAGATAAATGTTGAAAAAAATTGAAATACATTACTGTTTAAAAATTTTCAAGACTAAGCATGAAAGAAATTTAGGTATTTTTTTACTTTTTTAAAAAAAGATTTTATTTATTCATTTGAGAGAGAGAGAGAGAGGGAGAGAGTTCACAAGAGGGCAGAGGGAGAAGCAGGTTCCCCGATGAGCCCATGAGCGGGGACCCTGGGGCTCAGTCCTGGCTGGGTCCCGGACCCTGGGATCATGACCGAAGCCCAAGACAGACACTGAACCAACTGAGCCATCCAGCTGCCATAGTATTTTTATTTTTAAAAGATGTTTTAAGTTTGTGGAATTTGTACTTCTGAAGTTATTAAAACTTAAAACTGCACTAACACTGTTGGTAGGCTATTGTGTTTGAATTGGTCTTTGTTCACTCTTACATAATGACTGCAGTTTTTAACACTGTTCTTCCTGGGGAAGAGAATATGAACTTAAGATCTTTTTTTTTGTTAGCCTGGAGCCTTGTCTGGACCCCTTGCTGGGACAAGTACCAGCTACTGTGTGGCTATCTGATTACCTAAATATGTAGGAAATGAGTTGATTGTGTTTTTCTGTTCCCAACCTAAAAATTTACTTATTCAGCTGACTTGATGTTCAGGGACCCAGCAGCCAAAACAAAACACTGAATTGAATCCTGCTGTTTTCTGGAATTTATCAGTGGTGGAAGCCAGCTGGTGGCAGCAGATGAGACAAGATAGAGGATGCAAGATGGCAGCAAAAAAAAAATACCTGAATCCCAGAAGATCAAAGTATTTTTCCTAAAAACAAATTTGTGACCTAGTTTACAAGTCGCTTCAGGTTTCTGTCGGTAATTAGTTAATTAATTGATTAATGGAAGCTTTACACCCAACTTGGGACTTGAACTCATGACCCCAAGATCACATGTTCTATTGGCTGAGCCAACCAGGCACCCCTGTCAGGCAACTATTTTAAATAGAGGACACATAGCCTCTATTAATATAAAATTATTCATACAATTTTATCATTTTTAGAGGGGGCATCAGATATGTATTTTTGCTGAATGTAAAATAGCTTCATTATTAAAAATCAATATTTGGCTGAAGCAGAATATCAACATCATTCAATAAACTTCTGAGATACCAGATCAACTTGAGATATAACATTAGATATTAATTTAAAATACTATTACAAATTCATTATGAAGAATATTAGTATTTAGATTTTTAAAGTCTGATGTTTTGTGCAGAAATATTTCTTTTTTTAAGGTGCTCCCAATTAAAAAATCTTTAAAGTAAATTAAAATTTAAAGTAAAAAAATCTTTTAAAAAATCCCAAGGGCTAAAAATAGCAAAGAATTATTTTTTTCTTTGTTCTCTGTATCCATCATTGTTTGACATGCTGATGGACACTTGACCATTTTATTATGCTCAATATGAGGTTCAGCATTTACTGGGACAGAGAAAGAAAAGACTAGAGTATATACCACTGGCAGTAAAGTGCTATGGCCCCAAAGTGCACATGTTGCTTCTGTTCATGTTTCATTAGCCAAAAGTGGTCAAATAGTTGTACTTAACAAAAAGGGCTGAGGGAGA
Organism: Mustela erminea; assembly: GCF_009829155.1. NCBI lineage: Eukaryota > Metazoa > Chordata > Mammalia > Carnivora > Mustelidae > Mustela > Mustela erminea. Next base: position 17,422,906 of record NC_045635.1, on the reverse strand, counting down.
GGTTGTCTGGGTGGCTCAGTCAGTTAAGCGTCTGCCTTCCGCTCAGGTCATGATCCCCGGGTCCTGGAGATCGAGCCCCGCATCAGGCTTCCTGCTCAGCAGGGAGTTTGTTTCTCCCTTCCCTCCCCCTGTTCATGCTCTCTCCCTCTCTCTCAAATAAGTAAATAAAATCTTAAAAAAGAAGAGCAGATGGAGTGTCATCACCTGGAAAGAGAGAAGAACACCTGGAAATACACAGTAGTGTAATCTACAGCCTAAACAGCCGTTCACTCTCACCTAGGGAGGATATGGTGGCACAAAAGGTTTGGTTAGTGCTGTGATTATGGGATATTGCTAGTGTTGATGCTGCCACACAATTACTAAGTCTTTCTTTTCCATTTAAAAGGAACCGACTTAAGGTAAAGACTCCTTTCCATTTTTTTAATAAAGATCTTTTTAAAAAAATTTATTTATTTGACAGAGATCACAAGTAAACAGAGAGGCAGGCAGAGAGAGAGGGGGAAGCAGGCTTCCTGCTGAGCAGAGAGCCCGATGTGGGGATCAATCCCAGGACCCTGAGATCATGACCTGAGCTGAAGGCAGAGGCTTAACCATCTGAGCCACCCAGGTGCCCCTTCTCTCCATTTTAAATCCAGTCTTGGTATGGTTGCTGAAGATGGCACAGTTTGGTTGAAGCAGTCCCACAAATGGAAGTTTCTAGTGCCAGTTGAAGAAAATATTTTCTGAATCTCCTCTGAAAGTGCTGTCTTCACTTATGTTTCATTCCTAATGTATATAGACTTTTTGACCTCAACTGCTGCTTTACAGTCATGTAGATAATGTTTGTCCTTGGGGTGCCTGGGTGGCTCAGTGGGCTAAGCCTCTGCCTTCAGCTCAGGTCATGGTCTCAGAGTCCTGGGGGTGCCTGGGTGGCTCAGTGGGTTAAGCCTCTGCCTTCAGCTCAGGTCATGGTCTCAGAGTCCTGGGATCGAGCCCTGCATCGAGCCCTACATAGGGCTCTCGGCTCAGCCGGGAGCCTGCTTCCCCCTCTCTCTGTCTGCCTCTCTGCCTACTTGTGTGTCAAATAAATAAATAAAATCTTTTTTAAAAAGATCGTATAAACCTTGGTTCTAAAAATGTGCTAACGGAGCAAGATAATTGCTTTCAGGAAACCAATCATCTAGGTTTTTCCACCTGCATTTCAGTTTCACTTCGTGTACATTATTGTCTTCATCTTTGTGGAGTGAGAAGAGAATCTTTTTAGCAGCTATCATGCAACACGTACGTGTACTCTGAAAATACCAGTTTGGTTCCTTCATCAGGTTCCAGCAAGCAAAGTACTTTCTCTGAAAGCAGTTTTAGTAAGATGTATTGTTTTCATCCAAAAAGCACATAATTTTGGTTTTGTTCAAGATGGCTTCTAAACACGTTTAGACATCTTGTTAAATATATGACAAGGCAATTCCAAATCTTTGGACATCATGTACCTTCGTCTTTGACGGAAGTGTGATGATATGGTCCACTATCCTTCTGCTTATAGACAGAGATAATGGCTTTCTGATTATAGTACTGAAGTGTGTATCAAAAAAACATTGTATACTTATGATTCCTAAATCACTCTTAGCCTTTACCATGTTAGTTCTATTATTAATAATAGTGACACATTTTACAACTGGTTTTCCATCTTACAAGTAGATCTTCAGTCAGAACTACTGAACAGAAGCAGAGTGGAATTCATTACTAATCTACCATATCACCTGACTTAAATATGACCTGTAATTGTTTCTGCATATCCAAATGTCTGATGTCCTAGATAAAGTAGCACATTTAACAATATTGTAGCCTTTCCACATACAGAACACTATTCAAGAAATTTTCTAGAAGGAACTTAAGAACTAGCATTCATAGCTTCAGCAAATACCAAAAAACCCCCTTTCATCTTTGACTATTGAAAATAGTTCATCGTATGTAGTAGATGTCAAATTATGGCCTGAGGGTCCGATCTAGCCCTCTGCCTGTTGTGTAAATGACTGGAACACAGCCATGATCTCTGTTTGCCTGTTACCTACCTTTGCACCACGGTAGAGCTGAGTAGTTGTGACAGTGACCTAATGGCCGGCAATGCCTAAAATGTTATCTGGCCTTTCAAAGAAAAAGCGTGCTGACCTATGATCTGTAGTAATATTGTTGATAAGATTTTCTTTAACTTTTAGCTTCCCTAATAGAACTATAAGGACTTCTCTTCTTTTTTTTTTAAGATTTTTTATTTGTTTATTTGACAGAGAGAGAGATCACAAGTAGGCAGAGAGGCAGGCAGAGAGAGAGAGAGGAGGATGCAGGCTCCCTGCTGAGCAGAGACCCCGATGTAGGGCTCGATCCCAGGACCCTGAGATCATGACCTGAGCCAAAGGCAGAGGCCAAACCCACTGAGCTCCCCAGGCTCCCTAGGACTTCTCTTTTTAAAGCCTTCTCAAGAAGTCTATTATTTAGAGATTTGCACGTGAGAATAAAATGTGGTTTTGAGATCTCATTTTGCTTTAGCATTTTCTTTTATTCTTCTTCTACTTTACTTTCTTCATGTATAAACTGAAGAGATATATATATATATCAAGGATGCTATAGAAGGGGACTTGGGAATTTTTCCTGCTTGTGAAATTTTGACATGGTAAACTGACATTTTGTTGCTAATTTACCCTTGCAAGATGTGAATAATTCCTTAGTGAGATTTTTTTCTTATAAGGCTTATAACCTAAGTGGAAGTGAAGAAAAAAATTAAATACAGTTCTTTATTTTAGAATTTGTTGCTACATCATAACCTAGCAAAGGCCAAGCAATTCATATTCTTAATTGGTTCTCTACATAAGCTTAATAGTTTTTTTTAAAATTAATTTATTTATTTGACACACAGAGAGAGAGCACAAGTAGGCAGTGCGGCAAGCAGTGGGAGAGGGAGAATCAGGCTCTCAGCTGAGCAGGGAGCCTGATGCAGGGCTCAATTCCAGGACCCTGGGATCATGACCTGAGCTGAAGGCAGCTGCTGAACGACTGAGCCACCCAGGCGCCCCATATGCTTAATGGTTTTAAAAATTATAATTATCATAGCATTTTACTCTTCAGTAATGGGTATACATTTGCTAATCAAATGATGGATTTAAAATAGCATGTAGGATCCCTCGGGTCCTGGGATTGAGTACCGCGTAACCCCATCAGGCTTGGGCTCCCTTCTCGGTGGGGAGCCTGCTTCTCCCTGTCTCTCTGCTTCCTCTGCTTGTGTTCTCTCACTCTCTCTCTGTCAAATAAATAAAACCTTTTAAATAAATACATAAATAAATAAACTTTGCACGTAAAATTTTTTTCACCTCAAGTTATTTTAGTCTCTGCAAGTGTGTATGTTTGAAAGAATATTAAAATATTTTCAGTACATTCAGTGACATACCTTATTCATATTATTTACATTGTTTCACTACTTATATATGATGATATCTACTCTGTCATATGATCACTGGTTGTGCAAATTTTCAGAGTTTCCAGAAATTATGTTGAAGTAGGCATTTGGCCATATAAGGAAGGAAAAATAATTTTCCCTCTATCCTCTGAGTTCCTCGGCTGAGACTCACCTACCATAATAAAGGATTAACAAGAGAAAAGCAAACAGAAACTTAATACAATGTACACATCCTGTATACAGGGGAGAGACCCAGGAAAACTGAGTAACTCTTTGAAATGGCCTAAGCTACTATCTTAAATACCTTCTGCTAAGAACAAAAGACGTTGGTGGGGGAAGCCAGTTATGGGAGGTGACCAGGAAAAGCACAACGAACAAGGGTAAGGCTGTTAAGCTGATTTAAATTGTTGCCTTCTGCACAGATAAGAGTTTCTAGAGATTAAGAGTCTTCCTCCTCCTTCTGGTGCAGAGGGAGACACCCCTACACAGAGAGATTCCCCTTGTAAATGTTTCTTTCTTACAAAGGGTAACTTGTATTGTTTTCAGAGCATCCTCTGTGTCAGTTGTTTAAGAAAACAAAAAACACACCAAAAAGCCCCCCACCAAACTAGTATAAAATAATCAATATGCCAAAAAGGCATATTCTGGGGTGGTATATTTTGCTCTGCTGCAGCCATTTGGACTTCTAAGACAAGGCTCAGGGGGAAACAAAATCACAAATACTAAGTTCTAAGGTTTAAACAAAACTCCAGCGCATCCCTGTTATCTAATCCAGCAGGCTCTAAAATAATCTCTTCCTGCTTGTCTGAAAATATCTTGATTTCCCTCTTATTTTAGATGATAGTTTCATAAGGCATATAATACTAGGTTGAAAGTTATTTTCATGCAACATTTTGAGAATGTTACTTATTTTCTGGCTTCTAGCTGCTGTCAAAAAGTCTGTTGTCAGTTTAATTGTCTCTTGTTTTAGGTAATGCGTCTTCTTTATGGTGTTCCTCTTCGGCCTGTTTAGATGTGCATTTCTTTTTATTTAACTTGCTTGGAGTTTGTTGGGATATGGGTCAGGGTCCAGGCAGGAAAATGGCAACCATGCTAGGTACTTCAAAACAGGATTTTATAAGGGAATTGGCTACACATATATTGGAAGGTTGAAAGAGGAACAAAGGTGAGGTAGCTGGGAGATTGGAAAGCATAAAGCAGCTATTACATCTCTAGGGCTCAAGGCACCAAAGGGAGGAGGTTATGCTACCAGAACCTTGGAGGCGAGGAGAGGGGGGCCACCATCCCAGGAATTGTTGGGCTGGATGATTGGAGGAGATGTTGTGCCCAAGGGCTTGTGGCCAGAAGGAGAAAAAATAAGAGAGCAGGTGTGAGAGAAGAACTCCTACTATTACCCTCTTTCTACTTATGATTAGGTACCAATGCCCCTTATTGGTGGAATCCAGGAGGAAGGTATCTGCTAAAGGAGCCTAGGACAGCATTTTGCAGACATCCAACCCCAGGGCTCCCTTGCTGGGGACAGAAGGATCAATGTGGAGCGGAAAGCTAGGTGAGTATCCGGCACTATTCAGCTTGCTGAATTTTAGGATTTGTCATCTTCATCAAATGTGGCAAATTCTTAGCCATTCTCACTTTGAATATTCTTTTAACCCCTTTCATTTGGAAGTCCGATTAGATATAATAGTTTCTTTATCCTCCATGTCTTTTTCCCCTCTCTTTAATATTTTCCATGTCTTTATCATGCTGCATGCTGGGTAGTTTCTTGAAATCCATCTTTCAGTTCATTATTTCTTACTTTGGCTGTGTTTATTTGCTGTTCTGACCAGTCTGTTGATTTTCCAATTTTAATTATTTAATTTTTAATATCTAGAAATTACATTTGGTTTTGTTTCAAATCTGATTTGCTGCTTTTTTTTTTACTTTCTCTTGTTCCTTAGTCATGTTTTCAATTTTACATATTAAACATACTCATTATATACTGTGTATCTGGTGATTCCAGTATCTATAATATTGGCTGTTCTGATCCTTTGTTTCTGCTAATTATTGCTCATGATAATGTGTGTTTTTTTACCTTTTTATTGCAAACTCATGTTTGTTGGAATTCTATCTGGTAGAAGTAATTAATGCCTGAGCTTAAGGTAAGTTCCTCCAGAGAGGAGTAACATTTACTAAAGTACCTAAAGACCCCACTAACCTGAGGGGTCACTTAAATCTAAATCATCAATTTTTTAGGTCTCAGTGAGATGGATTAGAGGTGTGGAGTCCAGTTGTGATAAGCTGCTTCTGAAATGGCTCCCAATGATCATTGCCTCTTGGTGATTATGCCTCGTGTAATCCCCTTGCTTTGTGTGTGGACTAGACCTAGTGACGTGGTTCTAACAAATACAATACTGCCAAAATGATGGGGTGTGACTTCCATGATTATGTTATAAAAGACTGTGCCTTCTGGGGCACCTGGGTGGCTCAGTGGGTTAAAGCCTCTGCCTTCCGCTCGGGTCATGATCCCAGGGTCCTGGGATCGAGCCCCGCATGGGCTCTCGGCTCAGCGGGGAGCCTGCTTTTCCCTCCCTCTCTCTGCCTGCCTCTCGGCCTACTTGTAATCTCTCTCTGTCAAATAAATAAATAAATAAATCTTTAAAAAAAAAAAAAAAGACCGTGCTTTCTGTCTTCCTTATTCTCTCTCTCTCTTTCTCGCTCTTCTCACTCGCTCACTCTGATGAGACAAGTTACTATTCCTAAGCTGTCCTGTCAAGAGGCAAGGAACTGAGTGCAGCCTCAGCCTAACGCCTAGTGAGAAACTGAAGCCTTCAGACCAACAACCTCATGAGCAGGGCTGGCAGCAGATCTTTCCCGGACGGAACCTTGAGATGACTGCAGCCCAGATGACAACTCGACTGTCACCTTGTGAGAGACCCTGAGCCAGGGGACCCAGCTAAGCTGTGCCCAGATTCCTGACCCACAGAATGGTGAGGACTCAGTTTTGGTGTAATTTGTTATCAAGTAGTAGATAAGTATCACACCAATCACCAGCAGTAACAGTCCTATTCCACTCCGTTCAGGTTGAGCCAAATCCATGTTATTATTTCCCCTTGTGGCCATCATTCCTGAAGAGGATACTGGAACAAACCAGAAAGTACCCAAAGAAAGACTGTTAGTGGGGTGAGAGGTCTGGAAAATACGTCATATGGAGAACAGGTGAACGAATTAAGTGAATTCTACCTGAAAAGTTTATCTATTATGGTTTTTTTTTCACATCTAAAAGAAAGATGTTATTTGAAAAGAAGCCTCATTTGGGATCAATAGGAGTTACAGAGACTTGCAGGCTCCAAAGCTGTTGGAGGCTAGTTTGTAATCAGAAAATTTCAAGGGAGACATTTCCCCCCGCCCCCTTCCATCTATAGCCAAGGCCAGGAGGGGCGAGTTTCTTCTTTAATGTCACACTCTGGGGATGGTTGGTCTGCTCTATTCCCTCACCAAGGGTCCAGTTTCTACACCTTCTGTTCCTACTGAGGACACATTCAAATAGCTAAGGTCAGCAGATGACATCAGGGCGGCCACTGGTTTTAAAGCTTACTCCCCTCTCTGAATTCATGTTTTCTCATCCTGAATTTAAAAAAAAAAATCTTTTAAGGGTGCATGGGTGGCTCAGTCGGTTGAGTGTCTGCCTTCACGGCTCAGGTCATGATCTCAGGGTCGTGGGATCGAGCCCCACATGGGCTTCCTGCTTGGCGGGGACTCTGCTTCTCCCTCTCCCTCTGCCTTTCCCCATGTGTGTGCTCTCTCTCTCTCTGCCTCAAATAAATAAGTAAAAAATCTTAAAAAAAAACCCAAAACCTTTGAGGATTTCCCTTACTTTCCACTACCTCAACCATGCATTTATGAAATATTTAAAATACTTTTCTAATATTTTATGCATTTTTGTCCTAGGAAGTTTTCCAGGATAGCTAACATGCTATATTACTGGAAATGGAAGTCTCTGCAGACCTGTTTTTTTTTTTTAAATAGTGGTAAAATATACAAAACATAAAAATTACAGTTTCAGCCATTTCAAAGTGGCGTTAAGTACAGTCACAATGGTATATAATCATCATCACTACTTCCAGAACTTTTTCATCATCCCAAAGAGAAATTCTGAACCCATTAAATAATAACTTTCTATTCCTTCCTCCTCCCAGCCCCTGCTAACCCCCTATGGACTTCTTTTAAAGGGGTAAGTTACTGCAGATCTTTAAGAATATATCTGCCGAACCCCAGCTATTCTCAGGCCCTAGGTTGAGGGAAAAAGGGTCAAAGACTATAAATTTAACATTGGGGACTTATACCAGGCAAGTGCTATTGATTATTTCTGTGCTCTGTGCCAATGACCAGTTCCTTTTAAAGTTGACATGTGCTGCCAATATTCCTATTTTAGGAAATTGCAATTTGGCTTTTCTGCCCTTCTACAGAAGTCCTGCTGTTTCCCAGTTTTACCTTTATAACCTTCAGCCAAAAAAACCCCATGAGGCATGGAGGTCCTGGTATGGGCTAGTAGATATTGCTAAGAGCGAGATCAAAGCTTACCGCATTTTAAGCGAGGAGTCTGTTGTCTGTACGGGTACCCATTATCATTAAAAAGAAATAATTACTCAGTGGTACCTTTTAATTAACTTCATAGCTGAGTGTATGAGAAGATATGATACATTACTGGCTGAGGATTCTCTACCTCTCTCCCCATAACTGTCTGGTAAAGAGAATTTTGTCTTTGCCATCCTACTGGAGACCTTTCAGGATGCAGAACTGGAAGAATAATATGGACCTAGGAGAAGCTGGACCTGAGAGGTGGTGAGCAAGAGGGAAAGATTTAGTGAAAAGCCAAGTCAAACCTGGGATTAAGCTCAATCTTAAGGATTGAGCTTGATGAATTTTTACATATGTCTACACCTGTGTAACCACCACCAAGATCAAGATAAAGAACATACCAGCATCCCACATGCCTTCCTCATCCCCTTCCCAGTCTGCTCCCTAAGAAGTAATCACTCTTCTAGTTTCTATCACCATAGATTAGTTTTTGTCTATTTTCTCAACTTCCTAAAAATGGAATCATACCGTATATACTCTCTTGTGTCTGTTTGCTTTCACTCAACATTACGTCTGTAAGACATCAGTACTGTTGGAGTGCCTAGGTGGCTCAGGTAATGATCCTGAGGTCCTGGGATCGAGCCCCACATCAGGCTCTCTGCTCAGTGGGGAGCCTGCTTCCCCCTCTCTCTGCCTACTTGTGATCTCTCTGTCAAATAAATAAATAAATTCTTTAAAGAAAAAGATATCAATACTGTTGGTAGATAGCAAAAGTTACCTTTATTTTTTTAAAGTTAGAAACAGGTTCTTTGTAGTATTTCACAAATTAATTATCTTCTGTCTACTTGACAGACATCTGGATATTTCCAGAGTTTGTCTATTATAAATGCTATGAACATTCTTGTTTGTGTGTGTGTGTGTGTATGTATACATAATGTATATATGTATGTGTGTGTGTGTGTGTGTAGACATAATCACTTGTAGATTATGTCTTGTAGACATAATCACTCATTTATGTTAGGTATATAACCAGATGTGGAATAACTGGGTCATAGAATGGATATATTTATATCTTAGTATTTGTTGTTAAATATTTTTCCAAAGGGGATGTACCAATGTACATTCCCACCAACAACGTGAGAGAGTTCTGGTTGTTCCATGTCCTTGCCTGGACTTGATATTTAAATATTTTTGTCCAGCTGCGTTGTGATATTATTGACATATAAGGACTTGATATTTTCAGCTCTTTAATTTTAGTCACCGTTAGTGTTCTTTTGAGGGGCACAAGCAGAGATTAGAAGTCCTTTTTAACTATTTTTGTTGTTAAACTCTGTTTCTGTATAAAGAATTCTTTTTTATTTATTTCTTATTTTTATTTATTCATTTTATTTATTTTTTTTATTTAGAGAGAGGGAGAGACCAGCAGGGGTGGGGAGGCACAGAGGAAGAGGGAGAGGGAGAGAATCCTAAGCATGGAGCCTGATGTGGGACTGGATCCCACGACCCTGAGATCATGACTTGAGCTAAAATTAAGAGTTGGAAAAAAAAAAAAAAAGAGCTGGACACTCAACCAGCTGAGTCACCCAGTCACTCCATGCTTGAGTGTAAAGAATTCTGTGTGTAGGCAGATACATGAAGCCTTGAAAATTATCTGGGTCATGGGAGACCTGAGGTTTTGGGTTTGTGCAGATCCAGTTGAGCTGTTGAAGTAAGCATATATCTGAGAAGAACTGATGAAGATCATTGTGGTCTTGAAGGTGAAATTTTATTCTATAAAGATAGAAGATAGAAGAATGGCTCTTAAAAGACAGATGGTTCAGTAAGGACTGGCTAAGAGGAGATAATGTCAGAAGAGGGGATAATGCATCTTTCTGTCAGGCCAGTTGTTAAACTCGCATGTGCATCAGAGCCCCCGGACAGCTCATTAAACCACAGCTCACCACTCCCACCCCCCAGAGTTTCTGAGTAATCAGGTGTGGGGTGGCAGAAGGGGTGGAGAATCTGCATTTTAAACAAAAGATTTTATTTATTCATGAGAGAGAGAGAGAGCACAAGAAGGAGGAGAGGCAGAGGGAAAGGGAGAAGCAGACTCCTTACTGAGATGGGAGCCCAACATGGGGCTCAATCCCAGAACCTGGAAATCATGACCCAAGCCGAAGGCAGACACCCAACCATCTGAGCCACCCAGGTGCCCCAATAATCTGTATTTCTAATCAGTTTCCAGGTGATGTCCATACTGCTGATCCCAAGAGCACACTGTGCTGTGCGAGCCACTGAGGTCCCTGATTGTGATGTCCCAGTGAGAGGCAGTGGAAGTGACAGCTTGTTGGATTTAGGATATATTTGGAGGGGTCTAGTCAATGAAACTTTATATTAAACATTATGATCCTAGGTTGTTCTTTTTTTTATATTTTATTTTTATTTATTTGACAGAGAGAGATCACAAGTAGGCAGAGAGGCAGGCAGAGAGAGGAAGGGAAGCAGGCCCCCCGCTGAGCAAAAAGCCCGACGCGGGTCTCCATCCCAGGACCCTGAGATCACGACCTGAGCCGAAGGCAGAGGCTTCAACCCACTGAGCCACTCAGGCGTCCCGATCCTAGGTTATTCTTTAAGTAGGTTTCCTCTTTGTGTGTTTCTGCTTTTTAGTTTATTTCTTTATTTTAAAATTTTTAAAATTTTGAGCCTCAGATGGCTTTATTTGGAAAAAGACACTCGAATTGGCTTTTGGTTGGGGGCATGGGCAAGAGGGGGTACCCAAGGCAGTAGATGCCTCCAAGGGTAGGCTGAGGTCTGAGGCTGAGCCTCAGGTATGTTTCTTGTTCCTGATGTAACCTTGCACAGCTCCTTCCCCCAAAGGCTCTATGGAAGCCTCAGAAGCAGAGAGCTGGAAGGGATCACAGTGGCTGTTCACTGGACTGCACATCAGGTACTGTGCACACCAGCTTCACAACCATGGTCTTGGAGAAGCTGACTTGGCTGAAGGAACTGGAGCCTTCCCTCAGCTGAAGCTGGACTGGAAGGAGCTTAGGCTGTAGCTGAGGCCAGGGCTCATGAGGCCACTGTAGGCTGAGTCCACCTGAGTCACCTCCTGCATCCCAGACTCCAGCTGGCTCTCCTTGCCCTCCAGCAGCTGCAGTAAGTGGTGATCTGGATGTCCAGGGCCAGCTTGACGTTCACGAATTCCTCTTACTCATGCAATTGCCATGCCATGTCCTGCTTGGCTCACTGCAGGGTGGCCTCCAGCTCGGCCAGCTTGGCATTGGCATCCTTAAGAACCAGCTCCCCACACTGCTCTGCAGCAGTGGTGGTGGTCTCTGGGGAAGCCCTCTGGCCTTGGAGGCCCTCCATCTCAGCCTGGAGTTGGCCGATGTTGTTGTTCATCTCGGAAATCTCCATCTTCGTGTGACAGCAGCCATCCCCGTGCTTTCCAGTCAATATCCACAGCTCCTTGTACTTGATCTAGTACATGGTGTCAGCCTCAGCCTGGCTATGGTTGGTGATGTCCCTGTACTGGACCTTGACCTTGGCAATGAGGCTGTCCAGATCCATGGAGGAGCTGTTGTCTACGGTCAGAACCACGAATGTGTCTGAGATCTGAGTCGGTGTCTCACTGACCTCTTCATACAGCTGCCTTAAGAAGCTGATCTTGGGACGCCTGGGTGGCTCAGTTGGTTAAGCAGCTGCCTTCGGCTCAGGTCATGATCCCAGCGTCCTGAGATCGAGTCCCACATCGGGCTCCTTGCTCGGCAGGGAGCCTGCTTCTCCCTCTGCCTCTGCCTGCCATTCTGTCTGCCTGTGCTTGCTTGCTCTCTCCCCCTCCCTCTGTCTGATAAATAAATAAAATCTTAAAAAAAAAAAGAAGCTGATCTTGTTGGTCCGTCCTTTGAGGTGAGACTGCAGCTCTACCTTGTTCATGTAAGTTTCATCCACCTCCTGCTTGATTAGGACACATTCATACTCCATGTCTGCATGCTCTTTGATCTCCTCCTCCTACTTATTTTTGAATCCTCCACCAGTCCCTGCATGTTGCCAAGTTCCACTTCCAGCGTCAGCTTCTCCTGGCCCAGGGGGTCTAGCTGCCACCAAAGGTTGTCGTGATAGCTCTCAAGCATGTGGTCATTGTTGCTCCAAGCTGTTCACTGCTGCTGCACGAGGCTCCACTTGGTCTCTAGAATTTTGTTCTGCTGCTCCAGGTGCCATACCTTGTTGATGAAGGAGGCAAACTTGTCAAGGGTTTCCAACTGCTCCTTCTCCTGGGGTCCACCAGCTTAGATCGGGTCCATCCAGCCTAGATGCTGAGGTCCACCTCCAGCTTAAGGGGACTCAGCAGGCACTGAGCTAGCAGTGAGGCCCCTCACACCCCTGGCCACACGGTGGCTCCGGACCATCCTCACGCCAGTGCCCAGCCCACATGGGACAAGGCTGAAGAGCTGATGTGGTTGCCAGGTGCACTTGTGTACTTGTGACTGTTGAAGGCTCCAGGGGCTGCAAGTGGACACCTTGTAGGACTTCTGGGTCACCCTGATGGACATGGTGGAGGCTAGAGTGGAGGCGAGTAGGCAAACCTGAGAGAGGTTCGAGAAGGACATAAGAAGCTGCTTCTATGTGGGGACTTTTTAATTTTTTAAATGTAAGAGCCAGTGCAGTTTCCTTTTTTTAATATTTTATTTTGAGATTTTATTTATTTATTTATTTGTCAGAAAGAGAGAGCACAAGCAGGGAGAGCAGCAGTCAGAGGGAGAAACAGACTCCCCACTGAATAGGGAGCCTGATGTGGGGCTCGATCGCAGAAACCTGAGATCATGACCTGGACCGAAGGCAGATGCTCAACCGACTGAGCCACCCCAGCATGGCTCATTGCAGTTTTCTTAAATATACAAGCTCTATGTTCAAATCAAAACTCTACCACCTATCAGTTGTGCAGTCTCGTACATTACTTCATTTCTCATTTGTAAAATGTGGATAATATGAGCAGGGGTTCTTGCAAGGAATAAATGAGACACCTCCTATAAAACTTATCATGGGGGTGCCTGGCTGGCTCAGTCAGAAGATCATGGGACTCTTGATCTCATTGTTGTGAGTTTTAGCCCAACATTGGGTGTACAGATTACTTAAAAATCTTTTTTTAAAAGATTTTATTTATTTGAGAGAGAGAGCGAGAGAGAGCACGAGTAGGGAGTATGGTGTGGGGCCGGGGGAGGGGCAGAGGGCGAGGGAGAGGGAGAAGCAGGCTCTCTGCTGAGCAGAGATCCTGATGCAGGGCTTATCCCAGACCCTGAGATCATGACCTGAGCTGAAGGCAGCCACTTAACCTACTGAGCCACCCAGATACCCCCAAAATAAAATCTTTAAAAAAATAACTTACGGTATATGGAATATGGATTTTTGCCTGGTTCAAAATGGGGCAAGGAGACACTGCTTAGATAATATAATGAGGATTGTCAAAACAACAGAAGAAATTTCTCCATTTCTTTCCGTTAAAAATTTTAATTTTTTAAAGTAATCTCTATACCCAACATGGGGTTTGAATCCACAACCCTGAGATTAAGAGTCGTATGTTCCACCGATGGACCCAGCCAGGTACCCCTCCATCTATTTTCTAATATTTTTTGATAACTACGAAATTTGCAGAAAGCTAATTTTTAAAATTTCAATTTTTATCACTTTCACACACAGCATATATTGTGTCAACAATAATTCCGATTGTCAACAATAATTTCTGACTTGAAAAATTTACCTTGTGTCTTCTGGACAAATTCTGTACAGTATTATGTACAGTATTCACAATGGACATTTTTACCACTTGGATTCAATAGGTGTTGGTGAGAACTGCAAACTGGATATCTGTACTTGGCACTTGGAAATTTTCATTTACTTATTCAGTTATCTTATCAGTGGCACAATTAAAAATTGCTGAATTATTATCTATTCAGCTACAAAATTGCCAAAGGTCAAAACCTCTGATACCGGCTTTTGGCATACTGACAGGCCAAAGGAAATGATGCAAAAAATTTAAACTGTTTTCAGAGCTCAGCAAAATTTTGGCCAAGAAAAGTTTTCATGCAGGAAACATGATGCAAACATCTATTTTTTCTTACCTTTCAGAAAATGGAATTGTCTACTATATAATAATACATAATTTCAACAAATTCTTCTGCATCCAATTAGCTATAAAAAGAACTAACCATCAAAAGGCAATCATCTGTAGCAAAAGCATTTTATCTTTGTAGATGCCAATAAAGGTTTCATTTCTTTGGAAAAATAGACAAAGATTATTCTCCAGCAAAATATAAACAGTCTCCTTGCATGCTGTAATGATCCAGTCTTGTTATTTTCTGTTCCAGTGGTTTTTAAGTGGAGACTCACATCAGAATCACAGAATCACAATGGCCCTGGTCCATTGTGGATGCAAGGCTGGATGCAAGGCTGAGACAGTCTGAGGCTGGAGGATGGACATGTTCGTGTTTACATGTTCTTTAGGCTCCTACTGTAAGACCTCCATTTTGTGCCACGTGGCAGTTTGGGTAAACAGAAAGCCCTTCCGCCACAGAATACCTAGAAGTGCTAGATAAGGGTGCCTGGGTGGCTCAGTGGGTTAAACCGCTGCCTTCAGCTCAGGTCATGATCTCAGGGCCCTGGGATCGAGTCCCGCATCAGGCCCTCTGCTCAGCAGGGAGCCTGCTTCTTCCTCTCTCTCTCTGCATGCCTCTCTGCCTACTTGTGATCTCTCTCTGTCAAATAAATAAATAAAATCTTAAAAAAAAAGAAGTGCTAGATAAAATAAGGCGAGCACCTTTTTTATAATTTTTTTTTATTTTTAAATTTTATTCTTTTTATTGTTAATCTCTATGCCCAACATGGGGCTCAAACTCACAACCCTGAGATCAAGAGCCACGTGTTCTTCTGAGTAAGCCAGCCAGGTGCCACCCAACCCTTTTCTTAAAGTTTATTTACTTTCTGTTAGAAGGCAAAAATAATTTTTAAAGATTTATTTATGGGGGGCTATGTACACTCTCACGTGAGTGGGGGGAGGGGCAGAAGGAGAGAGAATCTCAAACAGAGTCTCCATCTGAGCATGAGCCGGACTGGTGCTTGATCTCATGACTCAAGAGATCATGACCTGAGCCGAAATCAGGAGTTGGACGCTTAACCAACTAAGCCACCCAGGCACCCTGAGGAGGCTAGTATCATTTTATCTATCTGTTTATCTACAGATTTTATTCATTCACTTATTTATTTATGGCATGAATGGGGATAGGGACAGAGGGAGAGGGAGAGAAAGTTTGGAGCATAGAGTCTGGAGCCTGACTTGGAGCCTGATCCCATGCCCCTGAGATCACTACTGGAGCCAAAAAGAGTTGGAAGCCTAAGCGACTGAGCCTCTGAGGCACCCTTGCAAGTATCATTTTAAATGCATCATTAGGAGAGTAAGGGAAATATTTCAAAGCCAAAATCAGAGCTGGGCCTACAGTTCCAGGTGGTAAGGAGCTGCTGACACTGATTCCCTCTGGAGGGGAAGAGAGAACCTTAATCTTTGTAACCAAGATGCTTAGATTTTAAGGGCCTTGTGGGGAAGCAGACAAGATGGGGAGCTGGAACTAAGAACCTTGTATAAACTTGGGACCATGAGAGGGCTACAGTGGGCTAGAAAGCAAAGCCATTCATTAGCTGAGGTAGAAAACAAAGAAGCTTGCTATGCTTGTCTGACCTTTGAGTGTGGGGGTACACACACACACACACACACACACACACACACACACACATCCACGGGAATGAATAATTATCACCTTTCCTGAGGGTCACTTTCAGTCCGAATTCATATTACCTCTGTGGTCTGGCAGCCCCATGCTTAGTTTAAGAGATGATTGTAGACTGGATCATTTTCAGGGCTCTTGGAAAAAGCAAATGCAGGACTTCTCTTGAGGGGCCCAATCAAGTGAGACCAAAACAAGGTTGTGGGGGACTGTGGGAGTAATTTAAGCAGAGCCCAGGTGCTCCTGGGGTGCTGCAGCGTGGCTGAAGACAGGGTGGACTGCCTTCTCCAAGTGCCACTACTCTGAGAGTCCAAAGGTGTACCCTAAGCCCGAGAATTTGTCCAGTGGGATGACAGTAAACAGGTGACTCTTTCACCATCCTGTCCCCCGCAAATGATATAGTTAGAGCCTTGTGTGCAAGCTTGCATATAGGAAGTACTCCTTGCTGCTTCCCTTGAACTTTAGAGTTGACTCAGATTAGGGCTGGCCTTCAGCCATCACCTGCTGGTGTGAGGCCACGCTGCCAGGACCTCCATGGGAATATGAGTTCAAAGGCCAAAATAACCCAACCTCCGAGGAGTACAGATACCTCAAAAGAAAAACAACAATTTATGCAGGAAACCAAGTACCAGTTGTAGTGGAAATACTAACAAGCCAATCAAGTTTTTTAAGTAAGTGAGAAAGAACTTCCCCTTCCAGTTAAGATGGAAAAAGTTGCAAGATGCTGCCATTCCCACTGGACCAGGTGATTTGAAAGTCACTGCCCAATCGAAATCTGCTGTTCTGTTCCAATAACCTGCAGAGCAATAAATGCATGGGTAAATGCAGACAGGCTAAATTTGATAAGAAATGGTGATCTATGGTGATATTATTTACATGTGTGTGCTTACATTTTATTCAGTACCATACAATTTTATCTTGAAACTGCTGAGTCAATTAAGGGTAAATTGGGGGGAGATGTAAAGGCGAATGCATCACTAACAGAACGGTCTATTAATCTGTGGTTCACTGAAAGACTAAGGACTGTTCAAACAAACAGCTGTGAAATTTTCCCTAACCCTTTGTCATGGAGGTATAACCCCAAATGAAAATCAGGTTGCCAACATTATGGGCCTAAACCAGCTTTATAAGAAGAGCCAGTCAAATTTTAATTTATTTAGCATTACTTCACTTGCCGATTATTTTCACAAATTCCATTCACTTCTTCAACCTTTCTGGATTGAAGCATACCATGTAGGAGAGCTACATGGCCTTGAGGTAGGGAATTGTCCTCAAAAGCTTTGTAGAAACCTAAGTGTCAGTCAGAAGCAAGATTTGGTCAGTAATGGAGCCCTAAAAAAAAAAAAAAAGCATGGTGAGCTGGGTAAATATTCTACACACTATCCTGGGGAATGCATCCACTGTGAGTCTCAACAAATGTCCAAAATGTGTGATGCTTCAAACCCTGAAATTATGGCAATCTAAAGAAACCTGATTCCATTTTGGGGAAGAGACAGTCTCTTTAATAAATGGTGCTGGGAAAACTGGACAGCTACATGCAAAAGAATGAAACTACATCACCTTTTAACACCATACACAAAAATAAGCTCCAAATGAATTGAAGACCTAAATGCTAGACCTGAAATCATAAAAAAATCCTAGAAGAAAAAAACAAGCAGAGGTTGTTTTGCCTGGCTGGCTTTGTCAGTACAGCATGTGACTCATGATCTTGGGGTCGTGAGTCTGAAACCAACATTAAGTGTAGAGATTACTTTAAAAATTTTTTAATCTTAAAAAAAAAGGCAGTAATTTCTCTGAAATTTGCTTTAGCAACATTTTTCTAGATATGTCTCCTAAGGCAAGAGAAATAATAAAAGCAAAAGGGGGGGGAGACTACCTCAAAATAAAAAGATTTTAAAAGAATTTGCACATAAAAAAAGATTTTGCATAGGGCGCCTGGGTGGCTCAGTGGGTTAAAGCCTCTGCCTTCAGCTCGGGTCATGATCTCAGGGTCCTGGGATCGAGCCCCGCATCGGGCTCTCTGCTCAGCAGGGAGCCTGCCTCCCCCTCTCTCTCTGCCTGCCTCTTTGCCTACTTGTGATTTCTGTCTGTCAAATAAATAAATTAAAAAAAAAAACCTTTAAAATAAAAAGATTTTGCACAGCAAAAGAAAACATTAACAAAACAAAAAGGCAGTCTACTGAATGTGAGTAGATATTTGCAAATGATGTATCTGATAAAGGTTTAATATCCAAATGTATAAAGAACTTAGACAACTCAAAACCAACCAACCAACAAGGCAAAAAAAAATCCCATCTAAACAATGTGATTAAAAAATGGGCAGAGGACCTGAACATACATTTTTCCAAAGAAGACATCCAGATGCCAACAGACACATGAAAAGATGCTCAACATCATTCATCATCAGGGAAATGCAAATCAAAACCATAATGAGGTATCACTTCACACCTGTCAGAATGGCTAAAACAAGACAAGAAACGACAAGTGTTGGTGAGGATGTGGAGGAAAAGGAACCCTTGAACACTGTTGGTGGGAATGTAAATTGGTGCAGCCACTGTGGAAAAGAGTAAGGAGGTTCCTCAAAAAATTAAAAATAGAAATACCACAGGATACAATAATTCCACCACTGGGTATTTACCCAAAGA
This sequence comes from Mustela erminea, assembly GCF_009829155.1. NCBI lineage: Eukaryota > Metazoa > Chordata > Mammalia > Carnivora > Mustelidae > Mustela > Mustela erminea. The sequence continues at coordinate 17,404,526 of NC_045635.1, read as the reverse complement.
AAACAAAAACGCTAATTTGAAAAGATATATGCAGCTCCATGTTTATCTCAGCATTATTTACAATACCCAAGATATGGAAGCAACCTAATTTCCTATCTACAGGTAAGTGGATAAGGAAGATGTGGTATATACACACAATGAAATATTACTCAGCCATGAGAAAGGATGACATGATGCCATCTGAGACAACATGGATGGACCTAGAGGGTATTGTGGTGAGTGGAATAGGTCACACCGAGAAAGACAAATACCATATGATTTCACTTATAAGTGGAATCTAAAAAAAGTGAATAAACAAAAAGCAGAATCAGACCTATAAAAACAGAACAAGCTGATGGTTACCATAGGGAAGGAGGGTGCAGGGGAAAGCAGAGTGGGAGATACAGGCTTCCAGTTACAGACTGAATAAGTTACGGGAATAAAAGGCACAGAATAAGGAATACAGTCAGTGATCTTTCAGTGGTGATGTATGGGGACAGATATATGGGCACAGATGGGAGCTACACTTCTGGTGAACACAGCATAATGTATAAGCTTGTAGAATTACTACATTGTACACCTGAAACTAATGTAACATTGTCAACTATAAGAAACAAACAAACCCGATTCCATTTTCACACTTAAATCCTCTTTCTTTACTCTAATTCCAAATATCTCAAGCCACTTTCAAGCCACATTCTAATGATTAGATATCCCATATAGCTTCTTTAAAGGGAAAAATGTACAGGTTAGACAGGTAAGAATAAAAAAGTCCATTCAGCAGTTTTATTTCGCAATAAAAATTCGTCATGAAGCATCTTAGGGTGTCATATTTAGTCCCTTGTGGGGTAGTCTGAATCACGATCTCGGGGATAAAGCTCATAGACAGTAACAACCAAGGGCCAGACTTAGACCAGGGTGAATTCATTACGATAAACACCATCAAGGGAGTAGCCATCCTGCCGGCCCTTCTTGGTTGTGTACCTTTCCTATCCCGTCTACAGTGCATATGGTGACTATTGCAGTCCCTACTGCTCAAGAACTTAGAACGAAAAGAAGTAAGGCGCGGAAGCTTGTGTTTGCAGTGTGGTGTTTTACTCCGGCACTCTAATGAAACTCTGCCCTCAAAAGTCAGCAGGACCGTCCTGGTGGCCCAATGCAACATCTTCTCAGTCTTTATCCTACACTCGCTTTGCTACCTGAACCTGCCAACCACTGTCTCAGCTCACGGGAATCCTATCTGGGGCAGTCCAGACTGCAGAGAGACAGAAGGGTGAATCTGAGCCACAGTTCAGGAAATTAAGCATGAAAACTAAATATTTATAAGGCATCCAGTAATTATGTGTGCTAGGCATTTTCTTTCAGGCACTCCTGATGTATCAGTGGGTAAAACAAAGACCGCTGCCTACGCAAATGAATAGAAATGTCTCCAGGAACATTAATAGAATAAAGGACTTTATTCTCCCCTTCATGTCCCTGTAGGTTTTATTCTCATTTTTATTGTAGTACTTTCAATGTATTATTATTTTTTAAGGTTTTATTTAATTATGTGACAGAGAGAGACACAGCGAGAGAGGGAACACAAGCAGGGAGAGTGGGAGAGGGGGGGAAGCAGGCCTCCCGCTGAGCAGGAAACCCTATGTGGGGCTCCATCCTAGAACCCTGGGATAGTGATCTAAGCCAAAGGCAGCCGCTTAATGACTAGACCCACCCAGGTGCCCCAGTACTTTCAATATATTATTGCAATTGTTTGCTTATGTGTCTGTCTGTCCATCCTGGACTGCAGCCTTTGCGATGGTAGGGATGGTGTATTTCATTATCCTGACACTTGGGAAACATTCCATAAATGTCAGTAGAACTAATCCTGAATGAACAAATGAAGCTGGGTTGCTGAACAGTCCTGAGTGCTAAATGTCTTCGAGAGATTGTGCTTATCTTGATCTTAGGGGAAACCAGATTTTATATTAAAAAGAAAAAAACCCCACAATATAGGAATACTGCACTAAAGGAATACATATTAAACAAGAATCAGGGCTTCTCTCTGCCCCCTATCACTGACGCTCAAGGCAAGGCCACCATCATTTACTTTTCTCTGGTTTAACAAAACCATCTCCCAGCTTGGCTGTGTTCCTCTTCCAACTGGTCTTCTCTCCCTCAATCTGTTCCTCATAATGGAGCCAGGGAGTGTTTTAAAATACGACTATGTCTGTGTCATTTCATTTTGCAAAATTTGCCATAGTTTTGTATTTTCATCAGTTTTTGCTGTATAACCAGTCCCTACATCTGAGTGACTTACCAAAATAAATATTTTTATGCTGTTAGGTCTGCAGGTTGGCAGCAATTTGGCTCACCAAGGCTGGCTTCAGCTGGGTAGGACTCCAGGTTTCTGGTTGGGTTTAGGTATCATTCTAGGGCCGAGGCTGAAGGGGCGGTGGCTCCCTGAAGCTTGTTCAGGACACAGACCACCACAAGGGCACAAAAGGGCAGGTGAACCCAAGTAGCTCATTCATAGCTTCCACGGGCCTTCTCTGCTACCATTTCATTGGCCAAAGCCAGTCATATTGCTAAACTCAAGGTCAAGGGGCAGGGACATTCGCTCTGCACACCGTAAAGCTGTGGTCACCTCTGTAACATGAAGGGGGGAAAGAATTGGGAGCAATAGCCCAGTCTTAGGGTTCAGTCCAAAAACCCCTTCTCCATCGGTTGGCTTACTTTCCCATCTTCTTTTGCAACTTCTCCACCTCTCTCACTTGCAAGCCTTCATCCATGCTACCGCCGTCTCCTGATGCACTCGTCCGTCTCTGTCCCTCACCCCCACCTCCCTGCTCCCACGCGCCCACGGGGTTCATCTTTCCTGGCGGTGGGTGTAAGCCGTACCTCCGTGGGACTGAGCGGGTCGCTCCTTCTCTGTAATTGAATGGCTCCCCTGACTGACTGTGACCCTCCTGAGGTTGGGGAACTGTGACTCTGTTTCACCAGCCTGGCCCCAGTTAGTGCCTTGCATACAGGTACTCATTCTGTTTGTAATTCATCGAAGGTACACATAAGCAGGAACAGACAACAGAGAATACGATTTGGTTTGAGGATCTGCTCAAAGTAATTTATTTTGAAAAGTCTAGGATATACACATGTCCAAAAGGCTCAAACTATGTGCATAGCCTTTTCATTTTTTTCAGAGTCCTCTCTGGTCTCTGATGCTTATTTTCATTACACAAATCTCCCCTTTGTTAGACTTTTGTCATCTGCGCACGGCACGGCGTTGCAAGACAGCTTGCTGGTGAGCCCGGTAGTGTGAGGAAAGACTTTACCCTGTGGCTGTAATAAAAAGACAGAACTGGGCTGACAATGTTTGCAACAATTCAAAGGATACAGCCCGAATATTGATCAGCTCTTGTGGCTGAACGTATGCCGAGGGACAAAAGCATTTCCCCCAGGACGGAGTGGTGAGATCTGCCTTTGTTAAGATACACAGGCTCTAAGTTGTTTGTTTATAGCCAGAAGACTAATTCTTAATTGATGCATTTCTGAGTGAAAAGACCCAGATGTTATATGCTAATTTTCTCTTTTAGAGTGTGTCAATTTATGCAGTTCTGGCTTGAGGGCTGGGAGAGTATATCAGTCACACCTGACTACCTGCTCTACATGAAAATATGAGAACTGGTGTGTTGTCTCTGGAATTTGAGGAAGAAAATTTCAATAAGGACAGGAGCCATTCCTAGTCCCCAGCAAAGGGCAGACAAGACGATCAAGTCAAGATCTGAAGGTGACTGGCTGGTGGGTGTGGGTTGTGTTTTGGGGGGGCGGGGGGGGGATGGAAGAAGTCATGGCGGACCCAAACTTTCCAAGTCCCAGCATATGGGTTTGTTTACTTCGAGAGGTGATTGCCAGCTGAGGCCCGTGTTCTTGCAGCTTATTTCAAATTCTGATGATAGAGAAATTATTCCTTTTTCTGATGATGAGAAATCTGATCCAAGTTGCATAGGCTTAGAAATGCCTATGCTAGTAATTTGCTAAATTTAAGGATATAGGATTTCACAATTAGATTCTCATTTAAGAAAAACCATCTTGCTTATTTAGAGAATTAGTCTTTTATTAGTCAAAATGGATTTGCTTCTGAGGCTTAAACTACTTGGACTCATTTCAGGCAAATGTTTTCTAAGAGCTGAGTTCTTAAATTGAAAGAGAAACATAAGCCAACATAATAACATATTTAATGAGCTGCATGAATGCCTTAAAAAATCCCATCCTGGCCAAACAGTAGAACAGATATCATAACCAAAGCTGCCAAACAGCTTCTGCCAAAGGGTCCAAATTATCCTAGGTTACAGTATAGACTCATGGCATTTATTTATTTTTTCTATTTTCTGCATTTCTTCTTACACAAAGCTCGGTCCTTTTAAAATGTAGCCTGATTTTTCCCTGCTTATTTCCCTGCTTGGCAACATGAAATTGACTGTTTTTCAGATGAGATCAATAATCTCTTCGGAAAAGCATGTGGGCTCGTATGTGTCAGGAAGCAGTGGGAAGTGGTTATAAAGAGATGGTGGAAACACTTTACATGTGCAAGCAGGGATGTGAGGACTCCAGATTGCATGCTTAACCTCTTTCGAAATATCTCCCGTCCTCTGTGTTGTGAGCCTTTATCTCCCAATTACTGCAGAAGTTGCCGTGAAATTCTCAGCACAGCTGCCTGAACTTCACAACAGCCTTGGGCATGTCCCCTCTGCGTGCATTTCGTCATTCACAGGACAGTGAACCTGTTCCGGTGGCCACAAGAGAGGAGCCCAGCAGGACGGGGCTGGTGGAGGAGGGCAGGGGAGGGAGAGAGGGCTGAGGCTGCAGGGAGCGGCTATTCTGGGATCTGGAGGCCTGGAAGATCATGGATTACGAGGTGAAGAAGTGGCTTCTCGATGCACACATTTCCAGGGCTCCAGGGAGCGGCCCTGGAAGATGAACTTGCAGGGATGGGTGTTCTGCGGACCATGCTCTTCTGACTTGCCTCCTGAATCTGACCTCCTTAGGGCCCTCTCATGGCTATTCTGCCAACACCTGCAGGCCTCCCAGCGTTCTTTAAAGGAACCTGACCCAGTGTGGTGGTTTGGTCATTGCCAGGGTTTTTGGCTAATATAAGGAAATACTTAATGAGCAGAGACAGACGAGAGTTATGGATCTCCTCCCCCACAAGCAGGTAGATACCACTACAGAGCCAACCGAATTCTGCCGAACGTAACTAGTACTTAGAGTGAACAGTCACCAGACAACTTGTCCCCAAGAGTTCAGTGAGCTCACTGTCAGCTCCTTAGGCTTTCCAACAAGCCCCTGGTCCCAAAGGTTTCATCCAAGGCAGAGCTGGTCCTGCTGTAAAGACAGGTGACCGGGCCTTTCGGTGGGATCAGGACCCCGTTGTCCTTTTGGAAGGGAGCACTTGCCATATTCAATAGATGGGTGTAACGACCCTCTTGGCTGTTAGGTGTAGTAGATTCTTATTTTCTTATTTATGCAAGAGCTGTGAGGCTCCTGGAATCTTTCTGGTCCCTCATGTGTCTCCAACACCACTCATTTCACCAGTGAGCAATGATTTGCAACGTCCCCTGAGTTCACACAAAAGCCCCACGGAAGATTCAGATGGCTGTTTGCACAGCTACCCTGAAATGTGGTTTACTGATGAGAGCCCTTCAGTGTTCACGAACCGCCCCTGGGGTGTAGATTCAAGTACATTTTCAGTCCTGTAGCAATTCCTATGCTCCTTTCCCCCCACTCAGCTCATGCGTATAATGGACAATATTATACACATCCTTCACGGAAATAAAATAACTCAAAAAAATCCTTGCCCCTCACAGTAAAGCAGTGTGCACGTTATTAGCCATTGTTCCTCAATTCCAAACTCCTCTTTGTGATGCTGGCGTGGGAACTCTGCGAGCGTGCCTGCTTCGCCAGCCGTCCCTGTTAGGCTCTGCCTGTAGGGGTCTCGGGGAGGGACCGCAAGGCTAGAAGAAGAAGGCACTGCTCCTTCCCTGGGTCCAGCTTCGGCCCAAGCTACACTTCACTTTGTCAGCAGTGTTACCTTGCCATGCTTCTGATGCACCAGCACCAGCGTAACCCCTCCCCGATCAGAGGTCTGGATGCAGCTCCACGGGACACTCCTCTGGGAACTGACTTCTTCCTCTTGTCTCTTCAGCCTTAGGGTGGGTATCTGTTTCTGGCAGTTACTGTCTTTGAGTTACCTCATTGTTCCTGTTTTATGTTTCCAGGCCTCCAGTACTTGCTCTACTAAACCCCTATATTAAACTCACTCTGTTAAAATAACTGGTCTGGGTTCTGTTTTCCAGAATGGATCCTAAATGATACAGTCAGGGTCTAAACAGAAAAACAGAAGCAGAAAAAAAAAATTCTAGGAGCTTTGCAATGAAAATTTCAAACCAAAAGCTTGGTTTACAAGGAAAGGACTAAGAGAATATTATTATCTTTGGATAGCCCAAGGTAAAAAATGTCAGTATGGTAGGCCTATATTAGGTCATTAGAAGATTTTCCAGAATCTGGCTATTACAGTGATGTGACAGCAGGTATTGGGGAAGCAGGAACTGAGTGCCTGGGTGTAATAGACATTGTACTAGCTGGTCTCTGAAGCTGGCCCCAGTAATATCTTCCCTCCCTTTACACACATACCACTCTTTCCATCAACATAGAACTTCTTTTCCCTCCCAGTGAATTTGGGCTTTCCCTGTGACTTGCTTTATGGTGATATTATGGGAATTCTGAGCCCAGTCATTAATAGAACTGCCAGCTTATGCTTCTTCCCCTTGGGATACTCCCTCCTGAGACAGTCCCTCTCATAACCCATTCACTGTGCTATGAGAAACTCAGGCCACAAGGCAAGGCCACATAAAGGCGAACTGACATCCACTGCTCAATAGCCCTAGCTGAGAGCCCAGCAGACAGCCAGCATTTGCTGCCAGCCATACGAGAGTGCAATCTTGAATGTTCTAGACCAGCTGGGCACCCAGATAACTGTAGTCCTAGCTAAAGTCAGGTGGAACAGGAGAACCACCCAGCTGAGCTCAGTCAGCTAAGGGATGGTGAAATAGAATGAGATGATTGTTTAAGCCCCTAGGTTCTGGAGTATGTGGTATATAACAAGAGAGAATGAGATCAGACAGAAAGACCAGTTCCCAGATATTGGGAGGATGAGATCACTGATAGGAAACCTGGGAACATGGTTACCAAGGTTGGTCAAACCCATCCTAGAAGTATTTGTACCTCTACAAAATGATTCCTTGTAAAACAGCATACCAGCATGAACATCTGATTATCCTCGATGCTACCAGAATTTAGGGAAGGGTCTGAAATCCTTTGGAGGGCTGCTTAGGGGATGGAAGATGAAGCACTGGGACAGAGTGAAGAGATGAGAAAGGTCTCGGCAAAATTGCCTATATGGGAATGGAGGGTATTCCTGGAGTGAGTGAAGACAGGAAGTCCCAAGGTGGGTGTGAGGCTGAGACTGAGAGTGGGCAGGGGGCCAGGCAGTGGGCAGGAGGCTGAATTCTGGAGAAGTTCCTGGCAGTGAGCAAGTGGAAAACTTTGAGAACAAGGTCATCCAGTACTCAGTATTTGCTCTATACTTATGCCTTTTTGGACTGTTTTCTGTTGAAACTGATGTGGGAATGAGACCACAGACTCAAGAGTTTTTCAAATAGAAACACTTGGCATTTACTAAAACTATTCATGTGAGAAGAAAGGAGGAGAGCACCTGCAAGCCAGAACCAAATGACCATTTGCTTCAGTACTTAACGCACCAGTTTGACCACTTCTGTAAATCATGTGTGTGGTCCAAGATGCCCCCCCTGCTTCCAGAAATTGTGTTGGGATTCGCAGGGGATGAAAACTCTTGTATGCATAAACAGATTTATACATCTTTGGAAAGCAATTAAAGTATACATTTTGAAAACAAAGGAAGTCAAAGTAAACAGAATGAGTTTACTTAGAAAAAGATTCAGGTGAATTAAAAAGAAAGAATTGCAGTGATGTCTTCTTGGCTCAGTTGATAGAGCATGTGACTCTTGATCTCGGGATTTTGAGTTTGAGCCCCATGCAGGGGTGTAGAGAGTACTTAAAAATAAAATCCTAAATAAAAGAGAGATTTGCCGTATTCACTAAGAACCTAGGAATTAAACATTGAGGGAACAAAACATTAAGGATCTACTTTGTTCATTGGGTTTTTAACTTTTTGGGGCATGTAACAACTTTTTTGGTCTGGGGATAGCTAATTTCCCTCAAGTAGACGAAGGATAAAGGCATTGCCTTTCTCACGTGGACAGAGATGAGATGAGGTAACAGAATAGGAAGAAATGTGTGAGTGAGACTCAGGAAAAGCTGGAATTCCTACTGAGAAGCGGTCAGGAAATTATGAACTCCTACGCATTTGCAGACATTTGGGGACAGCTTTGAGTTTCTCATAAGGTTCGGAGAGGCTTGAGCTGACTGAGCTCCTTCAAATCCAAAGAACAGACCCAGGTGATAATTAGAAGACAGTTCCAAGAGATTTAGACCCTGGTGCACATCACACATTGAATGTAATGCATTAACTTCTTTCCTGTGCGTGTGGAATAGTGCTTGTTCTCAACTATCCTTGGGAGAATTAAGAACACGGTCACCTGAATCGTTTTCTGTGTTCTGGGGTTCAGAAATGGATTCCCAATTGAGACATCAGGCTTTTATAGCCCAAATAAGGTACCTTCTGATAGAGTCAGAAGAGTTTAGAGAAAAACTTCGGCAGTGTATTGAAGGTCCTAGTTGGTGAGAGGGTCCCTATTCTAGCAATCAGAACCTAAGGTTTCCCAGCTGGAGGGCACCTTGAGAGTCATGGGATTCAGTGCCCTTATTTTCCTGATTGTAAAATGAAGCTCAGAGAGGTGAAGAGACTTGTTCAAGGTCAAGAGTTTGTTAGGCAACAGAGCTGGAAGGGGAACCCTGTTTTTTGACTCTATGCCTAGGGGTCTTCTGAGAAACAGTCCCATGTACTTGTGGCAGATTGTGTTACTGTTCCCCCCAAATATTCCCTTTTTTCTCTCTTCAATACCCCTTCCCTGTGGCTCATGATCTCTCTTTTCCTTTTGCCTCAACATATTCCTGAGGGAATATGGCAAGGAGCAGAGCCATGCCAGACATCGGGTGTGAATGAGCAATACCTTTTGCTCAGTGTAAGCCACTGAAGTTTGGAGTTGATTGTTACCATGGGCTGACTTAGTCTATCCTGACTGTTGCCGTTTTCTTCTGCCTTGTAAGCAGGCCATCTTGCAAGTAAGGGAATGTATTATCCACCAGTTGGCCTAGAAACTGCATTTCTCCTATAAGCTATTCATTTGGAATACTGCTACACATTCATTTCCTGAGTCTGGGTTGCCTGAGTTGTATCTGAATGGATCTAATCAACCTGGATAACTGGAAAGCAAGAGTCAAGAGTTTGGAAAAGAAGCAGTGATGTTGAGGCCTTCCCTGACCATCGCTTCCTCCACTAGAGAGAAAGCAAGGGAGAGGGGTGGGAGGGTGAGGGGAAGGGGGCCAAGTCAAGAAAGGGACATGGGGGTTGCAGACAGGCAAAATTGACCAACTTCGTATGTTTGCTTAGGGCCAACCTTGAGAGTTAGCTCTGGACCTGACACTAGGAAGGTTCTTCCTTACTTGGTACTATTCCAGGTGGCCAACCCTTTCCCAAGAGGCTATTCCGTGTCCTAATCAGAGGAAGAAGGAACTTTTAAGATGGTGCCTTTTGGACTATATCCTAAATATTAAATTTCAATTTCCATCTTTGCGGTATAAAACAATGTCTTTGTTCTATATTGCTTATTTTTTTTCATAATCCAACTTTAAATGATGAAAGAGGTCAAATTAAGGTGTTCAATGGTGATTGTTTATCACATTGTCACTAACATCACCCATTGTGTCATTAAAATGAATCAGCTTAAGGTGAGGTAATCGTGGCCCCAAAAGTAGATTATGTCACTAGAGAGTCACCCTTTGGCTGAAAATATTGTATACTTGCCCTGTGATGTGCACATCACCTAGAAGCAAATCCCAAACACCTGATTTAGTTGAAATATTATTTTAAGCTTTTAGAATTTTGGCATCCCCCTCAATGGAGTCTGAGTTACCTAAAGGTGCTGCTAAAGTCAGAGGCATTGTTACAACCTCAAAAGCCTAGGTCATTAAACAGCCACATATTTTAATCCCAATTTAATCCCAATTTCCTATATTTTATAGAGTTGTGAGTACCCTTTAAAAGGAACCCTGGAGGAAATCCATATGGATACAAAACCCTTTTAAAATGAATTTTATACTTGGCACTTCATGGACAAAAAGTCACAAAGCAATGAAATCAGATAGGAGCAAGCTTTTTGTCCCTCGTGACTCTGGCAGTTCAGACAAAAGCGATCTCACGTCAGCCTTAGGCAAGGAGCCATAAAATCTCTCTGAAGTAACCGCATGAGAAACAAGATGTTTTGTTTATGTACTGTAAAAAGTTCACAAAGACTCCATTATGTGGGAATGTTAAATATAACCCAAGTGACAACTCCATCCTAACATGGGCTGTGGCCGATCTTGCCTGGCCCACAGCAACCTAGCTACAGAGACTGCTCTTTTCACAAATATTTGGATTAGACACTCTCCGTTTAGGTTTCTTGTTAACACAGTGTGCCACTGTCCAGTTTGAGTGATCCTCCCAGTCCAGTGGGTGCCACCACAACCTACCATGACAGCACTGGGTGAGGGCAACAGACCCTGGGAGACAACGAATGAATGAATGGCAGTTTCTGGTTCCTTCTTCAACCATATGCTTCCTCCTGCTTCTGTGCGCTGCACATCTGCCATGTGTTGTTCAAAGCACAGAAAAGCTGACCTGGATCAGAGGCAGGGTAGTGGTTCAGAGCATGGATTCTGGGGCTAGGCTGTCCTACTTCAAAACCTGGCCCTGCCATTTACTAAAAGTTCCTTAACCTCTGTATGCCTCATTTTCCTTATGTGTAAAATGGGTATGATGTTGACTATACCTATTCACAGGGTTGTTAAGTGACTCTGGGAACAGAGGGTTAAGTGACTCTGGGAACAGAAAAGGGATAGAACATGTTGTTCCTGGCTCATAGGAAATGCTCTGTAAGTGCTAGCTGTCACTGGTTAGCTGTCATAGGCCCTGGTTGCTGTGATTTGGAATTACATCTGTCAGGAGAGGGTCCGTCTGGTTTATTGGAACACTCAGGTGCCAAGACGTCTAGAAAGACTATCATGGGAACCAATCTGAGGCCCTGGTCTCCCAAAGGCCAACCAAAGAGACCAGAGTCTTGGAGGGGAGCAGTTTCACTAAATTTTGTCACTGGGTGGGGCCAAGGTAGGCGTGGCCATCCCTAATGATGGACTTTGCCACTATTTCTTATAGGAAGACAGGATTTCACATACATGGTTTTAGGTTAAGAGGATTGCTCCAAAACATATATCTGCGTTAAAGACCTACAACCAAAGGTTTAGTCCTACACAGGCCCTGTGCCACGCGAACAAGAGTATTAGTACCTCCACCCTTACTAGGAAATGGGGGTCTGGAGTTGGTCTGGTTGCACAAGCCTGGGTCTGGGGTGCTTGATGGGGAGACCCTGGGCCCCGGCAGGTCCCAGCAACCTGCAGCCTTCCTGCCATGCCATGGCAGATACCGTTGGCTGGTTATTCTATAACCATTCCTCTTTTTCCTTTGCCTACTTCACACTGGAGAAGCGCAAATTCAAATACTACATGGTTTTGTTGGTACTGATGTGACAGCTTTGGCCAATGGGACATAAGGAGAACTCTTCTGAGAAATAGTTCCCCCTACTTTCTGCCTTTGGGGACAGTTATTTGAAGACAAAATGCTGATAGCTGTGGCAACCATTTTGTGACCATTAGGTGGCGAATCCAAGGGCAGAAAAGCCAATATGCTGAAGAACAGTCGGAGGGAAGGATGGAACCCCCCTCCCCCCCCGAAATCTCTCTTTCCTTGTTGAGCTCCTGAATGAATCCTGGGACTGCATATCTCTGGACTATTTATGAAGTAAATAATAAATGCTCTTAAGGTTTAAGCCACTGTTAGCTGTTTTTCTGATACTAACAGCCAGAAACATTTCCAAATGGTGCCTTAACTCTCACTCTGTGTGTCTAGTTGTGTACTTGAACTGCTGTCCTTTGTTCTGATTTGTACAACCTTCGGCCAGGAGGCAGGCCCTTGTCTGACCAGGCTTGGACTACCTCACCAGCTTTTCTATTTCTCTCTCTCCAAGGTGGTGGAATCGACTGTCCTTGGCCATTGGCTGAGACCCAAGGATGCCCTGCTTACTTGTTCTCACATGCAGAATCTGGCCGATATTCCTGCCCTGGTGTCACATTCACCGAATCGCACCCCTGCATGTTGAAGTCTTTCTAGCCCCAAGTCTTTTCTATTATTTGGAACATTTTGATTTGAACTACAGGCCTCCCAAGGCAAGGTCAGTTCCTTGAGTCCCAGCCCTGCCCAGTTCTGCCTGACTCCCGCTTCCCTGATAGGCCTTTGGCTGAGGCGACATCCTAGCATGGCTGGTAGCTAGGCCCACACTGGCTGGGACCCACACAGCTGGGAAGGTTAAGGTCCTGAAACTGCTCCTCTTGGGGCTGAAGATGTTGAGTTCAGGGTGCTTTATCCCTCATTGCTCAGAATTTCTTGTGCTGCTGACTTGTCATTTTGACCTTAGCCAAGAAACCTGATCTTAGTCCCTACACTGCATCTGTTCAGAGTGGCTTCTCTGAAAAGAGGCCTGGATTTGAAGAGTTAGGAGGTTTTGGCTCTGGTCCCGTCTTTCCCACAAACAAATCAAAACAGGCTGCTCTTGTTCCTTTCTGGGCTTCTATTTTCTATGTACAAAACGGGGTGTCCTTCCTTTGCCCGACTCTGCCATTTACACATTTTAGGGAGTGATTTTTAAACTCAGAGACACAATAAAAATTACAGAGTACACCTTGAAGAAATTATTGAGGGCACTGAGGGAAATTTCCGTAAGGTCTCATGTTGTCTTTTTAATTTTGAGGTTTGGGGAGTATAATGAAAATTTCACTGGAGCCTGTCTTAATTTTAAACAAATCACATTAATTTTCCCCCAGGGTTTTCTAACACACCAGAAATAAATTACAGAAAGGAGAAAAAAAAAAACACCAAATAGTAATTCTTCCCAGCTGTAAACCTTGCTTTTTATGCGAATTAAGTCTGTGATCCCTAAAAATCCATTTTGCTCTTGGACAAATTCCAGAGACACTGCCCTCTTGGGGGAAACAACAGTGCCAGGGACAGAATGGCTGTTTGGGGATGAGGTTTCTCCTACGAGGGTGCTGATCCAAGAAAGATGCTTGAGGAGTGGGAGTGGGGCAGTGAGCTCTGTGTTCCTGCTTTCTGGCATATGTGAGGTACCTTCTCTCCTTTTCAATTTATTCTGCTGCTTCTCTCTGCTCTGATAAGAAAAGCAGGCCCAGACCAACCTCGGTGGCAGGCCTGCTACATTAGCTCTGCTGGAAATGGCGGGGCCTGTAGTGTGCAGTCAATCCTATCCTTGGGGAAGCTCCTCAGGTTTTCATATCTGAGCATTGCTAGGCGCCAGCAACTGCCCACAGATGTGCTGAGAGGCAAAATGGGTGCAGGGCACCAAGAGAAGAAAGCCCATTTGGGGTCACTCATGCAGAGCTGGTAATAGAGACTTTTTAGAGAAGTTTTTTTTTTTTAATTGTGGTCAAATATGCATGGTATTGGTCATGTTAATCATTTGTAAGCGTACAGTTCAGTGGCATTAATTACATTCCCAATACTGGGTACCCGTTACCAAAACTTATCCTCACCCCCAATACAAACTCTGTACCCATTCATCGACTGTTCCTTATTTCCCCCTTCCCCCAGCTCCTGGTCACCTCTACTCTGCTTCCTAGTTCTGTGAATTTGCCTATCCTAGATATTTTGTATAGGTGGGATCATACCATATTTGTCCTTTGTGTCTGGTTTCTTTCACTTAGCATAGTGTTTTCAAGGTTCATCCATGCTATGGCGGCTTTCAGAACGTCATTCCTTCCCACAGCTGAGTAACGGTCCAAGGTATGAATAGACCACATTCTGTTTATCCACTCATCCATCCACGGACACTTGGATTGTTATCAATTTTTGTTTGTTGTGACTAGTGCTGCTATCAGTGCTCATGTAAAGAGGTCTGGTCAAGGTCCCTACTTCCAGTTCTTTTGGATAGGGTGGGGACACTGAGTGGTAAGGATTTCACATGTGGTTGTGGTGTCATTAGCACTAACACAGGCAGCAGGGGTTTGCAAAGAGAAGATACGTAGCCACATCCAGAGCGTTAGGGTAAGGATCAGAGCAAGGAGAAGAAAAGGTTGGAAGAGATGGACCATATGGTCGTCCTCTAAGATGCTGAGATTCGGTCAGGTCCACAGGGAAGGCAGAGCCAGGGGTCAGGAGCTGGGCACACGGTCCCTTTGCAGAAAGACTGCAGGAGATCAAGGGAGAGGGGAGCAGAGCTGACAGACAGGGAGACTGAGCAGCCAGGAAGGCAACAAAGTGTCAAATAGCTGCCGTGTAGTAAAGAACCAGAGAATCCACAGAAACTGAGTTGCTGGGCAGAGTAGGGGTCAAGGTCCAAACTGATCATCCAGAAGGCATTATAGGACCTGGAAATTAATAAGCTCTGATCCTGTGGCCATTCCCCCAAGCTAGGAGGCCTATTGTATCCCTCCTACTGCTAACAGGGAGAAAACCGGAATGGATCTTGGTTTGCGAAGAAGGGCATCTAGATGAAACACATCCTGACCCAAACCTACCTGTGGGGAAGGATCGTTGCAGCCATTCCCTTTTGAGACCAAAGTGAGCAGCTGAAGGCTCATGATGATCCATCATCCTGGACTATGACATGAGGGACTACTGGAAAACAGCGCCGTTTTATTATATGTTGGACCCAAGGGTAAATATATTGCATGTGTACTGAGCAAAGTGTTCTGTTAGGAGGCCAAGAAGCACACATGTTAAATTCTAGGTGATGACTAACTCCAAACTACTTGGCTTAAAAATAACAGCAGAGGCCACTCCAGGTCACAGAGGTCAGTCATTCTATGAGGGCACAAACCAGGTGGCGTCCTAATCCCCCTGTGCTACAGCCTGCTGGGAAGGGAATTTACACCTCCTCTCCAGGTTTATCCCTTGAGCAGAGGCAACAATAGAGAAGGTCACGTAGCAAAGACAGCCAGAACAGCTGCTGGGGCGAATCCAGGGTAGGGGAGCTCTCAGCCCAGAACTGTACGGCTCTCCACGTTCCGGCTCACCAAACACGGCGACACAAATCCTGGATGGTAACAAAACCCGCCTGGCCAGAAGCCCAGGTGGTTTTCAGAGTGGCCTTCGAGACCAAATCATTTCTGGGGTCAGAAGTGGCACAGCCCGGTTAGGCTCTATCTGTGAGCTTCCCTGGGACTCGTTTCTACTGAAACTAGCAACCAGGTGTGATTAGGCAAGTTTCCTCTGCCACATCCCTGTCACAGAGAATCATACCTGTGCTTTCAGAAAGCTCCCGAACACTGCTCTGAATTTGCACACTGCATAACCCCTGCAGAGAATGCACATTGTGAGAGAATGTAGTTTGGGTTCCTTCTCTGACACATTCCAAAATCGGCCTCAACAGTATTAGGTCCCACTGTAGTCACCGGACACTTGGAGAAAGTCCTCTGCTTTCCGGCAGCTGCTTTCTCTGGGGGCCATCTCTGAACTCCTCTAGGCTCCGACATACCTTTTACGTAAACCTCCCTGGGACTGCTTGCTGCTTCCATGGGCCTCTCCCTCCTCTGCAAACCTCGAGTCACTTGCCATATTCTGTTTTATTTGTGTATCTTAAACTCTCCTCTTAAGGTCACATGATTTTCTTCGTTTTTCCATGTCTCCAGTGTGTCTTGTACTACAGTGGCGTACAAGAGGTATTGATAGGCAATTAATGAATAAACTTACAGATACAGAAGGAAATTATATTTAATATAGTTTTTTGGAATTCCTATTCCAATAAAATTGTGCCAGTATATTTGGGAAAGTGTATCTAAGTATCTGACATTCCCGGTGTTTCAATATATCTATTTTTTCCTCCTTTTTCTTAGTAGAAAAAGCACCATCTGCTATATAGTTTTACTTAATTAATTAATAAATGATTAGTTAGGTCTCAAATGCCTCTGCCTCTACTCCTTCAAGGTGGTTAACTCTCATTCTTTCCTGTCCTCTGTTTTCTACCGCCCATGCTTCACTTTCCTTGCTAGTGGAACAGGTCAGTATGTGACCTCACTGCGTTTTTGTTGTAAGGAAGTGACTGGTGCCAGACAAAGTGAGATTAGACTAGGAATTTTTCAAACCCTCGTGTAGAATGACACATTTGGCCATATGGGAGAAGACAGCACCCTAGAACAAGTTGTTAGTCATAATGAGCTCTGGGGAGATCGTGTACCATGAGAGTCAAGCGAGGAACAGGCAGAGAACAGGACTAAGGACATTTCCTCCATTAATCATGGGACTGAGCACAGAGCTCTCCTGTGTACCCACTTAATCAAAACAGCATAGCTCCAAAGCAGAATTTCCTCCAAAGCAGGCTACACCCAAACCACACAAATGCATTAATTCAAAGTCACCAGAGTTGCCTTCCAGAACAAGACAGCCTATTAAAAAATGAATAATGTGCATTTCTTCCTGGAAAGAGCAAATCAATACCCCTCAGTGGGCCCAGGGCCGCACACCAGCCTCCAGTAGTAGGAGGGAATGGAAATGACAGCTCTTCCTTCCCGTCCTTCTGGCTCACCCATCTCGCCCCCAGTGGAAGGGACAATTCACATCTTGTCTCCCCACACTGGCTGAGTCTGAAGTAAAAGAAGTTGCCCTCCCCCTGAATAATACATTTGACATTTCAGCTATGATAGATACTCTGCGGGCAAATATTTTCTTCTACACTGCATGCAGGCTTTAGGTTCGGATTACTCAGAGAAGTACCATGGTTCATACTGCAGATTCAACTACAGCCCCTTGACGGTTCAGTTCAGTTAAATAGATGTTTATTTTAAGTTTAAGGTGTTTATTTGAGCTTCTACTGTATACTAAATACTGTGCGGAGCATTATCAATTATCATTTCTTCTTTTGTTTTATAAACAAGGAGATTGATATCGGAGAGGTTTACTGTTATGCCCAAAGCCAAACAGCTGATAAGTGGTAGAGCTGGCTTTTCAACCCAATTTCTGTGGCTCCAGAGTCCTTACTTTTAACCATTAGGCTATGGTGGTCATGGCTGTGTGGCAAGCACTGGACTGTTAGGAACACAGGAGTGAACCAGATTTGCTTCTTGTCCCTAAGTTGAGAGACTGGCATATCATGCCTTTCTCACCTATCTTTTTTTTTTTTTTTTTGGCCCCAAAGATTTATTTATTTATTTCAGAGGCTGAGGTGGGGGAGGGACAGGTGGAGATAGAGAGAGAGAGAGAGAGAGAGAGAGTCCCAAGCAGACTTCGTGCCCAGTGCAGAGCCCGACGCGGGGCTCAGTTCCACGACGCAGAGATCACAACCTGAGCCGAAAGCAAGTGGGAGGCTTAACCGATTGTGCCACCCAGCTGCCCCTCACCTATCTTTAATTTGGAGTTTACTGGATATCATAACCCGCTGTCAGGTGGAAAGTGAAGAGCCACAGAATTTAAGGTCTTGCCCAAAGTTGGGTTAGTAGGTGATTGCTTAGGGATTCAAACCCAGGAAATCTCACCTGATTCCACAGCACACACGGCTAAGCACTGTGCCACATTTCTCCCTGCAAACATTTGCAAACAGATATTTACATAAGGCATGACAACCTCTTTAAGGGAAGTAAATATACTAAAACATAACCATGGCTTGGGTTGAAGAGTCAGGGACACCACGTTTTGGGCTTAAACGGTGCCACTAAGGGAGTTGACAGAAGTGGGAAGGGCATTCTATGCCAGGGGCCCCAAAGAGTAGGAAGGTGGCTCTGAGCCCAACACACAAAGCTCCTCACCTCAGTGCCCCCATTCCAAGTGGCCCAGGAGCCTGGACATTACAGAACAGTCTCCCACTACCAGAGGTTTGGTTTGTCATTTCTCATTGGTTGGTTTGCTCGTTTGTGACTTTTTATTGAGGTTTTCCTTACATATGCTAAAGTGCTCTAATCTTAGGTGTACAGCTTGATGAATTAAAGGGATACACCCATGTAGACACCACCCAGAGTAAGATATAGATCATTTCCACAGCCTGAGAAGGTTCCTTCATGTCCTCTCCCAGTCGGTCCCCATACCCCTCTCTTGAGGGTATGATCTCTATCATCGCTATCAGTTGGTTTTGTCAGTTCTTGAATTTCACACAAATAGAATCACACAGTATGTGTTCTTTTGCATCTGGCTTTTCCTTATCATAATGTCCCTACCATTCCTCTGTGTGGCTGTGTGTAGCAGTAGTCTGTTCTTTTCATTATGGTCTCATTTCCACTGTAGGCATATACTTCAATTTACTCATCCACTTTAATGTTCATGGATGTTTATTTTATTTCTAGCTTTTGGATTTTATGAATAAAAGTACAACATCTTGTACACGTCTTTTGGTGGACATATGATTTCATTTCACTTGGGTTTATACCAAGGAATGGAGTCGTCAAATGAAAAGTTCTCTGTGTGTGTATATCTCAAACCAAAAGGCTCACAGGCATGCGTGCGCACGCGCGCGCGCGCACGCACACGCATGCACACACACACACACACACACACACACACAGACATGCACATTTAGCATTAGTAGGAATGGCCAAACTATTTTCCAAAGTGATTATATTAATGTATACTCCTCTATCAGCAGTGTGTGAAAGATCCAATTACTCCACATTCCTACCAGCATTTCATATGATTCTGTCTGATCACTGTTTGTTTGTTTGTTTGTACTTTTTATTTTGGAATAATGACCAATTGGAAGAACCATGATCAAGAGACAGAGCTGTATAGTTCTACCCACCATGCTTCCCATCCCAACCTCTGACAGTCACTAATCTATTCCCTGTCTCTCTACTTTTGTCATTTTGAGAATGTTACGTAAGTGGACTATTACAGTCTGTGAACTTTTGAGCTTGTCTTTTACACTCAGCATAGTGCCCTTGAGATCCAGCTAAAATTGTTGTATATGAAAATTCATGTACAGGTTTTTGTGTGGTTCTAAGTTTCCATTTCTCTATGATAAATGCCCAGGAGTGAGATTTTTTTAAAGTTTTTAAAGAAATTTAAGTTTTTTAGTTTTTTAAGAAACCATGAAATGATTTTCTAGCAAGACTATATACCATTTTACATTCTTCCCAGGAGTGTAAGAGACATCCCATTACTTTATATCCTTGGAAGAAGTTGATTTCATCACTCTTTTTAAATTTTGTTTGTTGTCTTGTTTTTTCCTGCTTTCCCGTGGGTTACTTGAACATTCTTTAGAATCCCATTTTGATTTATTTTGGTTCTGTGATTTTTATTTGATTTACTGTATTTCACAATGTATCCCTCTAAATAACGTTGTAAATGGTATATAATATATATATTACATATATGTAGCTTATCATGGTCTGCTAGTACCAACGTTTTCCAAGTCTGTGTGAAGTATAGAAATCTTACTTCCCCTTAACCCCCTTTACCCTCTATCACTAATAATATAAAATATTTCCTCTACATACTTTAAGAACTACATCAGGCAGTATTATAATTTTTGCCTTAACTGTCCCACATAATTTGGAAAACTCAAGAAGAGAAGGATGGTCTATTGTATTTACCCATATTTTTATTCCTTTCATTATTTTTCCTTCCTCCCCGATGTTCCAAGATTTCCTTTTATCATTTCCTTTGTGTTCAGAGAATTTCCTTTTGCCATTATTTTAGCATGGATCTGCTAGTGACAGAGTCCCTTATTTTTCCTTGATCTGAGGATGTCTTTATTTCCTTTTTTCCTGAAGGTTATTTTCACTGGATGTAGAATTCTGGATTGGCAGTTCTTTTTTTCTTTAGCACTTGAGAAATCTTTTGACCTCCCCAGGTCCTTATGAGAAATCTGCTGTCATTTGAATTGTTTTAACCCCTGTGGGTAATGTGTCATTTCTCTCTCAATATTTGCAAGATTTTTCCTTTTGTCTTTTATGTTCAGAAGTTTGACTATGATGTGTCTTTGTGTGAAATACCTTAGATTGACCCTGTCTGAGGTCTGCTCAGCTTCTTGAATCTGTTCATATCTCTTGTCAAATTTGGAAAGTTTTCACCATGTTTTCCTCAAATACTTCATAAGCCTGGTCCTTTCTCCCTCCCCCTTTTTGGACTCTGATGATATGAATGTTAGATTTGTTATAGTTCCACAGGTCCCTGATCTATAATTTATTTCTATAAGTATGCTTTCTCTCTGTTGTTCAGATTGGGTAATTAAAAAAACAAACAAACAGAATTTATTTATTTGAGGGAGAGCGAGAGTAGTAGGGCGGAGAAGAGGGGGAGGAGCAAGCAGACTCAGTGCTGAGCACAGAGCCTGAGCTGGGGTTTGATCCCAAGACCCTGAGATCATGACCTGAGCCAAAATCAAGGGTTGGGCACTCAAACAACTGAACCATGCAGGCACCCCTAGATTAGGTAATTTTTATCATTCTCCCCTCTGGTTCACCAATTCCCTTGTATATCCTTTACATTCTGCTGTCTAGCTCATCCAGTGAATTTTGAATGTTGGTCTTTGTATTTTTACTTCTAAAATTTGATGCTTCTTTATGTCTTCTATTACTTTCCTAATACTGTCTAATTTTTCATTTTTTTGAAACATGTTCATAATTGCTTATTGAAGCATATTTATGATGGTGGCTTCAAAATCCTTGTCAGATAATTCTAACATCTGTGCCATTTCAGTAATGGTGTTTGTTGATTGTCTTTTCTCTTTCAAGTTGAGATTTTCTGGTTCTTGATATGACAAGTGATTTGCGGTTGACACTTGGATGTGTTTGGTATTATGTAAAGAGATGGTGGATCTTATTTGAAGTTTCTGTTTTAGCTGGCCTCTTTCAACATCACTCTGGCAGGGAAAAGAGAGACCTGTTGCCTTGTTACTGCTAGGTGGATACAAATCCAGGTTCTTCAGTGGCCTCCATTCACACCTGGGTGGGAAGGGCTCCTCATTACTGCTAGGTTAAGATGGGAGTCTAGGTTCATTTCCTACTAGGCCTCTGCCAATACCACCCTGGCTGGGAGGAACAGGGTGCCTCTTTATTGCTCCCCATATAGCTTCCACTGACATCATGAGGGGGCGGCCTCATTACCTCTGGGTGGTTGTTAAAGTCTTGACTTTCTGCTAGGCCCCCTTTGACACCACTCCAGTGGGGGAAGGGGAGGTGTGTCTCATTACTGACTGGTAGGAGTGGAAGTCCAGGTTTCCCATGTGGTCTCTGCTGACACCAGGAGGTTGGTGAGCCTTGTTAGTGCTCAGTGGAGAAGAAAGTTTGGGCTCCTCATTTGGCTGTCTCCGAAATCATATAGAAATATGGATTTCCCAGTTGACTTCTGCTGATGAAGATGGATGTGGCTGCTAGAGTATTTTCTCTGGTCTAGTCTGGGGTAGAAGGGTTATTATCTAAAAGTTTTCTGTCTTTCTAGTTTGTTCCCTTCATGATCTTTTGGCTAGGCCAGGCGGGCTTTTCTTGGGGCTTCTTTTGGTCTGTGCCTATTGGAATTCTAGCTAGTCAGTCAACTTCTCTAGTAGCCAGACTACTGGCTATTTGGGTATTTGAGATAAAACCAAAAAGCAAAAAACCAGAAACTGATACCATGTTGTTTTTCAGGCCTCAAGGTCTCTAGCCTCTCTACCTTCTTTTCTCTACCTTTCTGAATCTCCTTGCATTTGTTTGATCTATAATGTCCAGGAGTTTTAGGGTATCCTTAGTGAGTGAAATAGGGAAAAGTACAACTATTCTATCTTTCTGAAGGCAGAAGTCCTTTCTGAAAGTTGCTTTAAATTGCCATTTCATGAGGTCACAGGCTTCTGGGGTGTTACCTCAGGAGCTTCTATGGTGAGGGGAAAGGGTGACAGAGGGGAGTGTGAAGTGATCATTGATCCTCTAGGAGCCCTTCCCTATGATTTTATGGAGCAGCCTCACTTTTGTTGATTTTATGTACTGGGGTTCCACCTAAGATCTCAGGAATAAAAGGGTTCTGCTGCTTAAAAGAATTTGGAAACCACTGCCACAAAATATTGAAATGTCCTCAAATTCCAACATTTTGTTTTCCAAACTGTGTCTCTCTCACTGTCTTTCACACCTGAAAGAAGTGCAAAGATCTTTTGTCAAAACCATGTGTCTATGTTTTCAATTTGGACAACATGGTAGCCATAACCATATGCCATGAAAGCAAAGTGTCTTGGAAAGTCCTATATATTTGCACACCTAACACAGATGTTCTGTTTTGCTGGTGGGACTAGGAAAAGGATTCAGCCTCTGGGGTCTAAATGCCTAGATTTGAGACTAAAATAATTTCTAGCTGTGTGATCTTATACAAATGATAACTTCTCAGATCCTCTGCGTCCTTTTCTGAAAACAGGGATATTAAGATCTAATTTATGGGATAACTTGTTAAATGCTGACAGTCCCTACTCATTTAAAAGACTGGCCTCTGCAATGTTGTCCAATATGGTAGCCACTAGCCATGTGTGTCTACTGAGCATTTGAAATATGACTGGTACTACTGAGGAATTGAATTTTGTTTTATTTGAACTAAAATTTAAAAACTGATACTTGATTCAGTTATTGGAAAACTTTGCAATATATTTGGAATGACTTGCATTGTGAGTATTTGGAACAGCTTCAGTATGGAACAACTGTAAATGTTATGAAATCTAAACACAGGTCAAGAATTTCTAATGAAAATTTGGTGTTTGAATTGCAGTGTGTTCTGAGTTAAAACACACTGTATTTTGAAGACAGTATGAAAGAGAATGTAAAATTTCAATACTGTCTGTATTTACTACATGTCGAAGTGACAATATTTTAGACGTATTGGATTAAATAAAAGATATTATTAAAATGAGTTCCATTCAGTTCTTTTTTTTTTTAAAGATTTTATTTATTTATTTGTCAAAGAGAGAGCAAGAGGGAGCACAAGCAGACAGAGTGGAAGGCAGAGTCAGAGGGAGAAGCAGGCTCCCTGCGGAGCAAGGAGCCCGATGTGGGACTCGATCCCAGGATGCTGGGATCATGACCTGAGCCGAAGGCAGCTGCTTAACCAACTGAGCCACCCAGGCGTCCCATTCAGTTCTTTTTATTTGTTTTTAATGTGGCTACCAGAAAATTTTAAATTATATAAGTGGGTTACATCATATTTCTGTTGGTTAGTGCTGTTCTAGAATGACATATATGAAGTAGGTTAATTAACATCACATGCTTTTTACTTTGGTGAGACTGAGTGATTCCTTTAGATAGCTTTATTGCTTAAGCCATTAAAATATATTTTCTTAAACAGTTGAGCATATACAGAATACATAGAATTTTTGCCTAAAAGTTGGCTGACTGAAATTATAAAAAGTAAGTTCCTCTCCTTATCGGTGGGAATGCAGAATGATATAATCCTTATCAGATAATCATCCATTCATTCATTTATTCAGGAAGGAGATTTTGAGTTTCTACTTTGTGTTGGGTGTGCCAATATGTGGGACTTTACTGAACACTTTACTTTTGTGGCATGTCATTATTATGGCCACCATGTTTCCCAAACTAAAAACATAGACACATGTTCTCAACGAAAGATTTTTACACTTCCTTCAGACATGAAAGCGAGGAAGATAGAGACTGGAAGCCAAAATGTTAGAACTTACTATTTGGGAAGTCAGTCATTTGAAAAATAATTACAAGAAAAGTCATTTAGTTGTAGTTGTGATAGGTTCTACAAAGTAAAAAATACCTTTTAAAATAAACATGCCATTTATACAGAAACTTTCCCCTTAGGAATTTACCCTAGAGAAATAATCATAGTTGTCCTCAAATGTATGTATAAGAATGTTCCCTTAAGTGTTAAAATAGCAAAAATACCTCGAAACAACCCAAATGGTCAACAATTAGAGACTGGCTTTCTAAAGTAACCATTTGACAGAAAACTGTGCTGTCATTAAAAACCATATTGAGAGGGGCGCCTGGGTGGCTCAGTGGGTTAAAGCCTCTGCCTTCGGCTCAGGTCATTATCCCAGTGTCCTGGGATTGAGCCCCACATCAGGCTCTCTGCTCAGCAGGGAGGCTGCTTCCCCCACTCTCTCTGCCTGCCTCTCCACCTACTTGTGATCTCTGTCTGTCAAATAAATAAATAAAATAGTTTTAAAAAATCATATTGAGAAAGACATTGAATGATTTTAAAATGTGATCATAAAAGCAATATGTACCTTATCATCCTGATTAAGTAAAACATACAAATGCATAACATGTTAATAGTATATTTCTGGTGGGGCAATGAGTGATTTTTCTTTCTTTGGCCTTTGTGGTATTTTTACATTTCCTTCACAATGAATGTCTTTTCATTTGCTATCCAGAAAAAAAGACAAATATATACATTTTTAAAGGGAGCTGATTGAATCAAGCTGTACATCATTTCATAATTGTGCTTAATTGGGACAGATGACAGGAAATGGAAAATGGGAGTGTTAGTCCTACAGGATTCCACAGTTAATTAAAAAAAGTTAGGTCATGTTTATTCTGTATTCATTGCTCATTTGAAACAATTAGCATTAAAGCCAGAAGAAATTTAAGATAAATGAAAAAGATAGCTACCTCAGCAACCTGAGTGGAACAGGAAATGGTTGTTTCTTCTGTGCTTGACTGAGTTCATCATCATGAGCCAGATTTCTCTGCACAATTTAGCTTTGCTAAAGCCATATTTTATAAATTCAGGTGCTGTACAATTTCACAGGAATGGTGTTTAATCAAAGCTGGAATTTGTTCTATTACAAAGATTCAAGGTCCCCCTCAACAAAATGGAGATCACTTGAGGTTTATAAATAAGCTACAAAAGAAGAATCAGTCTTTCATGTTTTACCAGCTGCCTGATGCCACTTGGCGTCTCCTGTGTTTTGTGGGATCAGGAGTTGGGTTCTTCCCCATTGTACCTGTTCCTTTGGGCTGTTCCTTTCACTGTCCAAGCAAAAAGGCTCCACCAGTCTCCTGCTGTCACTGCCCTGAGGAATTTGTCTTCTGTAATAATCCTGCTTCCTTTCCTCAGATAAAAACTCTTACGTTTAAGCAGCAACTTAAAGAGGGTTGGTAACTATAAAAGAGTGCCAGTGAGGGGAAGAGTGCCAAAGGAATCAGAGGCAGATGACTTAGAGTGAGGACCAGACCAAACCAACATTCCTATCTACTCTACTGTGAGGATGATAAACATTTCTCAATGCATGTCATGCGTACCTGGGTCAAGAAAGAGCTGTGGTCCAGTGGTCAAACTGCTGACATGCAGAAAGTTTGAGGACATGTCCAAGGAGTTGGGGACTGGGATGAGTAAGGGAACATCATGAGGTCCCAGGGAAATAACAACACACCAATAACAATAACTACTACATTAATTGAACATCTACTTTGAGCCAGGCAGTGGCCTGGGTATTTTATTTTAATTTATTTATTTGAGAAAGCAAGTGAGCAAGAGCAAGCCAGAGCACCAAGTGGTGGGAAAGGGCAGAGGGAAAGGGATAAGCAGACTCCCCACTGAGTGGGGAGCCCAACACGGGGCTCTATCCCAGGGCCCAGAGATCATTCGTGACCTGAGCCGAAGGCAGACACTTAACCGATTGAGCACCCCAGGGCTTAGGTATTTTATTTTATTTTTTTAAATTTATTTATTTTTTTCAGCGTAACAGTATTCATTGTTTTTGCACCACACCCAGTGCTCCATGCAATCCATGCCCTCTCTAATACCCACCACCTGGTACCCCCAACCTCCCACCCCCTGCCCCTTCAAAACCCTCAGATTGTTTTTCAGAGTCCATAGTCTCTCATGGTTCACCTCCCCTTTAAATAAGTTAGTTGATTTGCAAATTTATTCTCAAAACCCTTGAAAGGTGGGTCTTGTTTTTCTCACTTTACAGATGAAGAAAGTACAGTTGAGAAAGGTTATGAGTATGAATGCAATTACTATTGCTACCACTGAAATGCCTGGTTAATTTTATTGAGCAATGCTATGCACCAGCCACATGCTCTGTATTTACATCATTTAATCCTGGCAACAACCCAATGATGTAGACATCAGAACACACATCTAGCAAGCTGGGATTTACATCCAGGTGTGTTTGACTTCAAAGTCCAGCTCTTTCTATTGCACCGTAGAGTGTCATTCACCACCAGTTACCTGTAAAATTGGTAATTTGAAGATATAAATGAAGAATAGTTGAAGATGGGGCGCCTGGGTGGCTCAGTGGGTTAAAGCCTCTGCCTTCGGCTCAGGTCATGATTTCAGGGTTCTCGGATTGACCCGCATTGGGCTCTCTGCTCAGCATGGAGCCTGCTTCCCTTCTCTCTACCTCTGCCTGCCTGTCTGCCTACTTGTGATCTCTCTCTGTCAAATAAATAAAATCTAAAAAAAAAATAGTTGAAGAATGAAAATAAGCTTAATTTTCTTCTAGTTCTAAGTTTGCTGTAGATTTCTTTTGGGGGTTGCTAATAGATTGTCTGTACCACAATTTTTGTACTCCTCCTTGAGAAAATGACATTTGGGGCACTTGCATTTATTGCAGTGTTTATTTCCATCCCATTTATCGAAGGAAGAACCCTTGGCTCACTCAGTGATGATTCTTGGACTTGATCCTCAATCTATTCCCATACTAGTCTCTCTGGCAACCCAGTCCCCAACAAACATGGAGTAGTTTCATTATTTCCATAAAAGCTTGTCCAAAATCAACTAGGAAATTATCTTCTACTCCAAATCAGGATGGTAGAGATCATGAGTAAGTGTCACCTAGTCTACTGGATTTGTCCCCAGTGGGGTAAAAGGAATTCCCAGACCCAGCCCTGTGTTCTCCTTAGGCACATTTGTTCCGTTCCGTCCTCTTACAGATCTTGTCAATCAAATGCTCATTAAAAGAATTGTTCTCTTGAACCTGAAAAAATCTAGACTACCCCGAGGCCCTCCTCAGTGTGGTTATACACATAAAAGAAAAATCCAGTCTAATTCTAAAGCCTTCAAGAACTGTGCAGATCTTTATTCAATACTCAGCTAGCTCTCCTTTTGTTCTTACCTCCTTTTCCATTCATGTTCAGTCATTAGATCTTACAAGTGTGCATTTTAACCTAGTCCTCTGATCACAATGATACCAAATATTAGAGCAGCACAAAGTAGGGGGTGGAGGGGCACAAGAGTCAGGAGACACACTTTGTATATTTACAATCATTGTGTCCTTGTTACCTTGTAAACAGTGTCATTGTCCCTTCGATGTGGTCGTTCTCAACCCACTGCCATTTGAATTACGTGGGAAATTTTTTTTTAAGATTTTATTTATTTATTTGACAGACAGAGATCACAAGTAGGCAGAGAGGCAGGCAGAGAGAGAGGGAGATGCAGTCTCCCCACTGAGCAGAGAGACCGATGTGGGGCTCAATCCCAGGACCCTGGGATCATGACCTGAGCCGAAGGCAGAGGCTTTAACCCACTGAGCCACCCAGGAGCCCCCGTGGGAAATTTCTATAAAATATCAGAGGCCCCAGACCCCAGCCAGACCAGTTAAATTAGAATTTCTGCATGGGACCTGGGCACTGTTTTTTTTATTTTAAATTAAAGTATAGTTGACAATATAATATTAAACTAGTTTCAGGTATACAACATAGTGATTCAACAATTATATACATTATGAAATACTCATCACAGTAAGCTTATTACAGTATGATTGACTATCTTCCTTATACTGTACTTTTCATCCCTGTGACTTATTTATTTTATAACTGGAAGCTTGTACCTTTGAATCCCCTTCACCCATTTGACCCATCCCTCTTCTGTTCCTTTTGGCAGCCACCAATTAGTTTTCTTTATTTATGAGTTTGGTTCTTTCGTTTTTGTTGTTTTGTTATTGTTTGTTTTGCCTTTTAGATTCCACATGTAAGTGAAATCCTATGGTGTTTGTCTTTCTCTGTCTGGCTTATTTCACTTAGCATAACATTCCCTAGGTTCATTCATATTCTGGCAACTGGCAAAGCTAGAAGTATCACAACCTCAGATTTTAGGACATACTACAAAGTTGTACTAATCAAAGCAGTATGGCACTGGCATAAAAACAGACACACAGATCAATAGAACAAAATAGCCCAGAAATAAACACATGCTTATATGGTCAGCCAATCCAAGACAAAGGAGACAAGAATATACAATGGGGAAAACATATCTTCAAGAAATGGTGCTGGGAAAACTAGACAGGTACACACTAAAGCATAAAAGTGGGCCACTTTCTTACATCATACCCAAAAATAAAGTCAAAATACATTAAAGACCTAAAGGCAAGACCTGAAACCATAAAATTCCTAAAAGAAAACATAGGCAGTTATCTCTTGGACATCAACCTTAGCAATATTATTCCGCATCTGTCTTCTCTGGCAAGAGAAGTCAAAACAAAAAAAGCAATTGGTACTACTTCAAACTAAAAAGCTTTGGAAAGGGAACAGCAAAGGAAACCATCAGTAAAATAAGACAATATACTAAATGGGAGAAAATATTTGCAAACGATATATCTAATAAGGGGTTAACTTTCAAAATATATAAAGAACTCATACAACTCAACACCAAGAAAACAAAGAATCTGACTGAAACGTGGGCAGCTGAATCAGGTAATCCATTGAAACGAAGCTATTTTCATTTTGGTCTTGTTCTATAATTTTGCCTGTGTAACTTGACCTCTCTGATTTAAACACCACCTCATTAGTAATTTAATATAATACTTTACCTCCCTGAGATGTCATTGTACTTATGTTGGTATCTATTTTTTTATGCTTATGTTGGCATCTATTTTTATACGCTTTATTTCAACATTCTTGATTCAGAAGGTGCAAGTTGGAGGTGCAGGGACAAGGGTTCAGAGAGGGAAGGTACTGTGTTGGCAAATGGTTTGGAGGTGGACTGAGTAAAATTTCACAATGTCCTGATAAATCTGCAATTTATGAGTTGGGGAACATTTCCTTATAAGGAATGGGTAAAAGATGATCTCTGCTTTTCTTTTACTTGAATTTTTTAGCTACCTTAACCGTCTCCATCTTAGAGTAAATAAAATAAATGTCTTTAGTATTTTTCATTATTTGTTTTTTAATTTTGACAATTTTTTAGAAATATGATAAAGTATAGAGACAATATAATCAGTACCTTTGTACCCATGAGCCATAGTTTGCTAATGACTAACATCAAATTTATTTTTTTATAGAAGAGGCATTATAGCTAAACTTGAAATCTGTTTCCCCATTTTTTTCTCCTTTCCTAGAGGTAATTGTTTTTGTGTGTTTTGTATGTATCCTTATCATTCAATTTTTGGATTAATATATTTAGGTTTGTTTTTTAAAATTTTAGCAGAATTTTCTTTTCTAAACATTTATATCCCAGAGCTGGAGTGTCTTCATCTAGGCTTCTCCACCTGGAAAACTCCTTCTCATCCTTCAGAGCCCAATCCAAAAATCATTATTTCTTTGAAGTCTTACCTTAATCCCGTAAGCAGATTAATGGTGAGTTCCTCAGCCCTTCCAGAGCATTTAGTCCCTGCCTCTGTTGCACCCCCAGTATAGTTAGGTTTATCTGTTTTCCTCACTATGAAACTCTCAGGGATCAGAACATGTTTTATGTCTCATTGTATTCCCAGGTCTAGTTCAATGACCATCAGAGAGGAGTGTCTCAGTAAGTATTTGCTGAATGAATAAACTGAAGTTTAGAACATTCTAGTAGCTAAGGATTGAAAATAAACACTTGTATTCGAGGAAGACAGATCATACGGGCGTGGGAAGAAAGAACTTGATGTGTTAGGTAGTCTTTAAGATTGGGACTCCGACTTGAGTTTGAGAATTAAATATGTTTACACAAAAATCAATGAAGAAAACTAACCCAAGTTTTGTAAAAATTTACATTACCTGTTTGAAATTAGCTATGCTTATTTTCTCCATGATAAAGTGGGAATTTTAGGCTATTTCATCTAAGGGAGATATGTAAAAATAGTAAGAATGGAGAAATTATGAATATTCTTGAGGGGTTATTACTATATTAATAGAAAAAGGAGGCAGGCCCAAATTTTGTTGAATCTGGGTCATAGTTGCTTGCTTACATAAAATGTGAGCTCTAAAGACAAGTGTCAGTACAATTTTTATGAAGGCACATTATTCTTCAAAATATTTTAATTAAAAGTATTCAGGAGAACACTCAGAGAAAATTCAAAGTTTTTTTCCTCCTTTTTTTCCTGGTGGGGTGGTCAGGGAGAAAGAAGGTCAGAAACAACTCTGGAGATGAGGAACAACACATCTCACACCAGCCCCCCGAAGTGCCAATTGAAAGTAACATCTTGCAAACCACATGGTTCACACTGTGGTGGCAAGTGATTTTTCTACCACTCAATTTAATATTCCAAATTTGGGGGAATTATAGATGTAAATGTTCTCAAAAACCCTTCACTTTTAATTTTTAAGGACATTCAGGGCATCTGTCTAGTGTCTGATCTTGTTTTGTAGGGCTGAAAAATGAACTGGACCCCAAAAGATGACCTTGGGTCTTCCTGGGAGCCAAGTCACTGGTCATGGCATTTGATCTGATGGAATGCACTACAAAAATGTCTCTTCTGCTGTGTGTGTTTGTATGAGCTACCTCACAGTTGTAAGACTGACCAGAAGCCGTCTTCTAAATTCTACCCATTCCGGGGCTTCTTAACCTAGAGTTAATTTAGGGAGCTTAAGGACTTATATCTTCCTTTTCACTATCTTCTCACCAAAATTTCATATTTACCTTAATTATAAATATAGACAATGAACCACAACAATACAATTAGACATTAATCTGTAACTTTATCACCAATGGAACATGTATTTTCCAAGGACATAATAACTGCTGCAATTGTTGAAACACTGTTTATGCTCATCAGTTGGAAATTATGACAGTTAATGGAAATACCTCTGGACTTTTATCAGTGAATGCATTAATAAATCGTCACATATATTATATCACAAGTTTATCTTTAGTATTTTAATAACTATCTTGACATAATTGATTAGCTTTGTAGTAGTATATATATATATATTTTTAAAAGATTTTATTTATTTATTTTACAGATAGAGATCACAAGTAGACAGAGAGGCAGGCAGAGAGAGAGAGGGAAGCAGGCTCCCCGCTGAGCAGAGAGCCCAACGCGGGACTCGATCCCAGGACCCTAGGATCACGACCCGAGCCGAAGGCAGCGGCCCAACCCACTGAGCCAACCAGGCGCCCCTGTAGTAGTATGTATTTTATTTTATGCATTAAAAACACTACTCTGAGGAAGGGCCCATAGGCGTTCCTAGATGCAAAAGGGTCCATGGCAGAAAAGTAAGAATCCATGGTCTCTGGAAGGATTCAGCTTCCTCAAATGAAACATTATAAATGCAGCTGTGTTGTGGGCCAGTGTTTTCGAATCTTTGTAAAGTCATTAAGCCCCATCTTCAAACAATAGCTTCTCACGGAAGGCCAGTGTAGACAGCAGATCAAGGCATAGGTGCTATGTTTGAGGTGGGACCCTTAACCCCCAGCCCCATCTTGTGGTCTGTCATTTTGAAGTTGGCCCTGTGCAATGTCACAAAATAACTCCGTGATAAACTCCCTATAACCTTGGATGAAGTCAGAGAGAGCAATAGAGAACAGAAGTAGAAGAGAAAAAGTAACAGAGGTTGAGGAAGACCAATGTAGAAAGCAGACTAACAAAAGATAGAGGAAGGATAGGAGGCAAATCTTCATGCCACTGGGTAGGGTATCTTTGACGTACCAGAGGCAGCTAGCCCTCCTTCCAGTTTTGTATTACAGTTTACCCTTGAATAACATGGAATTGAAGTGTGCAGGGCCACTTATATGGAGATTTTTTACAGTGCAGTACTGTCAATGTTATTTTCTTTATGATCTTCTTAATTACATTTTCTTTTCTCTAACTGACTTTATTATAAGAATATGGTACATACTACATAAGCAAAATATGTGCTCACTGCTTATGTTAATTGGCTATGGCTCTTGGTCAACAGTAGGCTCTTAGCAGTTACATTTTTGGGGGAGTCAGAAGTTACACTTGGATTTTTTACTGTGTGAAGAGCACATGCCCTTAATCTAGGGCATTATTCAGCTGTAGTTGTAGAAATACAGTATTTTTTATTATGAGAAGCCTGTTTGCTTGCTAGAATCAAAGGAAAATGCATGAAAGTTTGGTCTTGCTGCATTTTTTTTCAGACCCACATGGGAGGTTCAGCGGAGGTTTCTTGGTGGAAATGACCTCTGAAAAGGAACTCACCTGACAACCTCTTGAAGCCTAAGGAATGCTGTTGGTGCTCTGCCCATATCTCTTTTACTATTAAGTGCATTTGCCACCCAGCTCCTGTGAGTTTGGGAGTCCCTTCTCCAGAGTTGCCCTTGGCTCAATGTGGCTTCTCCCACCTCCAACCCCGCAGAAAAGACGTGGGGATGCCAATGCTGTTGCCTTATTGGTGTGTTGCCATTTGTACTCCAGAGCTCTTTACTGCACCAGGCTAAAGCTGGTCTCCAGCTGAGACCATGTTCTTGCAAAACATCTGCCCCTTCCTATCCTGTTTCCCTCACACCACTTCTCCCCAGAGCACCCCCACCACAATCACGTGAACAAGAGTACCATGTTAGACTCTGCTTCCAGAGACCCCAAACTAGGACCTCGATTGTTATATCTCCCTCCTGCCCTTCCTCCCACTCTCCTTCCTTCTCTCTCTTCTTTCCTAAGGCCAGTTTTATTGAAGGCAGGAGCAAAAACCAAGAGGCATCAGAACACAGAACCTGAGTTTCACTGGCTTCATAATTTTGCCTTGGATTTGGGACAGGGATTACTCTATTTTTGTATAATCAGTGCCTTTGCCTAAAAGCTTATCAGTTGCCTTGAAAAGCAATAAGTCTCTCCTACTTATGCCATAGATTTCCATGGTACCTGATCTTATTAATGTGACGTATATACAAAATCCTTCTTACGGATTCCTCATCTTTTTTAAAAGGCAAATAACTCCTACCTCTCAGAATTATAGCAAGAATTTAAAAAGATGGTAGACCGACAATTAGAAAATATGATGATTAAGTGCTTCTAAAAGCATTAAATTCAATTTCCTCAGTTCTTGACCCCAAATGTCTTTAAATGACTACAGATTTCTGTCTTTTAAAAAAATACTGCCTTTCACTTCCCACATGCAAAAAGAGAGAAACAAAAAATAAATGTGTATGTGCCAGAATGTTGAGAGGCTCTGTTACAGAGAGGTTAGTGGGTGGACTGGGGAGTTGGGCTGCCTGAGCACCACCAAGACTAGTTCTGTGACCTTTGGGCAATTAATTTATGGTGTCTCGGTTTCTACAATTATAAAATGGGAAAAATACTAGTACTACCTACTTTATAAGATTGTGCAGTGGAATAAAGAACTTAACCACATTCAGTATAGAAACATTAAATATGTTTTACCCTTATTATGTGTACATTCTTTTCCACTTTATTCATGTCTTATGAATTTGATGATAGCCAAAGTCTGTGAACTGTTTTTTCTCACAAAGTTGACTATTATTATATAGTCAATTATATGTCTGACTATTATATGTCTTATATGACTATTATATGTCTGTTAAGATTCCTTTCTTACCTTAATTTTACATTTTTTAAAAAAATGGGCTTGAACTCATAACCTTGAGATCAAGACCTGAACTGAGATAGAGTCTACCCACCTGGCTACCCAGGTGCCTCACCTTAATTTTACTTTTAAAGAGAGAATTTCAATAATTCATGTTTGAGGTTTACTTGTCTCAGTGAAACACAAAGTGAAACACATCTCTTCAAATGTAGAGATCTGGTATATCCCTGTATAGTTACTTACTGTTCATCAGGAGAAAAATAATGAAAGAAACTGAGATCATATACAGAGATGATCAGGCATATACTGATTTAGAAAAGCATTCAGTGAGTATTCTGGTTATTTGTGTTTTGAAATTAGTGTCTTTTTTTTTTTCAGATACTACATTCGTTCTAATCCAATGAGGGACAAGGAAAGAACATACGCATTGTTTTTAATTTGCCAAAGAACTTTAGTTTGGAAACCAGAAGTAAAAAATTAGTAAGTTGGGAAACGGCTGCTTTAATAGAGGAATGTTCCAGATATAGGAACAACTAACTTACATACACTTCACTTGAGTTTTCTCCAAGGTGGTCTACAGAAGGAATAAAGCAAGGAGGGATACCCTGGGATCGAGGAGCAGTGCTGTTATAGACACGCAGATGGCGACTGAGAATAGCGTGGGGGCGGGTACTCAACTGTGTTCATCTGCTAGGGCTGCCATAACGAAGTACCACAAGCTGGGGGACTTAAACAACAGGGATTTATTATCTCACAGTTCTGGAGGCGAGAAGTTCAATATCAAGGTGTTGGCAGGTTTGGTTCCTTCTGAGGGCTGTGAGGAAGAATCTGTTCCATGCCTCTCCTCTAGGTTCTGGTGGATTGCTGGCAGTATTTGACTTGCCTTGGCTTATTGATCCATTACTCTGACCTCTGCCTTCATGTTCCCATGGCATTCCCCCCAGGTGCATGTCTGTGTCCACATTTTGCCTTTTAATAAGGACACCATCATATTGGATTCGGGGCCCACTGTACTCCATGAGTATGACGTCATCTAAGGGATCATATTTGCAGTAATCCTCTTTCCAAATAAGGTAACATTCTGAGGTACTGGGGGTCACTAGTTCAACGTATGTTTTTTTCGGGGGGACACAAATCAATCCATAACATCTATTACTGCGAAAAGTACCAATCATAATTTTAAAGCTTGGCTGTGCCCCAGAAGTAGAATTGCTAATGGGTAAACTCTTCAGATAAAATGTAGACATAAAATACAGAGTTAGCAAGAATATTTTTAATGTCTTTCTCTAAACAAGCAGGATTGTTCCTTCCTTTGACCTGAAGACATTCCTCTTATCTACTTTCCAAAACATTCTCATGTTAATGAATGTGTTTCTAAAGGCCTTTCTTGCCCTAGGCTGCTTTTTCATTTCTATTTTGGGAGGATATCAGCCCTTGCAACAGGTGACCGAACACTCCCAAAACTACTCAATGGATGGTGACTAGAACAAACTATTAGAAGAGAAGTCAGGGACTGGGGAAGCGATTTGTCCAAACAGCAGCAATGAACAGAATTTTGAATGTTAAGTATGACTATCTTTGAGGTTTTCAAAGCTAACATTTGCCTAGTTTCTATCTCTTCAAGGCCTAAATTCTAGTTCATAAGCCAAAGGTTTTTTTTTTGTTCCCCTAAAACCTACTTCAAATGTCGAAGGACAGAAAACCTGTTGATTCTAGGTAGAGTGATGATTTTTAGAATACATATAAAGTACTACTTGGCAGGAAAGAAGAAAATTCATGCTGCTTCCTTGATTAGGTTATGTGGCTATGACAGCAGGGTTTTGATGATCACCAAGGCCCATGTGGGACTAATTCAATGCCAAGTGATATGTTAGTTTCTCAAGGAGTTTTTCACTGCTGGATATTTGTTATATTCAAAGATTAAGTGGTAACTGAAACCAACCTTGTGTTAATGCAGCTGTCCCAGAGTTATGTTTCAGTGTTTGTGTGGGCTACATTCATAATACACTTTGTAAGAGCTTAATATAAATTCTTGGAACTCAGATAATACTTCTATGTCTATTAAAAGAAGTTAGAACTTTGGGATTTAAGATGAGGTTGCTTGGCAATCCTAAAACAGAATAAAGCA
This sequence comes from Mustela erminea, assembly GCF_009829155.1. NCBI lineage: Eukaryota > Metazoa > Chordata > Mammalia > Carnivora > Mustelidae > Mustela > Mustela erminea. Next base: position 17,368,525 of record NC_045635.1, on the reverse strand, counting down.
AGCCACCTTAACACAAAGCAATTATTTCTTCTACAAGAAAGACTGTCACAATTTCTAATTAAAAAATTAGAAAAAATCAAGCTACCACATTGTTAAGATACATTTTTTTCATTTATAAAAGCAGAATTTTATTTCCTATCATTCAGTAAAATAGAAAGAAACAGTAATTATAATTCCACGTTCATCATATTAGCATCTAAATATAGTTATATGTATTGCTGGAACAGTTGAGAACCTACCATCCCACGTTTTTCACGTCATTATAAAGAATTTGTATGAATGAAGGTGGTTGTTTTCACACATGAAAGCAAATACAGTTATTCCCCACAGGGAAGAGAAAGAGGATTTAGAAGAAATGAGTGACCCAGGGAACATTTGAATGTTACAGTGTAGCAGAAATCGGCAAACTTGGGCTGCAAAAGGCAGATAGTAAACATGTTAGGCTCTGTGGGCTGGTCCATTTCCATTACAACTACTCCACGCTGCCTCTGTAGGGGGAAAGTGGCCATAGACAGGGCGTAAGTGAATGGGCGTGGCTGCGGGCCAGTAAAACTTGGTTTACAAACACCACCAGCAGGCCATAGTTTGCCAACTGCTCCTATATATCCATTAGGGAGACTGTCATGATTAAGTACTACACAGTACACAGGAGAAATAACTATAGATACTCTTTTCTCACCACCGAGGAGGACAGCTTTAATGAGCATTGTATGAGAGCCTCTATGAGCCGCGAGTTTCCTGAAGGCAGGTTTCATAGCCAGTTCTCCAGTGCCCTGCAGCGTGTGTGGAATCAACTCAGGGCATCTCCTGTGAACTCAACGCATGAATTGTACTTCTCTGTCTACTTCCGTATAGACAGAGTACTACTTTGCTCTGTCTCAGCGATGCATTTTACCCTTCAAAGCAGCTGTTCCTCTGAGTCCTGTACATTTGGAAGCTTCCATATGTATGCTATTTGTATTCCTAAAGATATTTCAGTTGACCTAAAGAATGAGGGTGGAGTCAGAGAGTTTTCTTGTATGTAACCTGCCTGTTTGGATGAACCTAATGGAGCATCTAACACCAGACAGTTAAAAAGGAAACAAGGACTACTCTTACGGGCAGGCGGACAAGGAAGAGAAAGACAGAATCCCCAACTTCGTTATTTCCCTGACGTTGGAGACAAGGCAGGATGCCCTCTTGTTCTGGCCATGCCCTTGAGATGCAAGAGGACGGACAGGATGAGGTGTTTTAGTGATGGTTTTGGACCAAGGGGTGAATTGCCGCTGGCCCCCATTTTGATTCATTTGTTCCTAAGCAGGAAGTAGTTGAGCTTACTAAATTAGATCTCAAAAGTATCTTCTAAATGAGAAGATACACCCTGCAGAAGTTTCCAAGTTAGCTCAATAAACCTTTGTATTTTTTGCCTCCATGGTGATTGAAAAACATGGCCACACTATTTTGTAGTTACTTGCATCAAGAGGTAGAGCTTTAGGGCTATGAATTTGCCTCTGAGTGTGCATTGTTTTCACCGTGGTTGATTTGTAAATGGGTTGTAGTTGTAATTTTCATGTTTTTCTTCAGTTCCTGAGTTATTTGAAGAGTATTTCGGAGTTTTTCTAATAGTTTTAGTTTTTTCTTTTTGTTGCTTACTTCTAGTTTTTTTTAGCATCTGGATCAGAGATAGGATATACAAGTACTAAATGTGGGCATTTCAGGTTTTCTTGGTTTCATAGTACCTTAACACTTTGTTTAAAAAGATTTTGTTTATCCATTTGACAGAGATCACAAGTAGGCAGAGAGCCAGGCAAAGAGAGAGGGGGAAGCTGGCTCCCCACTGAGCAGAGAGCCCAATGTGGGGCTCCATCCCAGGACCCTGGGATCATGACCTGAGCCAAAGGCAGAGGCTTTAACCCACTGAGCCACCCCGGCACTTCAAACTTAACACTTTTTAACATATTTCATGACAGGGGTGTGTGGGTGGCTCAGTTGGTTAAGTATCTGCCTTCAGCTTTGGCTGTAATCTCGGGTTCCTGGGATCGAGTCCTGGGTCGGGCTCCCTACTCAGTGGAGAGTCTACTTCTCCCTCTGTTCCTCCCCCCACTAGTGCTCATTTTCTCTCTCTCTCTCTCAAAAATGGATGGATAAAATCTATAAAAAATATTTCATGGCAGTAAGAAATGAATGCCAAATTAAACATGTATGTGTGAATAATTATGTATGTATGTACATATATATATACATATATAGTCTATCAGGTTTAATAACTGTAGTATTATACTCTTCTATATCTATTTTTAACTAGATGGTTTTCCCAATTCTGAAGAGGTGTTTTGTCAGAACTTCTTTTTGTATTTAAAATAGTCTCTGCTCTCTTTATTTTGATAAAATGCCATCAGTACTTAGAGATTCATGATTGATATATTTTGGTGGCTCATATTTATATTAAAAATACTCCTAACTTTTTAGGGCACGTATTGCATGGAACACTGGGTTTGGTACATAAACAATGAATTCTGGTACACTGAAAAGAAATTAAAAAAAAAAAACTTTGCTAGGTTTTTAACATTTGAAAAAAATAAACCCTTTATTTGTCCCCCCAAAAAAGAAATAATAAAAAATTCTTGTATATAATATGTGAATAAAAGAGGAAATCAAAACTGAAATGACACACTATTAATAAAATATTAAGGAAAATATCTTCGGATGAAGACTGGTTCTGGTCTCACTTGAAATTTATGATCTTAACTGGGTTCAAGAACCAACTACACTTTCCAGGGCAATTCCCTCTCTCTCTCTAAGAGGGCTATTTTAAATCTTCTCAAAATTCCCAAACTTATTCGTCAGTCCTCACTCTCAGCTACCAGCCTTGCTTATTTTGCTGAACTATTATTTTCCATCAGAAAAGCACATCCCAGGCGCCTGGGTGGCTCAGTTGGTTAAGTGACTGTCTTTGGCTCAGGTCATGATCCTGGAGTCCCAGGATCGAGTCCGGCATTGGACACCCTGCTTGGCAGGGAGTCTGCTTCTCCCTCTAGCCCTCCCCCTTCTCATGATCACTCTCACTCTCTCTCAAATGAATGAATACAATCTTTTAAAAAAAGCACATCCCCCTAGCAAATGAATCAACCTGCCTGCCTCTGTAGCCCCATGCCTTGTCCTCCTCTTATCACATTGGCCAGCTGCCTTTGTTCCTACAGAGGCCAGCCCTGCCATCCTTGCAAATCAGGTCCCTACCGTTCATTGCTACTCAGAGCTTTGCAACAACTGTACCTTCTCTTTCCTGTTTCATCACTGTTTCTTTTTCTGGGGGACCATTTTAACCTCAGCCTTGAAATCTGATGTGTTATCTTTCGTGTTAAAATAAGACTCCTCCTATGACCACTTCAGCCACTGTGCCCATTTTTCTGCTGCCTGAGGAGGTAGCCACCTGCTCCATCTTCCCTAACTCATCCTCCTGATGCTTTTGAGCTCACTTCAAGCAAGCATTTACCTCCACCTGTTTTGTTCTCAAGGTCACTGCCACTCTTCACATTGCCAAAACCAATGGTTAACTTTTTGTTGATTTCTCAGCAGTATTTGACTTGGTTGATCCCTCCTACCTTCTGGAAAGACCTCTTTCATTTGGATTTTTTGTCCCCATTTCTCTCTCTCATTCTCTCTCTCTTCCTTTTTTTAAGGTTGTAGTAAAATACACATAACATAAAATTTACCACCTTAACCATTTTTAAGAGTATACCTCAGTGGCATTAAGTACAATCACAATGTTGTGCTGCCATCACTACCCGTCCTCCACCCACAGAACTCTTTTCACCTTGCAAAATGGAAGTGCTGGACCTATGAAACCTAACCCCCAAGCCTCCCCCACTCCTCAGTCTCTCCTGGACTTCTAAATGTTGTCATGCTCCAGGGTTCAGTGCTTTGACCCTATCTTTTCTCCAGTTACACTCCTCTGGGAGATCTCATCTAACCTGGTGTCAGGTACCAACTCCACAATGGTGACCCCTCAAATTTGGATTGCAGCCTGGACTTCTTTCTTGAACTCTGTATTTGGATTTCTAACTTCTGTCATATCTCTATTTAGACGCCTAACAGGCATCATGAACTTAACATTATCCAAACCAAACGTTGTTTTCTTCCCCCAAATCTACTTTTTCCATAGTGGCCCCAACCCAGAATTCCCCACCTCACCATTCACTGACTTGCTTAGGCATGGAGCTGGGGCTTCTTCTTAGAATATAAGATCCAAAAGGGCGGGGATTCCTGTTTTGTCTATTGAGGTACCTTGAAGACCTCGAATTGCACCTCGTACATAGAAGATTCTCTAAAGCTTTACACGATCTAACTGTGGATGTACGTTTTACTCTACCCCATTGGCTTGCTGCTCTGTAGCCATTTGGTTCAGCATGACAAGCAGGTGCCTACTTTGGAAACTTTACAATTGCTCTTCTTCCACCTAGATCTGGGGTGATTTTAAGAATATGACCTTAAGAGAACATTCTTAAGGGGGCTTAGGAATATCCAAAGTAATCTTTTACTCGTCATTATCTCCTCCACTCCACCCCCGGATATGGTCCTTAAGGGAAACAGATTCATGCAGGGGGCAAACCAGGCTCTATTACCCTGTGGAGTTGTGGCTTCCCATCACAGTGCCAACTCATGGATATCACAGAAAGTCCCTTTACCTTGTCTAGCTTCACCTTAAAAGCCAGCCTTCTTCTCACAGCCTAAACCTAGGTTGAATCTTGGCCCTTTTAAGTGCAGAAGGCCAGGAGGAGGAAATGGGGTGAGAGAGCCCCAGCAAATGGGCATGTTTGTTTCAGGGATTAGAGCTGTCTCCCCAAACTTTTTAAGGTAAGACAAATGGCCCTGGGTGGGATGCAATGGTGGAGAGAGAACATAATAAAGGGGGAGACGAAAAACTGGAAGGAAGGATCAGAAGTTGCGGAGCGGGAGACAGAGACCGACAGAGAGCCAAAGAGCGATAAAGAGAGACAGGTGTGGGTAGAGCCGCAGATAGAGACAACCACAGAGACCTGGGGAGAGCAAGCCGGTCGGAGAGAGCAATAGGGCAGAGCGCGAAGGCTGGGGAGAAAGGCGGCTAGTGACACTTTATACTAGTGATGCCCACAGCAAGAGGAGCTGAAGACATTCGGGATAGTAGGTTAAAGTCATTTATCAAGGGCGGGGGGCGCCTGGGTGGCGCAGTCAGTTGAGCATCTGCCTTCAGCTCAGATCATTATCTCTAGGTCCTGAGATCTAGCGCTACATTCGGCTCCCTGCTCCGTGGGGACTCTGCTTCTTCCTCTCCCTCTGCCCCTCCCCTCCTTGTGCTCGGGTTCTCTCTCTCCGATAAATAAATAAAATCTGTAAAAAAAAGAAACAAAAATAAATAAAATCTTTAAAAAATAAATAAAAATAAAATCTTTTTTTTTTCTTTTTAAATGGGCCCATTTTAAACTTAGTAATATTGCCATCAAGTCACCCATGGCCTGATCTCTCCCCACTTCTGAAGTTTTCCCAGCTGTCTCGGTAAGCCGTTCAAAGCTGCAGGGAATGAATATGTAGAAGAGGCTCCCAGTTCAGAGGAAGAAAACAGCCTAAATTCATTCATTTGTTCATTCAGCCATTCAACAAATATCCTTTGAGCATCTACCATGTGCCCGAAACTGCACTAAACCATGAAAATAAAGCAATGAATAAAGAAAGGCATAGACCCCGTCCTCATAGAGTTCATGGTCTATGAAGAAGTCAGTAAACACAAAGTCACTACAAAGGGGGTGGCTGCACTCCAGGCAGAGAAAGCTAATCTAGCTGGAGAATCCGAAATGGAATCCAGGGAGAGGTGCCATAGTGAGCAATTTGCCTTTGTGGGTCACTGAGGCTCAGTCCTGCTGGGGACCCTTCGAGAAACTGTGTGGAACACCCCACAGAGTTACCTCAGCAGAGCACAGGGGACCTCGGGTATTTACCCAATGCCTCTGTCCTCTGTTCTTGAGGCCTGCCCCCAGGAGCTTTAGTGCTCGTGTGCACACACGCCCACACACATACACATACTCACACTTCTGAGCTGTATAACCATCAGGCTTTCTCGGCCTGGCACGACTGACATTTGGGCCAGCTTGCTCTTTGTTTCTGGGTAGGGGAGGGTGGGACGATGTCCGGAAGCCTCCCAGACCTCTGCCCACTGGATGCCAGTAGCAGTCCCCCACACAGGGACAGGTGAAGACCCAAAACATCTCTAGACACTGCCAAGCGCCCCCTGGTCTACATGCAGCTGAGCGAGGCTCCAGTGTCAGAACATTCCCTTAGTTCAAGAAAGAAAAGGATGCTGGCGACGAGGGGTAAGCACCAGAGTTGAGGGCAGGGGTGGGGTGTGTGGTGACAGGGGTGGGGTGGGGCTGAACACGTACGGCAGCCACTGCAACTTCCCCGAGGGTGTAATGGTGCCTAAGCTGTGACTTCAAGAATGGGCAGGAATTGCCCTTTGAAAGGGGAAACCAAGACTGCAAGCATACCCGCTTTGCTGATGACGGAAGCCCAGCAGCCAGCACTATGCCCAGTGACCTGTAGTTGGAGCTCAGTTCCAACGTGGACTGCTGCACATCGACGGAAATGGGGAGGAACATAAACTAGGGGAGCCCTCGTGTCCAGGCGGGGCAGCCCCACAGACACAGGGCTGGGCAAATGAAATATGCTTGACTGAATTTCAGCCCCACTGGCCCCCTTGTCCAGCCCCGTGTATACCCAGCGGCCCCCCGTAGGCCTCACCCTGTACATCCCTCACCCTTCATGCCTCCTAATCACCAGGTACGAAGTCTGTGCTGTGTATAGGAGGAGCGGGGTAGCATCACACAGCTTGATGGACAACTTTTTCAAAAAAGATTTTATTTATTTGTTTGAAAAAATAAGCAGGGGGAGCGGCAGGCAGAGGGAGAAGCAGGCTTTCTGCCGAGCAGGGATCCTGATACGGGGCTTGATCCCAGGACCCCGGGATCATGACCCGAGCCGAAGGCAGAGGCTTAACCGACTGAGCCACCCAGGCGCCCCTAAAATGGGCCTATTTTATCAGACTCTACATGCTTGGAAGATTAGGGCCGTGGCATATGAAATACAGTCCGAGAACGTTCTCAATAGTTCTGTTTAATAAAGCAGAGACTCAAGGCTACAAAATAACAAAGAGAACTATCTCAGGGATTCAAGAAAGGCAAGTTGTAAGCAGTGGGAGACTTTAGCGAAGGAAACGGGAAGGAAAATAACATTGATGGGTCACCTCCTATGTGTCTGGCCCTCTGCCCTATTTCCACTGACTCACTTGGTGGTAGGTATCATTATAACTACCCATTTTGCAGGTGAAGAGATTGAAATTCAAAGAGGAAATTGCAAAGCCCAAATATGAACTTCAGCAGCCCCTCTCCAAGGCTTATGGCATTTCCTGATACAGCATGGGGTGCAGGGGCATCCAGATACTGCCTATATTTGGAGCAAGTGTGGTGGTGAGGGAGCCACTGCATGAGAGTTTGGACACCATGTCCTTCTGGGTTCCTTAAAATGGGAGAAATGTGTTACTGTCTCGTTTGTTGGCTCATCAGTTTCAGCTTGGAGGCAGTGGGCATTATCCCATTATTTACTTTCCTTGATTGTTTCTTATTAGTTAGGGCTCCATCTTACAGATACTGAGTCCCTGGCATTTACTGCATTTCAACTGAGAAGCTACTGGTTGGCTGGTACAAGATCATCCTACGGGCCCCTAAGAAAGAGAAAGCACTGCTAAACATGATTATAAGATGCCACAAATTTTAACGAGTGCCAATTTCAGAGATGTTAAAATGTGAAAAATGTGAATCTTTGAATCCATGAACTATTGCAAACTCAAATTCCCATGGCCACATACTCAGTTACCCTTAAAGCTGGAGGAATATCCCTGCCTCTCCCCTTTCCTTGTCATCGATCTACACTTAATGGATACCCGCTATGGATAAAGCTCTGAGTCAGATGGTTTGAAAAGAATAGAAGATAATTCAGAACCAGAACCCCAAATTATAATCAGGGTGAGGTGATTTTAAGATATGGCCAGAAATGTTATGGCATCTCTCGCATAGTGAGGAAGGTCCATGTTCCCCTTCCCTTGAACCTGTGCAAGCTTGTGATTCTTGGGTCACAGAGTATGACAGGAGTGACATTATGGCATTTCCAAGGCAAGATATAAAAGGTCATGCGGTCTCTGTTCTTTTTACTAGATCCCTTGCTCTTGGAATGCTGAACCTCCATGTAAGAAGCCAACTACCCTAAGGGAGCCATCCTAGAGAGGCCACATGTAGGCATTTTGGTTGTCAGTCCCAGCTGACCCAGCCTTCCAGCCGTCGCCGCCAGAGCACATCAGACAGGGGAGGGAAGCACCCATCTTGAAAGCAGGTCCTCCAGCCCCGGCTGGCCCAGCTCCCAAAAAGGGCAACAATCCCCAGTATAAGTCAGATAATCCTAGGCTGTGCCAGTTACGAGCCCAACTTCCTGTAGACTTACACGATAAACCATTATTTGTCGCTCATGTCAGAGTCTGATGTGGGTCCAGTGATCCTTTTCCATCTTGTAGCTATGACATCTAGCATCAACGGCTTCTAAGATTGCTACAGGTCGGGGAGACAGGTCCGGATTGCACAGGATGCTTTTAAAGACCAGGCTTGGAACAGCTTATGGCAGTGCTGCTTAAACCTTCTCAGGATGAATTTTTTTTTAAGATTTATGCATTGATTTGAGAAAGAGACCAAGTGTGAGTGGGGGGAGGGGCAGAGGGAGAAGGAGAAAGAGAATATTCAAGCAGACTCCCCACTTAGTGCAAAGCCCAACTCAAGGCTCTATCCCAGGACCCCGAGATCATGACCTGAGCTGAAATCAAGAGTCGGCCACTTAGCTGACTGAGCCACCCAGGCGCCCCATCAGGATGAAATTTTCTAATCAATAACACACCAATAGTTTTATAAAAATACAACAAAAATGAATTACTAGGAAAAGGAAACACTGATTGCATTTAGTAGTAATGTCAAATGGCCATAAAAGTCCCTAATAACTTACTTAAAAGCTTCTGTATTAGGTCATTGCAAACTGGTAACAATCTACAAGTGGGTACTGGTGCATGGCTTATAGAAACTGGGCCCACATCCTATTGGTCAGAACTCAGTCACGTGGCCTGAGCCAGTTGAGGGAGCCTGGAAAATCTAGTGTCCTATGTGCCAGGAAGAGAAGACAGTGTGCTGAATTCACAGCACTGCCTTAGCAACACGCTGTAAGTCGGGGGTTTACTCCTTTCTCTCTAGGAGTACCCAGTTGTTTACAAGTATATTGTCTAATTTATGTTCAAAGATCTAAGCTAGGGACATGTGTGTGGCTCAGTTGGTTAAGTGTCTGCCTTCAGCTCAGGTCATGATCCTGGGTCCTGTGAATGAGCTCCTAGTTGGGCTTCCTGATCAGCAGGGAGCCTGCTTCTCCCTCTCCCTCTCTCCCTCCCTCTCCCTCTGCTCCTGCCCCTCCCCCACTTGTGTGCTCTTTCTTGCTCTGTTCTCTCTCTCTCTCTCTCTCTCTCTCTCTCTCAAATAAATAAATAAATAAATAAAAATCTTTAAAAAAAAGTCTAGGTTAGAGAAAAAACCCCAACTTTTCAGGGCAGGAAGGAAAGGAGAGCTGGGAAGCTGCCCTGCACAGTGTACGGTGCAATTGTGACTCTCTCCAGTTGTACAGATCCTGACCTTGGGTAGAATTCCAGTTGGGTACAAATTTTGTTCAAGAGCACATGGGCTGCAGTGAACTTTTGGCCACATTCCAGATCATCGATGCGTGTGTCAGGTGGCTCCTGTTACTGCTTCAGACCCTGGAGGAGGACCCTTCCCCATCTACCATGTGTCACCAAAGGGACTAGAGTTACCCATTTTTGAAAAAGAGCCAGATTATAGCGATCTCATGTGACCATGAAGGAAAATGTAACTCTAAATACACGTACAGGCTGTCTAAACTCTGTGAAAATAGTCCCTTTCAACACTCATTAGAAAATGACTAATAAGAAACAGAAGTGCTCAACACTGAAACAATGTAACCTTGGAAGATTGTTTCAAATGAACTAGGCTTTTGAGAAACAAGGTGCCAGTGTAGTTCAGAAGGCCTTTGCTGAGGCCTAAGTGCCATAAAGGACAGCTGCGTTGTGCAGACAGGGACGGAGCTCTGCTCCTGGCTTCACTGGGCCTTCGTTTCTAACACCTTAGTGCTCCTTTGGATGCCTGCCCTAGGGCCTCTGGAGCATGCCTTTCCAGCTGAAGGAGAGCCAAAAGCCCTGGGAACTTGTACCCCCCCCCCCCCCCCCAGCAGCCCTGGACTTATGACAGAGAGGTGCAGGAGTATGACAGCTCCGCCTCCTTGCCTGGGGTAGGACTCCATGATGTAAGTTCTCACACTCCAGAGCTGTCTTGCAGGATCAAAAGGGAGATAGCTTCTTTGGGACTTGAGAGCCCATCTTTGTTCCCCTAGTTTTTCCTGGAAACATTTTAATTAATCACTTATATACAAATCCTCATTTCAAGATCCGCTTCTGGAGGAGCCCAGCTGAAGACGCATGTCCTTCAGAACTAACAGCCCCGCAAAGCAGTCACCACGTTGACAGAGTAGCCCTCCCCCAGGCGGCCAGTCTCCCAGCCTCACGTGGACCCTCAGCCCTGCTGGGTGGTACTCCCAGCTCTTCCCCGCTCTCTATGACTGATTTCTTTTCCTAGACCCTTAGAAAGGTGAGGCAGGCTGTCAGGTGGCCTCTGTTTTCGCCCTTCCTCCTCGCCAGCCCCAGAGACCCTCTTACGACCCTTTTGGGATCAGCTTAGCTCCTTCTCCGAGGAAAGACTCTGTGTTCCTGCCTCCCCTCCCCTCAGTGACCTCCTTCTGACTTTTATCATCCTGATCACGACGGCTTCTAAACGGGGTGGAATCGTGTTCAGACTGTTCCAAGATACAGCCCCCCGAAATCCCTCCATATTGGAAATCTCCAAACCCAACCGCTCTCCTTCCTCTCTGTTCTTAGTCACGGGGCTCGAGGAGCCGAGTCCACGTGCAGCCTCCACTCTTCATTTGCACCACAGCCTGCAGCGACCTGGTTTTTGAACCACCCCCCACCGTCTGTGGAAACGTTTCCCTCCGAGGTCAGCCCTGGCTTTCTGATTCATTCCTTCACTCCTCCCCCAGAGCACCAAGTTTCTAATCAGTTAGCAAGGTTACTTTTTTTTTTTTTTTTTTTTTTTTGAGCGTGAGGGGCAGAGGAAGAGACGGAGACAAGCAGACTCTCGCTGAGCTCAGAGACAGTGGACGGACGTGCGGCTGGATCCCAGGACCCTGAGATCACAACCTGAGCTGAAACCAAGAGTCAGACACTTAACCGACCGAGCCACGCAGGCATTCCAGCAAGGTTACTTTTGACTTTATTACTAAAATACACTTTGGATCTCTCTTCTTGTCTTTCTCTTCACTGCCAACGCCTTTATTTGGGGCACCATCATCTCTAGCGTTTTAATGGTTCTCCCTTCTTCCCTGCTTGTTCTAGTAGGTCCTGTTTCCACATGGCAGTGGGAGTGAGCTCATCAAAGCTGAGATCAAACTATTCCACTGCTTAAAACCTTCTAAGGATTCCTACCATACTTAGAAGAAAATTAGCATCTCTTGTCAAAAGGGCCTCCGAAGGCCCTGCTAGCCTCTGCTCATCTCTCTCACCTTGTCTCATGCTGTTCTTCTCTATCTTTGGGCTGCATTGTTTTCCTTTGAGTCCTGAGAACATACTTTCCTACCCCAGGGCCTTTGCCTATGCAGTCCCCTCTGCCTGAAGTATTCTTTTCTCGCCCCATCAATCTCACTTCTTCTTGGAGAGATGTTGCTCCTGCCACACCTACCCCAGCTTATCCTCTTCCTCAGCCTTTTGTCTGTTTGTCTTTATATCACTTCATAGGATTTACAGTTCTCTTGTTTAGTCGTTTACTTAGATTTGTCTGTATCCTCTTTTTTCCCCACTATAAGCTCTGAGGGCAGAAACATAGGCTTAGTCACTCTTTTCACCCAACTGATGGTGAGGGGTGGGTGGGACAGAACAGTGTTGGCTTTTAGTAGATGCTCAGGACATCGAATGTAAACAGGTACTTTTCTGTGAAGCCTTCAGCACCATGGGAGAGTTAGGGGCAGTCTTCCTGTGAATTCCTACAACAGTTTGAAGATAGCATGTAAATCTAACAACCACGCTATTTACCTCTCTCCTCCACCAGACCATGACGAACAGGCTCCTAGAACACAGAACTATTTACTTATTTTTAAACCCTCAGTATCTAGCACAGTGCCTGAATCACAGTAAGCACTTAATAAAATAAATGATAAATGAATATGTGAATAAAAGAATGGAATCTCCACTCCCAGCTGGGAGTGACTGAGAGGTGAATGCCAGCAGTTTCCTCTGAGGACAGAGAAGCCAACGCCATGGTTTTGGAGATGGAGTTCTGAATTTCACTTCTGAGGCTAGACAGCTCTTTTATTTCTGGAAGGAAAATACTTTTGGGGAAAAGCTGTTGAGCTATAAAAAGGTGGAAAAAAGTTCCCTTTTTGAAATGAAAAGTTTGCAGACAAGGAGATTCTAAACTGTTCTGCATAATTATGTAAAAGTTTTTTTTTTTTAAATTATTTATTTATTTATTTGAGATGAAGAGAGAGAGAGAGAGAGAGAAAGACAGAGAGCATGCACATGCAGGAGGAGGGTCAGAGGGGCAGGAAGAGAAAGAGAGAGAAAGAGAAGCAGACTCCCCATAAGCTGGGAGCCCGAAGTGGAGCTCGATCGCAGGACCCTGAGGTCACAACTTTTTTTGAGTTGAAATCAGGAGTTGGGCATTCAACCGAATGAGTTACCCAGGTGCCCTGTAAAAGAGGTTTTCATGTGGGGAGAGTTATAACTCTGCACATTGCTTTTTTTTTTTGGAAAAATGGTTTTTCCTCTCTGTGGCTACTCATGAAGTAAGGTAAATTCCAAGGAAGGAGTCATAAACAAACATGGCTGCTTCCTCACCAGGGGGCACCAGGGTTAAGGAGAGAAGTGGTTTGGCTCAAGAAATCACAGAAGGAAGGAAGTCATCACATGGTATGCACTCCAGGGGACAAGCCTTGTCACCTGCTTGAAAAACAAGCATTGATTTGTTCACAGTTAATGGTGTCAAACATTAAAACTCAACATAGAGGTAAACATTATTACAAAATGAAGTGTTTTCATAGATCATAGCTAGTTTCTTTTTCCTAATTCTTTCTTCCTAGTTAATCATTTCTTCATTTGTTAATTATCTTATCTCTGTGAGCCAATAAAGTTTTGGGGGTGTTATGTCTTTACACATAATGGTATAGATTGGTATCTATTAATTCATTTAAAATTTCCCACAATGTGATTTATTTTACACTTTGCCCAAAATGTAGGCAGACCTATGATAGAGTAGAACTGAGCAAGGAGGACCCCACAAGAAGACTGTAGTTTGGGGCACATGATAAGAGTCCAGGAGGGCATTTAGGGATGGGGCAAAGGAATGAGTTTGGCTTTTTTTTTCTTTTCTTTCTTTCTTTTTTTTTTTTTTTTTGGCAGCCTGGTTTTTTCCGTTGGCTTGCGCATAGAGGAATACGCAGAAACCTCTGGAATTCGGAGCCTGAAGACCTAGGTTAGGGTTTCCTCACGGACACTTCTTAGTCATGTGACTTTACCCTTTTCAAGGTATTTTGTCATTTATAAAATGAAGATTTTTCTCATTTCTCCTTTGCAACCATGAGATGTAGTTCCAGCTAACAAAATGTAAGGGGGAGTCTGCTGGGGTTTCTGGGAGCGTTTCTTCCCTGAGCGGAGGAAAGCCCTTTTCCCCACCATCCCTGCTCTTCCTTCTCATTTGGTTGCTAGTGCAAGATCCTGACTCTTGGAGCTGGGGCAGCTACCTTGGGAACAGGAGGTAAGAAGCATGAGGATGAAAAACTAACTTGATGAGAGTGGCAGAGGAAAGAACTAGAAATTGCCTGGGGCTTTCTGACTTCATAAAATTTTTGAACCCATCTGGAACTACCTCCCTTCAGGTTTCTAGGCTTGTGAGATGACTAAACGCCTTCACTGATTGAATCAGTGCTACTCAGGTATTCCATTACTTGCCGCCAGTGCACCCTGATACGGTGTGTATAGTGCTAACGTGAGGCTGTGCCTGTGAATGTGTTTCCTTGAAGTCATTGTCGTATAACAGGAGAGAGCACTAAGTATGAGAGTTGAAACCTGGGGGTAACTGGCTCTGCTTTAACACTCTGAGCCTTGACTTACTGACCTATACAATTGGAATACTATATACTATCACTTAACCCGTGAGTTGTTGGGAGGACTCAATAATAGTAATACAAATGAAAGTGCTTGCAACTCAGCAAAGGCTCTATGGACATAAGGCGTTAGGGATTCTCCGGCTGCTGGACTGTAGTGGATGAGGGATCAAGGCATGCAGGCAGGAATGACTTAGGTGAATTCTGGTTTTGCTAACAATCCCTCACACTGCCCCTCTTCGGTGACCTCCACTGAAATATTCCTAAAGGTCTCAAGCTGTCTGCTCAGTGCCCAGCACTGTTTCCCATACTTAAACACTGCTCAGTGCCCAGCACTGTTTCCCATACTTAAACACTGCTCAGTGCCCAGCACTGTTTCCCATACTTAAACACTGCTCAGTGCCCAGCACTGTTTCCCACACTTAAACACTGCTCAGTGCCCAGCACTGTTTCCCACACTTAAACACTGCTCAGTGCCCAGCACTGTTTCCCATACTTAAACACTGCTCAGTGCCCAGCACTGTTTCCCATACTTAAACACTGCTCAGTGCCCAGCACTGTTTCCCACACTTAAACACTGCTCAGTGCCCAGCACTGTTTCCCACACTTAAAGTTTAAGTGTCCCTCTCCTTCCAGTTGTTCCTCCCGGTGAGAAATGGACTCACTTATGCCCATCCCCTCTGTCCCAGTTAACTGTCACTCACCAACCCAGTTACGTGCTGGTGTGTGCCTGGGGCTTCTTCTGTTATGCCAGGGCCATGTCGGGGCCTTAAACTGATGAAGTGATAACAGGAGTAGAGATGGCAAGGGGCTGTGGCAGGAGGTCAAGGACAAGTATGTGGCTTCTTGGTGCTTCTGAGAGACCCCAGGTAGGGGGTTGTTCAGCTCACAGTTGCTCCCCTTTCTGGAAAGAACCTCCTCCACAGATGTGTGAACCCCAGAAGCCTCCTCTATGCTAGGTGACCTTGCCCTTAACCAGGAATTAGGTGATTGACTCAGGCTGGGGGCCATCAGAACCCTGGGGTTTTAAAAACTGGAGTTGGAGAAATAGATGTGGCACTCTCTAGGGAGGTCTGAGTTCTCAGTTCTGGTTACTTCCAAGAGTCACCTCCACTCCTGCCACAGTATGAAACTTTTCCAGAGAACCTCTTCGTCTTGGTTGCACTGTCTCGAAGCCAGACATGGAGACAAGGTCTTGGTTGCGGGCAGTGGATTTGGGTGATAATCCCAGAGAACATAAGTGAGGTAGTGGGGGCTGTGAGAAAGGGAAAAGAGAAAGCCAAAAGGGTGTATCAGTGAGCAGGTTCCTGCTGTGAGCCACTGGGGCTCAATTTTGTGGGGACCTCTGGAAAGCTGTAGACCACACTGGGGAATCAGCCCACCAGAGGACGGGAGGCAGGGCCACTGACCACCATCCCCATTGCTTGAGCTTTGTCCCTAGGGTGTCTGCTTCCTGGTACTTCTGGGTCATGCCTGCAGCACACCCAGACAACCTGTCTTGGAGATGGGGAGCACCCCAGTGCAAAGAGGCAGAGACTCAGGCTTTTGAGGTGTGACAGTGTCCTGGGACCGGTCTACAGCTGCAGGAGAACTCAGGCGGGTAGAGGTGATATTGACAGAGACATCAACAGCGTCTGCCACACCTCCTCTTGGCCTTAGCTAGTTCTCTCTGCATTTCTGTCACTTAGGACCAAAGGAGTCCGATAATGCCCCTCACCTCAGTTCTTTCGCCAGAGGCAGCCACACCCACGTCGGGCCAGTCCCTAGTCCAAGGCATTGCGCTTTCCTTGACATATATGACACCACTGGCTACTGATGAGTCATGCAAGGCAGAAGGACTGTGACAGAATTTATGCACTGACTGCAGGGCAAGGAGTTGAGGATGGCTCATTGTTGTCTTTCCGTGGAGTGATGCCACCTACTGTCTACACATAAGACTAGCCAAACAGCTGGGGAAACAGGAAGGTGCTCACTATATTCTTTCTCTTCTCCAGTGAAAAATAACTCACTTTTGGTGCCAGATCATCTCTAAACATGATGTCTGAACTTTAAAGATTATTTTCTTGAAAAAAAAAGATTTATTTATCTATTTTAGAGAGAGAGAGAGGGAGAGAGGGTACGAGTCGGAGAGGCAGAGGGAGAGGGAATATCAAGCAGACCGTGCTCAGCGTGGAGGTGGATGCAGGGCTCGATCTCATGACCCTCAGGTCATGACCTAAACCAAAACTGAGACTCAGACACTCAACTGACTGTGCCACCCAGGTGCCCCACGAGCTTTAAAGATTCTTTTAAGCAGCATGAATAGAATGGAGTGATGAGATGCAAACTGAGATGAACCACAATTATCTGCTGAGCTCCTGATTACAGAAAGTTGGTTTTCTTTTCACCAACCTGAAAATAAGCTGGTTGCTTCCATTTGGAACGCATTCAGCTGCAGGGAACAGAAACATGACTTCAGAGGCTCATAGGAACCGGAAGTACTTTTCCTCACAGGACGAGAGGACAGGGAAAGGAGACGGTTGCTGGTGGTGGTTCAGTGGCTGACCACACTGTGAGGGGCTCAGACATGGAGTCACCTTCATCCAGTGGGTGGACTGTAAGTGTGCTCACTCTGGACCTTCTACTGAAGGGAGCTTCTATGTAAAGATAGTTTCAGAGACCGAGGAGGCAAAGTAAATTAGTTGATTAATAAAAGCATTGTTAAAAATGATGAGCACCGGAAAAAGAAAAAAAACCTACCCAACCGTCCTCAAGAGCCAAAACCCCAAAACCAAACCAGAACAAAGATAATGAGCATGTGCCTTAGGATTTGGTAGTGTTCTGTTTAAAAAGTGTTCTGCCTCATACGTGGTCCTCGCCCCTGGCGTAGTTAAAATAGGTATTTCCTCTTTGTTTGGTTTTGTGCTATTGTCTCCTGTGCTCTGTGGTCCATATCCTTGTCACCAGTAGAGGCAACACAGAGATAGCAAGGACTCATCCCTGGAACCACATTTGAGTGGAATGATCTGAGACCATCTATGACCTACAAAAAGGGTGATACCTTATAGTTGCACATAATATTATAATCGTCATCATTTGGTGAGCATGTATCGAATGCTGATCAAGAAAAATTTTAACAGCTCCTAAGTGACCGAGCTAGGACTCAAAAAGTGCTTGATGTCGGTGTCCCTGCTAAGAAGCTCGGAGCCACGTTGCTTCTCTCTAATTTTTATCTTATGCTCCTCGTGGTCTGGCCTCCAGGTAATAATGCTAAAGATAGAAACTTTTCCTACTTTTCAAACTTCACTGTGCCCCCTCAGAACATGTGAGAAAGTGCAGCCAGCATCTTCTGGAAGATTCCGTAGCCACCTTCCGGCTGACATTTGAGCCCTGCTCTCAGCACGGTCAAGCCTTTCGGAGGCAGCCAGTATATGGCTTGTATCAAACTCTATATTTAGGAAGAACAACTGTGAGCTATGACAGGAATTCTCTTTAACACTTAGCCTTAAACCGAGTTTCCCTCCAGCCCCGAGCGGGGAGCAGCTCTCAGTACTGAGTGAGGCACTGAGCACTTGAGCTATTTCCGCCACATGCAAAGCATCGGAATTGAGATCACGGCTCAGAGGACACCGGGCGTCCGTTCCACCTTCTGAGGAGCCCTGTATTCTCGCATCTGGCTGCCGGGACTTTCCTCAGGCAGTAAACAAATACATAGAGCAGGTAAGCAGGAGGACCCAGCTCGGGCAGCTGGGCTTTCTGAAGGAAATTTCCTTGATGCCTCACTTGAAGTGACTACTTATAACTTTGTAGGCTTGTAACTAGTGGCTGTAGCTTCCTTGTAAATTCACTATTCGTTGGTGGTGTTGCTGATTCTGTTTTAGAAATTGTGTGTGTATGCGGGGGGAGCTATCTGACAGAAGACTGAACTAAAAGTAGTTTTCGTTGATTGTGACATTAAGAAACTTTCCACAATCCACATAGGGTGACTGTGACCCTGAACGTTATGTCATTTTCATTCTCCTGGCCAGGGTTACAGTCAGTCAGCTACCGATGGATTCGTGCTGGTAGCCTAGGAATAATCAGGAGGATTTGCAGCAGAGGAAAGCTATCGCGCTAGCTCTCTGATTTACCTAAATGCAAATTATTGTCAGTCGTCACCCAGTACAAGTTGAAAATGCTTTTCCCCTTTCCCTCAGCGCCAGGCTTGACCTCAGAGATAAAGTTCTATCAACTGTACAGATCGATTAACATTACAAAACCATCTTTTCCAAAGCCCCGCTTTGGTGCTTTGATCGTGGTGTTCCAGGTACCCAGTAGGGTGGAGGGCAGCACTTGTCTCTCCCCATGAGGGCACCAGGTTCTGAGACCCGGTGATGATCAGTGCCTCTTGCCTCTCAGTGTATTTCAGGCAAAGTGAATAAGGAGTTAGTCAGTTCAGACAGCTGAATGTCTTTCTACACCCTTCTCAGGAATTATTTTTAGCTGCAGGACAGAAGATAATTCCCTTTGAAACGGAGCTCTAGCCATTTAATAGACCTTTAAAAAGAACAAACAAAGCCCCTTCTCTCCAAATATTGATTTGTTTTACTCTGACTCCCTTATTAAATTAGTGATAGAAATGTTGACAAATTTTTAGTAAGGGAGTGAGTGCTATTTAGAAGTCAGATATTAGGTGCTGCCCAATCAAAAAAGCAGCAGAGATATATTGTCTATGACTCAGCATACAGCCCCCATTAAAGTTCCCCACTGACTTGCCGATCTTCCAGGAAAACCCAACACCACTGTGCTAAGCTGGCAAGCATTTCCATTATAGTATAGGCTTTGTAAAAGTCAATACACGTCTTGTCAAAGTTTCCACGTTTCCAAATTTTAGCTAGAACCAGGAAACACAGTAATAGAGTACTTTAAAGGGTACCTCTTCGGATGAAAAGCTGTGGTCAGCTGTGAGTAGAGTTGTGCATCTAAGACATAGCTGTCTTTTTTGGTCGCGGGACGATGCATGCTGATAAAGAAGGCAGGTGCATTCTACACCACATCCCTAACGGAGGTGAATGCAGGGCCAGGGAAACAGCCAGGGAACGCTGTCTATTTTTATTCATCAGTGTGCTTTGCCCTGATTTCTCTGCGAATAATGAGGACAGCAGGAACGGCTGCAGGACGGATTTACACAAATGTTATATAGCCTGTTTGCAAGGAATGAGAGCTGGGATCTGACCAACTTTCTAAAGATGTCTCTATTGAAGACTGACATATATGTTCAGAAGGAATTTATATGCAAATGAGATATACCGAGGCTATACAGGAGATGAGGCCCAAGGTCTATCTATCTTTTAGGCTCAGAGGTCCACAGAAAACCAAAGTGATCCAGTAGTTTAGTGGAAAAAAACAAAATCAGCCTAATTAAGAAAAAAAATGCAAAATAAATAACACAATTATTCATTGCCTGATTTTTTTTTTACCTTTCAACATGTTATTGTAATAACAAAAGAAGTTTCCTACTTCCTATGTTTCAAATAGATGTACAGTAACTTTTTGTTAAGTTCCCAAGTGATATTGTTTAAACCGTAGTTGTATACGCACAGAGAAAACTATATGCTGAGATGTTTAAAGTCCTGTGAGAATTATTGCTTTGCATGGCTTCTAATAGCTTTTGAGGAATAGAAACATTAAAAATTAAACTACTAAGCTTTTCCTTTTGATATCGAACTGTGTATATGAGATCCGAAAATTAAAATGCCTTCATTGACTCTTTGACACTGTGGGAAAGATAGAAATGTATTTGAAACATATCATAGAGAAAAATGCATTCCTAATTGTTCAGTTTGTTGTGGCTTTTTAACTTTTTTTTTTTTAAAGATTTTATTTATTTGACAGACAGAGATCACAAGTAGGCAGAGAGGCAGGCAGAGATAGAGAGAGAGAAAGAGAGAGGGAAGCAGGCTTCCTGCGGAGCAGAGAGCCCAATGCGGGGCTCGATCCCAGGACCCTGAGATCATGACCTGAGCCAAAGGCAGCAGCCCAAACCACTGAGCCACCCAGGCGCCCCGCTTTTTAACTTTTTAACCAAAGCAAAAATAATTCTACATAGACCCTTCTAGATGGAGGCTATTTATGTCTATTACCAAAACATGCAGGTGAAACTTAAAGAAAAAACCTCATTGTTTTCATGTATGTGACTCCAAAGACTTACATTTGGCTGCATTAGAGATTTTTAAAAATTATTTAATTGTTTAACTTCATGTAACAGGGCCTATGTCTTTGAAGATTTCAGAAAAACAGTGTTTTTCAGAGTTCTCAAATCTTTTATATGTACAAGTGGTGAGGGGCATTGACACTACAACAATTGTTACTCTTTACCTGAAGCTGTAGGTCAGTAAATTACTGAAAAGTCACAAGCCGTGGACAATGGCAATGAAACCATCAATATCTGCATCATGCTTTAGAGTTCCCGATGCAGTTTTGGGAACATTATGTCATTTTGAGTCTCACCACAGCTCAAGAATCAGGTAAAATTTAAGGAAGAGGAAAAGGGCCTAGAAATGTTGAGAGACACGGGCCACGTGACGCAGGACGGGTCGCACATGCATTTACACCAGGCAGTAGAGAAAAGTCGGTCAACCCATTTTATGGTTTGGGTTTAAATAACAGCATGTTTTCCATTCACTGAATTTTTAACTTTTTCCGTTGGCCCTGTCAACATTTCATCGACCCAGCTATGACAATATTTAGAAGTGCGATAACAGGCCGGAGTCGGGCTGTTCCCCATACCCCTCACGCCAGCAAACCTTGGCCACTAGTCATCTCTAAGTCAGATCTCCCCATCTGAAAGAAAGCCCAAGTCCTTTGGGAAGGAAGCATGGCTACATCTGGGGGAAACGACATGGTCATGTAAATCCTATTTGCCTTCTGAGGCTGTTTCGTTAAAAGCAAAGCGGATGGGTGAGGCTTGCGGCTGCCTGTGTTTAGAGAGAGCGGGCTCCATCCTCACAGTGTCTCCCAGGGGCCCAGCTGGAACAGACACGTACGCAGTGAGTAGTGAGACCGTGGTCCAGGCCATTTCTCTCCGGGCGTTCAATGGAGAGGGGGAGCTCCCAACAGGCTGACACGCAGCCCTGGCAACAGCTCATTCAGATGAGAAGTTCAGTTTCAAGCAGAGAGCTTCCGAGGCCCCAAACAAAGGTGTTTTATTCCCACAACCTCTTTGCTTTGCTGCTCTCAGCGGCGGGGGCAGGAGGGCAGGGAAGGAGATGATAGCGCCTTTCAAGTTTCTGATTGCCTATCATTCGATCAGGGGCGAGGCATCTCAGCATTTCTCCTCCTGAATGATTTATCCGGGCGCTCTAGTGTTCCCTCTCCCCGAGGCATTGGGAAGGAGAGTCCGTAAGTAACTTCAGAAACTGAGACTGAAAGGGGTGACTGCCCAGTTGAATCATGAGTTAAGTTCTAATTTATCAAGCCCGAGAATCTGAATGCCGCCACCTCTAACAGTTTCTCACTTGTTTTTTTAGGGATAAGACCCCGCGAATATGTCGAAACAGCCGGTTTCCAATGTCAGAGCCATCCAGGTAAGTAGGCGTATTTGCGTTTTAACATCAGCTCTGTGACTCCTAGCCTGTTTGATTAATAAATCAGACCTTTTTTGATTGTTCATTGGTAATTCACTTCAAGAAACAACTGATTCCTAGGGCGCAAATGAGACAGGATCAGAGTCTGGGAAGGTACAACTGCGGAGGGAGAAGCTGGTTTGTTCGATCGTGCTGAATAGTGAGACAAAGTTATGAATGAGAATTAACTGTCTACAAAAATGCAGTGTTTAGTTTTTGGATATATTTGTGGATGTGTAGGTTTTTGATATGCTCATTGATATGAATTTAAAAATTCACTTTCCATTTTTATATTTAACTGAATTTGTTGACCCATCTGTTTAGAACATATCCTTTCTTGTCAAGTGTCCTTCCTGACGCTTGGGTATGCTTCGTGTAAAGTCTGGGTGCGGTTATATCTCCTCATGCCTTCCCAGCAAACAAATTCTTTGGTTGCTTCAGCGGACTTAAGGATCACCCCCCCAAAAAAGGGGAGGGGGATATAGGAATTTTGGAACACAAATACAGTTATGAGGGGCACTTGGAGGCTCAGTCATTAAGCGTCTGCCTTCGGCTCAGGTCATGATCCCGGGGTCCTGGGATGGAGCCTCGTGGGGCTCCCTGCTCAGCGGGAAGCCTGCTTCTCCCTCTCCCACTTCCCCTGCTTGTGTTCTCTCTCTCACTGTCTCTCTCTCTCTCAGTGAAATAAATAAAATCTAAAAAAAAAAATACAATTATGAAAATAACTTTCAGTATTTGTTTCTACTCCGTATCTAATTTGCTGTTCTCTGAAGGTTTTTGTATTTAACTCTCAAATGGCTTCCACGCTGTGATGCTGGTCATGATACTTTATTGTAAAATTCCATTTTTCTCTTGCATCGACATGGAGTCCTCCGTGCTATCTTTAAAGGAACGTTTAAACTTTTTTTTTTTTTCCTGGACTTTTCTGAATACCACGGGACCTGTGGCACAGTTCCTGGATATTTGGGGTGTGATGCACTAACACAGCGTAAACATAAGCGATTGACCCTGTTTTGGAGGGGCGTGCATGGGCCCAGCGGCAGAGATGGGTGGAGGCACAGATATTTACCTGTCAAGACTAATGCAGTCCTTTTTTTTTTTTTTAAGATTTTATTAATTTATTTGACACACAGAGATCACAAGTAGGCAGAGAGGCAGGCAGAGAGAGGGAAGGAAGCAGGCTCCCTGCTGAGCAGAGAGCCCAATGCGGGGCTCCATCCCAGACCCTGAGATCATGACCCGAGCTGAAGGCAGAGGCTTAACCCACTGAGCCACCCAGGTGCCCCAAGACTAATGCACAGTCTTAAGCGGATGGGCTTCTTAAGTGGCAAGGTGTATTACAACCCTTGGAAACTTGTCATAGAATGAACTATCAAGGAAGAGCCTATTGGCAAGAATCTAACTCCGCATTGCCACATGTGGCCCTTTTGTGTCCACCTACTGAGTCTCTGCCATACCTGGACATCGGTAGTAGAATTCATTTTGCCTCCCAGACCTGTGGGCATCCTTGAGCCTTTGAAACTTCTTTCCTGGAGTTTGAATCCTTAATCCATACTGGTGTGGAATCATGGGAAAACTACTTTATCTCTCTGCCTCTCTTTCCACATCTGTAAAGTGGGTTGATAGCGCTCATGTCCTAGAGCTACACATACAAGTTGCTTAAAACACCACAGTAAACCCTCATTAAGTGTCAACTATTATCATAATAATTATCATTCAGGAGTGTTCTTTGTTAACATGATGAGAAATTTAATCCATGAATTAATCACTGAATTTGAACTTCCCAATGGACTAAACATAAAATTCCTTTTTTATTTTGCAGGACTCAAAAACATAGTCTTCTCTTAGGTTGTTTTTGCTTCTCTTCCTTTTAAAGCTGAAAGTGTGTTGGTTTTTTTTTTCCTTAGTGCTTTCTGGCTTCCTTCAAATCTACACTGAATGTCCACCAGTGTTTTATCTACTCATTTTGACCTTGATAGATTTTTAGGTCTGTAATATTTAAAAAGCTGCTATGGACTCTTCTCAGTAACTGTTATTTTACTACATTTAAAAATTCCTTCCACTCTACCAACAAAGGCAATAGAGTGCTTTCTTATGGTTGTGGTTTTGCCTCTTTCAGTATATTTTACGCCACTCAAAAAGTCTAATTTAATGTGCCTTCAAATGAAATATTATTTCTCGTGGCTAAATAGGATCTGTAATATCTGATATTTTTCTATCATCTCTTCATTAACCTAAAGTAGGGTCTATTAAAGAAAATATGAAAATGGTTTCACTATAAAAACGGTTTATAGTAGTAACATTATCTAGGGTACAGTTATGTCTGGAACAAATAGAAACTCCAAACGATGAGGAGTGCCTTCATTGTTTAAATACCACTTAAAGATGTTAAATGTTCTATTCCGCGTGTTCTAGTTGCTTTTCCTTTTTATTAGGGTTTTATCTCCAAGGCAGTTCAACTGTCATTTCCTGGGTATTTGTGACAGGCACTGTGCAAAGTGCAGGCCATCTGAAGGTGAATTGATACCTGATCCCTCCATTTGAGGAGCTTGTTGTCTCCAGGCCTTACTGGCTGTGTGACTTTGGACAAGTTGTTTATCCTCTTTGTGCCTTGGTTTTCTCATCTATCATGTGGGGGAATTAATAACAGTACTGATCTCATAGGGTTGCTGTGAGAGTTAAATGAATTAATACGTGTGAAAGTTTAGGCCAGTGCCTGGCTTGTTGAATTGCTTAATAAATATTAGTTGTTATCATCACTCGTCAGCCACCATCATCATCACCATCATCGCCATCATCTAGATCAACAGTTCCCAAAGTGCATCTTTTAGAATACTAGTATTATGGGATGTCATTTGTTAACTAAAGGGTTCCATGATAAAGTGTTTGGGAAACACTAAATTCAGTGAAGTTGGATAGGATCTTTACTGTAGAATTTCTCAGAGTCCATAACTTGTTAATGACTTTGTAGATTTTCAAAAAAGTGGTAATGTAGGCAGAGTTTTCTAAATATACAGGAACTTTCAAATGAGTATTTTGCAGCGGAGTATTTTGCAGTGCAAACTTTGAGAAAATAATGACTTAGATCTCCATTTTGTCTGGATTGCGCAAACTTAAGCCACTCTCAGCTATACTTGAAACAGTTATGCATTTAGATAGTTGAACTACTGCACCTACGTGCATCAGACAACATGGAGCCAAATAGTTATAAATCTCTACCTGGCACTCACTCACTCTGGGACCTTAGTTCTCCCTTTGTTTACCCTTCTGTAAAATCGGGACAATCATATTATTTGAAAGGATTGTTCTAATGAATAAAATAATGAATGATAAGTGCCTGGTTTATACCACACAATTCCTTAAGAGATGGCTCTTCTAACTGTCCAAGTAATGCATGGAATTGCCTTGGTTTCTCTTCAACTGGTTCCATCCTCTCAATGCCCCAGATTAACAGGCGGGCCAGAATGCAGCCTATCCTTAGAGGACTTGGACAACTATCTTTCATACCCACATTGAAAAGGTGGCCTTTGAATTGGAAGCGGATTCCAAGTCAGTGTTTTCTTTCAGTTGTACTAAAGAAATCACTTTTTGTGCCAGGGACATAAAACTATCCTGAAGGAATCAGTTGATCCTTCCTTTGCCTGGTCAGAGCCTTTGTCTCCTAAGCAGCTATAAGGCTGTATACCAGAGGTTGGCAAATCTTTTCTATAAAGGGCAAGACAGTAAATATTTGCACAATGATTTGCACATCATTGAGTCTCTGTTCTAACTACCCAACTCTGCCATTATAGCTCAAAAGCAGACATAGGTAATGCATAAATGAATGAGTGTGGCTGTGTGCCAATGCAACTTTATTTATAAAAACAGGTGGCAGGTTGGATTTGGTCCATGGGCCATAGTTTACTAGCCCTCATTTGTACTGTCCAGGCTGCTTCTTTTTTTTCCAGGCTGCTTCTTAAGCCCCACTGTTTATGGGGATGGAATTGCAACCAAGCTAATATCAGCACACTCAGCATAGTGGGGCTGTTCCCTTCAGATGAAAGCATTTGACATGACAGGTGGGGAAAACTAGAGCTGCTGGGAAATCCAATCCCATCGATGATCTTCTCGGCAAGTCTCTCTAATGAGACCAAGTGACTTCGGCCACAAACAGCACCTGCCCATCCTTCCCCTTCCTCCTGAGCACACCTCCTTTGGAAACAACCATGGGCCTCCCTAGGGCCTCAACCCACCCAGAGCCAATGTTCTCTGGGTTGTCACTGGCTTTTCTCTCTACCATTGACCAAAGTGAGCTATTATTTGTCCTCTCTCATGAGATCTGAGAGCTTCATGGATGAATGGAAAAGAGTTCTGTTCCCTAGTCTTAGGTCTGCTCTATGACTTCACCTCTTGGTCTGCAAAGGGAAGGTGTTGCATTAAATGGTCTCTAAACCTCTGTGTAGCTTCTAATAGTCTATGAACTTCCTGAGAATAACTTCTGAGGTTTATTATTAGGATGATAATAGCAGCCACAGTTTCTTCAGGGTTTATTATGTATTTGACACAGGGCAATGAGATCTCCATGGATTATAATGAAAGGTATAGAGAAGGGAAACAGCATGGCCAGGATCACACAGCTTGTAAGTAGGAGAGTCAGGGCCTGAACTCTTGTTGTCTGATCGCAAAGCCCATGTGCAGAACCACTCTGCAACATTCTCTAGTCTCATTACTTACCATCTCCACCCTGGCAGAGAGAGTAGAAGAGTGGGTGGGACCATCTAACAGGTAATCATAAGTACCAAGCCAGGTCCTCCCTTTTAAAGAGCTCACATGACATTAGAAAGAATCAGCATTTTAGGGAAAAAGAAACTAATAGCTCACCCTGACTAAAATCATCTTAAATGTAAGTTGTCTCTGAGTGAATAGGACAAAGTAAAGTTATTTGGTGACAAGCATGATCTCAAAATACAAATAGCTGTGGCCACTGAATTACCACCTCTCTGCTTAATTCACTTAACCAAGCTGCTTGTGAAACTAAACCTAATTTTTATTATATATTTTAAAGGAATGATTACATGAACCCTGCCATCATTACTTTGTAGCCTCTTATAGGAACTTGTCCATTGCTACCCAATCCATACGTAGAACAGAATATCATGAAGCCCCGAGCTTTGATATTTCTTTCTCTTCCCGACCCGTTATCATTGCTCTTCCACTCCTCATTGCCCAGGCATAAAGCTCCATAGAAGAAGAAAACAGCCGGACCAAAGTCTTTATAGACAGGTGTCAGAGACTCTACATGCTTCCTGATAGGGATTTCTAGTTGAAAAAGGATTCCAGGTACATGACGATCCTTGGCACGAAGGAATAATCTAGCACTACCCATGTTTGGGCAGTTAACCAAATTCATCAGTTAAAGTAAATAAAATAAAGATATATACCTTCCTTTAATATCTAATTTAAATTTAAAAATTAAAAATGAACTTTCATTTGTCACTTGTTTTAATGTAGAGCCAAGGCCTTTTCTTCGATCATGGATCTACTGCTTCTTGCTTATGTAAACCACTATAATACACTGTTTATCATTTCTAACCCTGGTTTCTTTAACATGTAGCTAGAAGTTGAATGTTAACAGACTGACTCCAGAGGGGGCCCACTGCTACCACCAGCTGATAATCTTTGCTGCTCTGACCAGGGTTCCATATTGGTACCGTGAAGCTAGTAGTCTATATGTTGGCCAAAAGATGTCATTTTAAAAAATATTTTATTTATTTATTTGACAGAGAGAGAGAGAGAGAGAGAGAGATCACAAGTAGGCAGAGAAGCAGGAAGAGAGAGAAGGGGAAGCAGGTTCCCCACTGAGCAGAGTGCCCGATGTGGGGCTCAATCCCAGGACCCTGAGATCATGACCCAAGCCAAAGGCAGAGTTTAACCGATTGAGCTACCCTGGAGCCCCAAGATGTCATTTTCTGAGGCTGACCTTTACAAGTATCTCAGATATATGACTTGCCCTCAACCAAATGTAAATATTATCTTAACAGCCATAATGCATTCTTGAAATCCACTTTTCTCTGGATGACAAGCCTATAGTTGAGTCATTCAGGAAATTACTGAAAAGAGTGAAGTGATGAGAACAGAGAGAGAGAGAGAGAGACAGACAGACAGAAGAAAGCCTTTCAGTGTGAAACACCATGCGTGATGGATAGTGGTTGAGTGGGAGTTCTTCAAGACTGTGTTGAGAGGGTAAGTTTTATATGTTCTGAATCCTTTCCAGATTTCAAGAATCCCTAAAGATAAAGAAGTTATATTCTAGTGATATAGAATTATATTTTAAAGTAGGTTGGACTGTATTTTAGTTGTTAGTTTCATCTGTCTATCTTAATTTAGGCTAACAAATCAAATAAGAATCTCATTTTCTTTTTTTTTAAAGGTTTATTTATTTATTTATTTGAAAGAAATCACAAGTAGGCAGAGAGAGGAAGAAGCAGGCTCCCCGCTGAGCAGAGAGTCCGACGCGGGGCTCGATCCCAGGACCCTGAGATCATGACCTGAGCCGAAGGCAGAGGCTTAACCCTCTGAGCCACCCAGGCGCCCCAAGAATCTCATTTTCTAATCAGCTATTGAGAAAGCTCTTGTTGAAAGTCTTCTGTGAAGACGCTAGAAATCTCAAAATGTCATATCCTGCTCTATACAGAGGAGGTCTAGGACACTATGAATAGTAAAGTGCAGAAAGAAATATGGCAAAATGCAACCCTGTAGGGTTTCCTCTGCTTGTGGCCTGGGAGGTTGGCATGGGGTGGGGGTGGGGGGTTGTGGTGGCTATAGATTCTGGCTGGAGCAGCTGGAGACCTTTGAAAGCTAAAGATAGATTTAGAGTGTGTGTGTGTGTGTGTGTGTGTGTGTGTGTGTGTGTGTGTGTGTTGGTTATCTCAAACAAATACGCAATGCTAGGAAACTCCAAAAGCCTCAACAATAAAAGGAGAGGCATAGTGGGCACCAACAGGGAGGACAGGGAGGGAGAGATAAGAGAGCACTGGCTATGGAAAGCAAAGTAGATAGGGACTGAAAGTAGCCAGTGGCGGGCTCATATCAGAATCCAGCCCACTGGAGAAAGAAGATGTCACTCCATTGTAAGTCACACAGCAGTGGCTGTGGAAGGAATATTGTTTCCAGAATCCTCGGGCTCAAAGGCTGGAGCCAAGCAGGAGAACAATACAAATAATTAAGGGAGTAGTGGAATTAACTTACAGGGAATTCTTTCTACTTTTCTTCACCTGGTGAGATCAAGTGTAGTATTCATTTCACATCAGATAGGTCCATTATCGGGGAACTGTATCCTGTTCTGGCAAAAGATCATCTAGTAGATTCTTTTCCATTCCCAACTTCGAGGATGTAACAAATTATGTATAGCTTGGGCAAGTGATGTGCTCGGTTTGCTGCGTCAGGTGCATATTTGAAAATATCTAAGATGAATAAAACTTGGGGAGGAAAAAGAAATGCAAGGGAATGTGTTGTAAAAGGAAAAAACAAAAGCCTGCCTCCTTTGCATTTATACAGAGTCTATAAAGAGAAGGAAGAAGTCCAACCTTAGAGAATAAACAAACCCAGAAAAAGTCTAATCGCATCAATGACAGGGAGTCACCTCAACGCAGGGAAAGTCTAACATCAATGACCTGGACCGACTCCATTTTCTTCCATAAAAATGTACCTTATATTTGAAATCCATTCTGAATAGCAGATACCATACCCAATATGCAGATGGAAAAATTAATCATTGAAAGGTATTTTATTTGCATTCAAATAGAGTGAGTCAGTGAAAAACCAGAATATGACAGAATTCTCTGGCCATGGAATAAAAAAGAGAGCTAAGGTCTACATATTTTTACAAATTCAAGTTATAAGGAATTTTTCTTATGGCTATAATTTAGTCTATAATTTGTCACTCAAATATTACCACCCTACGATTATATTAATGAAATGTCTCTAATCATTTACAAAGCACTTTTCTGACACTCCCTTTAGGTACACATTAATGACTGGATATTTGACGTGTTCTTGGGGTGCTTTGGATCCTGTCAATATTTGCTGTCAAAAAACCCATTTAGGTTCCTGGTTTCTTGAGTGATGACTTAAAGATGAAAAAGCATCAAGTCACTGAGTTAATGGCTCATTTTTCAATGTGACTTTTCTTTGACACCTATTTTGGAATTATCCATTTTATGTGCCCCTTTTCCAAGGCCATTCTCAAAGTGTAAGCCTGTAATTTTTGTGCCAGTTTAGGGCATTTCAGAGTGACTGGAGCTCACTTTGGTCAAGTAAGAAGAGCTCTTTGGAGAGGGCTTGATAGAGTGAAAAGTTCTGTCCCCAAGGTCAGGCAGCTCTGATTTGAAATTCTGGCTTTTCCTCAAACTCTTTGTGTGACATCTAACTTCTCTGATGCTGTTTTCTTCCTCAGCAGTTTGTTGTGAGGATGTGGGACCGTGGCTGAATCGGGGTTTGGGGTGGCTAAAGTAGTGTAGGGTGGATGGCCAGGGGAGTAGTTACTGTGCCCAACTCGCACCGGGTGAAGATGAAATCCAGTCTCAAAGCCAACTCCGCCACATGGACGGACGTTTGTTAAACACACATTCATTAGCAAGCCGGCAGAAAACCGTCCATGCAGTCTGTCTGTGAGCTCTGGGAAGCCTTGGCTTTTGTTCCTGTAAGTGCTCCCAGTGACTGTCAACTCACATGAAAGGCTCACATGAGGCAGGTGAGGATTCTGTACCCCTCACTGGCAGCACCCAGCTGGAAATCCTCATTATCGATGGCTGGAGACAGGCCCATTTAGGGATCACTCCTCGAGCTCTGTCTCAGAAGATATAATCTATACACTGTCAGATTCTTACACTCTGTTCTGTGCAGGGGCCAGCGGTGGAGGCAGGGAGAGGGATAGTCTCCAAAACAGTTTTACCAATCTGCATACCCTAACCTCCTCTAGTTTCTCCAACAAGAGCCATTTCTAATGCTTATGCCATTATTTTTGACATTTCTTCATACATCAAAACCTCAGGTGTTAGTGGACAGATGACTAACAGAAGGACTTGGAGTAGCAACCGTGGGAATGTGGTCTTGGTGATATTTTACCACCTCATCACTACCCTATGAGGATAAACTCCCACTCAGAGCAACAGAATTCTCTAGAGCTGCAGTGTAAACCAAACTGAACATATAAAATAGCACGTGGTCTATGTTAGTTGAAAGTAAATTGCAAACAACCTAACAATGGGAAGAATGAACATTTTAAGGACATGTCCATGCTCATCTACTTAAGGATGATCTCTTTCAACGGTTGTCAGATTGGGCACCCCCCTCCCACTGGAAGGAACTGCTCATGGCCCAGGGTTTGGGGAAAGCAGATGGGGTTCTACACTCCCTTCCACCTTAGCCAGAACAACTCTGCCTCTGCTTCCATCTGGTTTGCATTTTCGATGTTCTCACAATACTTTACTCAAAGGAAGGGTTACATAGCTGAAAGGTTTGAAAACCACTGACAAAGTCTAATATTCATATCACAAATGGGAAAGCTGAGACCCAGAACAGTTGTCACTTTCTCAAGTACAGAGAATCTGTACCAACGCCTAGTATGGGGCTCTTTGCACTAGCAGGAGCCGCCTGTTTACTACCGTGGAGAGGCAACGTGTGTTGCTAAAATTAAACTCTGAGCAAGAAAAGATGGTGTTCCCATAGTATGTGCTTTACTGAGGGCCTTATCCTGGATGACCTTATGTGTCCCTTTACTGAAAACTATAACCGACTACAGAGCATGCACACTTCATCAAAAAGGTTGGTTTAGCAATCAAGTCTTTCAGAAACTGTATGTTAACTTCAACTCACCATTAGGGAGATGTCCTCTGTAGATGCTTAATAATCTAATTGATCTTTTAGCTAGTTAACCTTCTCCCCAGTGTCCCTATATCTACTTCCCCCCCTTTCCAATCAAACTGTAGCAATCGAGATAGTTATTGCTTCAATATGATAATTGTCTGTGGGTCTTATTTACATGGTTTTGATCTCATTGCAGGACCCTAATGATATTTCAGCCAGTCTAAGACACTTCCGATTGTGAAATACCATTATGTTATGTCCCGCTAAGAGAAAATAAAACAAATGTGCCAATTAAAAATTTAAGAAAGCATTGGTTGTAAGACATATTTTGATTTCAGAGATATTAAAAGAAGTGCATCTTGGAATTCATGAAGTATGCTACCATTATTTGCCACCATGTAAGACATATTTCCCCCCTCGTCTTATGCCCCTCCCTCCTCCCACTCTAGGCCACCTTATATTAAGTAGAAGAATAGCACAGAATGCTCAGCCTTAATGTGCCCCCCAAATTTCCCAAACTGTATCATAAGGTAGTAAAATATTTTGTCCCCTTTGCTCAGGCACCATTTTCATGCATAATATCAAAGTGCAATTTCTACTTTTCAAGTCCACATATCTAATTGCTCATAAGGCAACACTTTATTTTAAGTGGGAAAATTGTGTTCTACTTAAGAAAAAAGTTTTTGTTTTTGTTTTTGTTTTAGAGAGAGAGCACGGTTATTGGGGTTGGGGGGCAGAAGAAGAGAGAGAATCTTTTTTTTTTAAGATTTTATTTCTTTATTTGACACAGAGAGAGAGAGATATCACAAGTAGGCAGAGAGGCAGGCAGAGAGAGAGAGGGGGAAGCAGGCTCCCTGCTGAGCAGAGAGCCTGATGCAGGACTCGATCCCAGAACCCTGAGATTATGACCTGAGCTGAAAGCAGAGGCTTAACCCACTGAGCCACCCAGTTGCCCCGAAGAGAGAGAATCTTAAGCAGGCTCCATGACCAGCACAGAATGGGATGAGGGGCTTGAATTCACGACCCTGAGATCATGACCTGAGCTGAAATCAAGAGTTGGGTGCTTAACGAACTGAGTCACCCCGGCTTCCATTTAAAAAAAAAAAAAATTTTTTTTTTAAATTTGTTTTTTAAAAGATTTTTATTGGGCGCCTGGGTGGCTCAGTGGGTTCAGCCGCTGCCTTCGGCTCAGGTCATGATCTCAGGGTCCTGGGATCGAGTCCCGCATCGGGCTCTCTGCTCAGCGGGGAGCCTGCTTCCTCCTCTCTCTCTCTGCCTGCCTCTCTGCCTACTTGTAATCTCTCTCTGTCAAATAAATAAATAAATCTTTAAAAAAAAAAGATTTTTATTTATTTCTTTGTCAGAGAGAAAGAGAGGGAGCACAAGCAGGCACCCCACATGTAATCTTAATAAAGGACAAGACTCTATGAAGTGTGACTCCAGTGAACTTGACTTTCCAGCACTCTCCTGACGCACTGACCCACACAGTGGTGTGTTGCGGAGAAGGTAGAGGAGTGTCTATCATGGAGAGACCTCAGGAAGTGCTGGAACAGTCCTCGGACATTATGAAAAGAAGGAGGTGGTTTGGGAGGTGTGAATGCAGCCCTCCTAGGGTGAATCTGAAAGACGCCGAAGGAGGGCTAAGGTGCAGGATGGCTTCTGTGGATGCTGTTTCCTCCTTCCCTATCATTAGATGTTCCTTACTCATCTGCGGGAGAGGAAAATACTAAGCACCACAGGAGGGCAACAGCCAGAACAAACTGTCTCGAAATTCTTCTATCCAGCAGGGAACTGTGAAATCACCACTCAGACCTAAGGATCAAGTCCAGGAATTTGTAATAAATGTCAAAATTTCTTTTGCATGTTTTTATCTTGTCATTATGGCAATTTTCTTGAGGTAAAAAGCTTGAAAGATGGACTTTTCAGATGCATTTTTCCTCGTAATGATTAGGGTCTCTGAGTGTCATTTAAAGTTCCTACCCTTTTTGAGCAAAATCTTCCCTGCTTTTTTCTTTTAGGCAAATATCAACATCCCAATGGGAGCCTTTCGGCCGGGAGCTGGGCAACCTCCCAGAAGAAAAGAGTGTACTCCGGAAACAGAGGAGGTGAGGAAAACTTAGCTGGCAGAGGTCCCCCTGTCTATCCCTTCCAGACTCCTGACTAGAGTGGGGGGGGGGCAAAGGCAAGGCGAGGGTCAGCTCCCCAGAACAACGGAGGTGTGAATAGATGTGGGTCAGAGTCACCTCATAGTATCTACATTTCTTTGTCTTGCTCTCTTAGCCATGAAACATACTGCTCCTCACTTCCCTTCAGTGATTTAAGTGCCTGCCACGGTTATTTGAAGATGCTGAGTTTAACATGCAGTTTGTTGACTGAGTAAGCGTGTATGTGTGTGGGGGGGTTGATGAGGGAGACTAGCCTCCCACATGCTCTCGGTCTGGCAACATTCACTAGCTCGGTAAGTTTCCCGCAGAGTTTATACGGAAGGGAGCAGGATCTTTAGTACAGCCTCCGATGACTGACAAAGCCCAGGGGGAGTTCAGGTAATGTGCACGTTAAATTACTTGCAGATTCAAACAAAAAGCCCCAGTCTTTGGGTATTTCCTTTGAAAAGAGGACTTTGCAAAGGAGCCGATCAATTTCTGTCTTCTTTTCCTCCCTCCAATTCTCTACCTCTCCTGCAAGTTCAGATCCCCGCTTGGCTGAAAGGGAGGCTAAAATGAGTAAGTGCAGTAAATAGAGAAGCGTGTCGTTCCCCCCCCCCCCCCCCCCCCCCCCCCGCCAAAGGTCTGCATTCCTTTACCAACTGTGACTTTTCTGATAAAACCTGGAAGGTCTGGTTTGGTTCTGAAAGGTTTTGGACCTTGTCAGTTCGCCTAAGACAGGGAGAATGGAATTAAACAAGGCCACCAGGGCATAGCCAACTGTATTTCATCTTTTTAAAAAGACTTTTTTTTCTTCGAACTTTTGTAGGTGACCTTTTTGGTGTTTGCCGCCCGCCCCCCCCGCAAACAAAACAAAACAAAAAAACACAAACCTATCACCATTCTCAAGTTTCCTAATAAAACTTCAGATGCCTCTCATCTAACCCCTTCTTCCCTGTAAATAATTCCCGTCATGGTCCTAAGTCAGGAGTTTCAGTCTCCTATCAATAGAAAGATAATTTTTCAAAGAAGGAGATGGAGTATTTGAGAACCACCAAGTTCTGGAATTTCTGCCACTAAGTAACCTTTGATGAATAAGGATTTTGAACACACATGTTGAAAAGACCCAGAACTACTTTGCGTTTCTGGTACATAATCTCAAACTGTGATGCTACTGACCTGGCTACCCGGTTCACTCCTGATCGTGAGCCTTCCCTTTGGGACTGGGCTCAAGCATTTCTGGGTCTATGTCTGCCAAATATGATCCACTCTTTTCCTCAAAGGGTTGCTGAGAGGAATCAGCAATATAACGGACATGGCACGGCCTAGCAAGCATTCAGTAAATGATTGTTCATCAATTGATCTAATTATCCCATTTTCATGATGGACTCCCAGGTCTGTTATTTGGCATGTTGTAAGAAAAAGGCATGGGGAGGTTGAAGAGAGGGCAGTGAAATTCTTCCCACACCTCCATTTATCTTTAATTAGCTTTTCTTCCCGTGTTTCCTTAAACTGTGTCTGTCACTACCATGGCCGTCGGTCAAGAGGTAGCTTGAGCCAGTTTTCTCACTAAACTGCTGGATGTCATAGTTGTTTTGGAGACTTGTATCTCATCTTCCCTCTGTGGTACAGACGACCCTCAGTTCTTCTCTGTGCAACTGGTACTTTCCTCCTCACAAGTGTCCCGGTCAGGGGGTTGGGAAAGCATGTTGCTTTCACTCTTGTCTGATGGTTCCAGAACCCTCTAAAATAGACAAGAACTGATATGGCCTGTTTGTGAACACCTGCTTTATGATAAGCCTCTTGTACAACTGGCTAATCAGTATTCTTCACAGGATGGAGGGAGTGAGGTATCCACAGAGACCCAGAGACCCCAGGAGTGTTTCTAGAACTGAACTATACCTTTCACGTGGGGATCATGGGCTGGGAGGGGGGAGCTGAGGGGGGTACTCCGTTCCTGTCAGAGCAGAAATGAGCTTTTGGGACTCGTGGGGTCTTAGGTAGGGGTTGGATCTAACAACTCAAGGCCTAGGTTGGACCTTGGAGTAAGTTTCTCACAGAAACAACATTGTGGGGTACCAGTTAGGCAGCCTGGCTTGGCTACAAGGTGTGGTAAGTAGGATTTTGTGGGTTGGCCACCTTTTGTTCCATAGTTTGGAGGGGAAAATGGAATCTGAAATAAAAATAACTTATACAGCCACACTTTAAAAAAATTATCTTGTTTGCAAACCTGGAATAGTTTATGTATCTAGTTTTGGGATTTGTTGCCTAGCCTTGCATTAAGATAATCGCTGTATAAAATGGAGATCATAACGTACCATCCCTGAACACAACAGGCCACCTCGATCATAGCCAGTAGCTCACTGGTCTCAATCCTCACACCGTCTCTTATATGAAGAGGATGTCCCCCAGTAGGAAGCCATGATCAGCCTCTGGCTGTCTGACAAGGCCTGTGAGCCCTGGGTGGGCTCCATCTGCTCAGCCCAGCCAGAGTCTGGCATGTGCCCGACACAGAGGTCTTATAGCCAAGTCCTTACAAACAGGGCTCATCTTTTGGATAAGACAAGGCAGCTGCTTGCTTCAAGTGGCTTGAAGCACTCCACTCTGCCACCCAAATCTCTCTTTTGACCGTAATTCCATCATTAGTAAGCCAGAAAATAGCATGTTGGGGCTTTCTGTTAATTATTTCCCTCTCCAAGTTGTCCCTTTCACAAGATGCAAACACACTATTTAATTCCGGCCCCACTCCTTCCTAGCTGTGAGGCCAGGGGCAAGGTTCTCACTCCTTACCTCCCTGCCTTGGGCCTCAGTTTCTTCAGCTATAAAATGGGGATAATAGTAGCAGATTTATAGGGTTGGTGTGGGGATTAGTGAGTTAGCATGTGTAACTCAGAACAGCTAGCAGTGTAAGTGTTTGCTTTTAGTACTAAGTCCTCGGTGTCGGAACATGAATGAGCAGAGGAGAGGTTAGGGGAAAACTCAGCGGAGTGTCTGCTAGTAAAGGGGGAGATGAAGGAAAAATAGTAGAAAACGGTTCACCATCCTGGCAAATTTTACAAATGCTCTGTCACTCCACAGGGGAATGTTTCCCTTGACTACAACCATTCCCTTGACTACAACCAGCGCCTGGGCTGATAAGCCCTTTCTCGAGCTCTCTTTATTTCAACCAAAGAATGTCTTCCATGTCCCTTCTCAATTCAAATATCCGCGTACAGAAGAAAAAAAATTATTAGCCAAAGGGAGCCATCTGGAGCCCTGCTTACTCATGCCTTTATTTATTATAAGTCTTACAATAAATTTTAGAAGAAATGGAATCGGATTCCAATTTGTTTAAAAGACGAGAGAAAATTTGGTTAAGAATATGCCCCACCATTAACCCCTTCTCGAGTCAATGACGTTTACTTATTGAATATATCCACTTATAATTTCCATTATATGTGACCATACTAAATTAAGTGCTAGAAATCTTACCTTATTAAAAAAAAAAACACAGTGTACTGAGGTTTTAATAACTTGAAAGGACCTGATATTAAATATAATCATCCCCTATCCACGTATGTTCACATAATACGTCTTTGTACATAGACACATAACTACACACATTGGCTTTACGCATTAAATGTGCCAAAATAGCACATTTTGATATTACAAACACAGTGAATACGACGTACCCAGGAACTTAACAGAAGGAATTAGAAATATTTTTCTTCTTCATGCTTCTTTATTAAGATCTACCCACCTAACAACCATGGGAACATTTGTAAGTGAGGAAACATTTTTCATTTCACTGCTACACGTATTAAAAAACCCCAATTTATAGCCTTGTTTCAAACCTCTTTCCAAAAGCCTAGCAAAGAACATTTTCAAATACCTGGTCCTCGAAGTGGATATTTAATAGTTTTAATGATTGCTTCTAAATCTGCATTTATAAATGATCAATGTGTGTGCCTGATAAAAGGAAGCCGAGCCTATGGCTTTGTACGTTGTTCTGAGGAAGTACCGTTTTCCAAATATTTACATCAGGTACAGTCTGCACTGAATTACTTTATCATTTTGTGTGGGAGACACATTAGCTCTTTCATCAGTGCTCTGCCAAGATTCAAAGAAAATGACCACAGGAAAAACCATCAGTCCTTAGGAGAACAGTACCTCAATATTTTATATGTCTACTTGCCCCTCAAATGGACACTTCTGTAAAGAACATGCCTACCACATAACTGGTTAGAGGTTGGGAATCTCAAACAGTTGCTTCCTTTTCCCTTTCGGTTCTAGACATTTTCGGTTCTAGACATAGTTCTAGAGAACTAGACCTAGAGCCAGATGGGGCCAAAGCCCAGCATTAGCTTTAATACCCAAGTCACAGGGCTGCCTGGTTAGGCTGGCAACAAGGATGGACCAAGAGCTTGAACCAGAGGCAAACATGCGGTTTCTTCCTCCTCTTCCCTGAAGCTGGACTGTTCACTCGGTTGCTGGCCAAACAGATGAAGCCCTGGCTTAACGATGGGCTTAGACATGCAAAATGTTTATTTTTTTTTGTATTTTTTTTTTATTTCCAGCATAACAGTATTCATTATTTTTGCACCACACCCCGTGCTCCATGCAATCCGTGCCCTCTATAATACCCACCACCTGGTACCCCAACCTCCCACCCCCCGTCCCTTCAAAACCCTCAGATTGTTTTTCAGAGTCCATAGTCTCTCATGGTTCACCTCCCCTTCCAATTTCCCCCAACTCCCTTCTCCACTCTAAGTCCCCATGTCCTCCATGCTATTTGTTATGCTCCACAAATAAGTGAAACCATATGATAATTGACTCTCTCTGCTTGACTATGCAAAATGTTTATTGATGAGACTGCTTTTAAGGAAAAGTGCGAGTGTGATTAGACCCATGATGTGGGTGAAGAGGAGCGGGGCAGAGGGTGAGGGTGAAAACTCTTAGACCTCGCTGTGGGTCTAAGGAAAATTCTCGAGCTCAATTTCCTCCCCAGGAGTCTCTTGTCTCCTAGGAACGGGCCGGCCTTAGGATCCTGTGACTCTCAGTCATTGGGCAGGAGCAGCTGTGGGAAGTATGACCTCGATGTGGTGATGGGCGGGTGGCAGGGCGAAGCAGCTGGAGCCAGTCATTTAACTACCCTCCCGGGAGAAAACTGATCGGGGAGGTGTGCTCTTGTGGCTGCCACGGTGATCAAGTGTTCCTCCAACACCTTCCCTCTGGGGCCAGAGAGTGCCCCACCTCTAGCATATGAGGAATGAGCTAATAGGCAACTTTCTTCTGTAGCAATGACTTGGGAGTTCTAAGAGCCACACACAGCAAATGAACTCGTTCTGTTACAGTCACTGTGAATGTGTATATTTGGCGTGCATACACAGAGACATATATTTGTCCCTATGGTACATTGTTGGGATTAATCAGCTAAACAACAATGGATAAGTGCACACATCTGTACCAGGCATTGGAGGAGCCACACACACACAAAAATAATAGCATAGGACGTGGTCCTGCCCTAAAGCGGTAACAGCATAAAAACATTAACTAATAGGAAATTGGAAATCGTTCCCAAAGCTGGGAGGGCTTTGCTTATGTCAAGAAGGTTTTGCTTATGTCAATATCAGTTTGTTTATGCTTCCCAGAGATGTTGGAACAGAGGCTGGTAGCTACTACACCCCCACTGAAAAAATTTTAAGCTTCTGTACTAAGTCATTGTTAGAGGCAACTGTGCGCTAACATTGTACAGATCTCTGCTATTCAGGCATATCAGGATCCAAAGATGCCAGATTAAATTTGTTCTCGTAAGGTGCTTCTCTTGGAAACACCCATCTCAACCAGCCTAATTTTTGTTAGTTATCAGATGTTGACTAGTAGTCTCGTGTCTTCTAAGTCACGTGGAGATTACTTGTTTTCTTCTTCCAACTTTATTCCATATTTGTCTACAAACTTCAGATCTTCTGGAAGTTTTGAGGGTGTCTCAGTAGTAGAGGAAGAAGTGACGCAGCTAGAAGTGCACTTTGGCAGGGACCAAATGCCTTTTTCAGAGAGCTGATCCTTTCTTTCTTTTCTTTCTTTTCAGGGTGTTCCTCCTACCTCGGATGAGGAGAAGAAGCCAATGCCTGGAGCGAAGAAACTTCCGGGACCTGTGGTCAATCTTTCAGAGATCCAGAATATCAAAAGTGAACTGAAGTATGTTCCCAAAGCTGAGCAGTAGTCGGAAGAAAGAAGGTGAGTGAAAAATTATTTCCTTCCACTTAAAAAGACCGCTGTGAAATGGATTAAGGAAGCCTTCCACAGAAGGAGTCTGGAATTCTGGAAGCATTCATTAAGTTCCAGGGCCTTCAGTTTAGACTGGTTTTTCTGGTGCAAAGGTTTTCTGGCAAAGCCAAGCTTTGGGGCCCATTGTATCTCATAACCAGCCAGAGAGCCATCGGGGATGTTTGCCTGCCAACTCCTTTCTGCTCACCTTTGTAGCTGTGGGAGGACAGGGTTGGGAGAAGGAAGATGCTTGGGAGAGGGCCCTGAGGAGTTTGTGACCTTGGGGTCCAGGGAGGGCCTCTGTCATCCCATGCCTCGGTTTCCTCACCCAAATGCCAGAAAGAGTGATGAGTTAGTCCCAAGGAGAGGCTCATCAGAGCAAGGTGCTGCGGAGTTCTGGAAGTGTAAAAGGGGTAGAGAGCAGTTCAGGCCTCGAGACAAGTAACCCAGGTGTGTGTAGAGCAGACCACAGGAGTCCAGTGATGACTCAGAATGTGCGTGAAGGAAGGGAAGGCTCAAAACTGTACCTGCCACCCTCCTGAGGACTCAGTGCAGGCAGGACCTGCAACCTGATTTTCATTGTTACTGGATCTGCTCAATGATGACCCCTCTGGTGAGAGCTCAGCCCTGAGCTCCATCTGCAGACCTGATGCGTGTGAATTCTGCCAGCAGGGGGAGTACGGAGTTAGCCTGTCCTCTCTTCCCAACTCTCCTGTGGGACCCTGCCAGCAAATCTCCCTTATCCAACGTTACTGAATCCCACCATGCACAGCTTCTTCTTTTTCTTAAGTGAGGTTTAAGTTTAGGAGAGAGGAGTCTATACTGATAACATAAAACTGGTATTTATCTGGCGTACTGTCCCTTCATTTGTTCTTCAGCTGACTCATTTCTTCAGCCAGTGTTTACTGAGCATCCGCTACAGGCTCAGCTTGAGAAACACATTAATCATATTCCAAACGCCAGATACTGTGTGAAGAGTATCGGACCCACTGCTTCTGTTAAGCCTTATAATATCCGCTTATCGCTCGCATTCTTGAGATGAATCCTACGGAACAGTGGTTTTCCCCATCTGTTGTGCATCCTCAAGAGGGCGTGTGACTTCCAAGTCAGTGCCGTCACTCACTTGCTGTGTCACTTCATCTCTTTCTCCCACCCGCATGTTACAGAGGGACGGCACTCTCTGGGTGGGCTTCAGGATGAAATCCTCTGACTGTGTAGACAGAGGTAAGCACAGCCCTGGAGCCCTGCTGTGCCTTCTCCCGTAGACATAAGGAAGAAGAGAATATTCTCTGAGACAATCCTACGTGTAGGGGCAATGTTACTTGTGTCATATTTACGGTGGCTTACTAGGACATTTACAAGTCAGTTCTGCGTAAAGATTTCTTTATAGGACAGAGAAAGAGGAGCTGTTTGGAGTTAAAAATCACACAACAGTACCTAGAGTTTTCAACACAGTTCCGTAAAAGAACAAAGGGGTAAGGATAAAATACCGTGGATTCTCTGACTGTAAGAATGAATCCCAGGAACTTGGTCAGGGACAAAGTGACGCCAGCAGGAAGTGACCTGAAGTGTGGCTACACACACTTGTTATTATTTATGACAGAATGAAACAAATTGATGATGAAACTCATGGTACTCAGTCCTGCCAAGCTGGGATAAAATACTCCAATAGGCTTGGGACGAAGCTGCAGAATTTAGCTGTGAGAAAGCCCAGGGAAGGGAAATTAATGTTTTGTAGTATTTATTATCCTCGCCCAACCAAGGCCAGTTAGACACATGAATCTGTAATGTAAACTTTAAAGGATTTTGCTTTTATGAAATCCATGTCGACCTAAATTTAACCCCAGTTACGGTTTCAGAAGAACATGGTTTTGAAGATTCAAAGGAATGAGGTTTTAAAATGAGCTCAGAGAGGATCTTATAGTGTTATCTGGCAGTGATTACAGGAATGGGGAACAATACCAACTCAGTAAAATATCAGAGAATACCCAGGACAAGTTTTTGTTCCTTCGTTTTCTCAGAGAGGACTTTAATGATTCCTCTTTTCCAAACAAACTCTAAAAAGGTGAAACCACTCAGAGAGGCCCATTTTTCCTTACTCTTACCTACATTGTCAGGGTAATTGATCCGAATTCCAAATGAATTGTTTTAAGCCAAGGAATGATCTTTATTTCTTGTAGGAGAGGTATTAGGCTGGTTTGCTTTTGACCTATCAATTCTTCTCCTGCAATTATGTCAGATTTTGAGACTTCCATGGTCATGGTTTGTAGTCACAGAGGGAGAGCATTTTTTTAAACATTGATCGATTCAGTGGACTCCTAAGCAGTAAATATCCTGGACCAGCCATCATGTAGCCCCTTACTGGTTGGATTGAT
This sequence comes from Mustela erminea, assembly GCF_009829155.1. NCBI lineage: Eukaryota > Metazoa > Chordata > Mammalia > Carnivora > Mustelidae > Mustela > Mustela erminea. Next base: position 17,326,018 of record NC_045635.1, on the reverse strand, counting down.
TTCCTCCTTCTTGGGCCACCACTTTGTCACCTACCTCACCATGTCCTGTTCAATGATTTGATCAAACAGATTGTTGTCTGAAGTTCGAGTAAGTCCGTAGTATCACACACTGTGAATATCATGCAACCCAAAGCTCAAAGTCCAGGTTATAACTATTACACTAATTCAACAAATAAGATGGACCAGCATGTCCTTCCAGCTGAAATTAGTGACTCCCTTTAAGTGGGATTTCAGATTCTTTCCATGCCCTGTGCAATGGCTAGAATTGTTCATGGAAATTGGTTAAAAATGTTATGGAACAGGAACCAAAAAGACAGCGACTAGCCAGTTAGGGATCGGGGATCATGGCTTTTGGCAGAGGACTTAGGGGTTGGACCCAATTGGGAACTGGAGCCAGACTACACAAGGACAGCATGTACTGAGTCAAGACCAAGAGACACGGTAGTATCCCAAATGGTACCCTAATCCAGGCTGGTAAGGGCATGAGGCAGGTAGGGTGTTCAGTCATGTACCTCTTGGGATTCTCCTGGCTGTGATTTAAGGTGGCCAGATGGTCATTTAAGCAAGGCCAGATGAAGAGACAGGACCAGCAGCAATGTCTGAAAACTAAGAGCCCTCCAACACTCCCGTGCCTGCTGTCTGCTGATTGATCAGGAATCCCCCATGTTTACAGTCAGAAGACACCATTGTTTGCTTGTAGCTACAGCAATGCTACCTCAGACTTCATAGATAGGGATGTGGGGAACCAAGAGGACTGTCCAGTGCTTGTGTCCAGCTCTCTGTGTCCATTTCTGTGCCTCTCAATCCTCAGATCAGACTACAGGGGCCCTGTAAAGAACCTTTATGACTAGCTTCTATACCATGGGCATTTGCTTCATTCTGTGCTAAGATATATAGAGGTCATACTTGGTGTCTGATCTCAGGACACTTCGATCTTGGTGGAAAGATAAAACAGGCAATTTAAAGAATTAGACAGTGGGGGCACCTGGGTGGCTCAGTTGGTTAACCATCTGCCTTCTGCTCAGGTCATAATTTCAGAGTCCTGGGATCAAGCCCCACGTTGGGCTCCTTGTTCAGTTCGGAGTCGGATGTTCCCTTTCTCTCTCTCTCTCTCTCTCAAGTAAATGAATAAAATCTTAAAAAAAAAAGAATTAGACAGCAGCTCAGTGATTCCAGAGCACCAATGGCTGTTTATGACCCCTAAGTAGGCAGTAAAGATAACCAGTGTTATGATTTATGACAGGGGAAACTTATGATGGTTTTGGTTCAGGGACAGTTTGAAGGAGGTGGTGGGAACGGAATAGTTTAACAGAGGCTGGGAATTAGCTTCTGGACTTATGGAATGTCCAAAAAATGATTAATTGACAAGCCTAGTGAGATCAAACAGCTCCTCTAGAGCAGTATCCTTAACCTTCTGGAACAGAACAAAACAAGATCCTATGACCAGCCCATACCATCTCTTGTCTTTTTTTCCAGCAGTAAAAGAACTCAGTAATAACAAAGCATTGGAGAGGAACAAAATAAGTATTAAAGTGTTAGCCATGCAGCAGTTTAAAAAAACTGATTAACAAGGGTAAACCCTAAGAATAAGCCTACAGTTACATTAATGAGCATAAAAGAGCAGCAATCCAAAGTCCTTGGACTGATGAAGCCATAGAAAGAAACTCATTCTGAGGCTGCAGGAATTCTCACTCTCTGTGGTAGCCATTGTGGCCTGTCCACATGTTGTGTCAGCCAGACTTACTGTTTACCCACTACACCAGGCTTTCAGAAAGATGTGAAATTTAGTGATTCTTAACAACTTACTTAATAGCTTTTGGCCATGAATGTAAGTGGAAAAACTAGGGACTTAATCCCTATTTGCCATTAAGAACTGAGGAAAGTATCACAGAGGGAGACAAACCATAAGAGACTCTAAACTCTGGGACCCAAACTGAGGGTTGCTGGAGGGGATGGGTATGGGGGAATGAGGTAACTGGGTGATGGGCATGAAAGAGGGCTCCTGATGTAATGAGCAGTGGGTATTAAAGAAGACTGACGAATCACTGACCCCTACCTCTGAAACTCATAGTACATTACATGTTAATTAATTGAATTTAAATTTTAAAAAGGAAAAAAAAAAGGAACTGAGGAAAGCACTTGCATTTTTGCATCAGGAAGACCAGTGGGCATTTTGCATGAGGTCAACCAGTGGACATTGGACCATTCTCTGAGAAACACTGTGGTAGGGCAGTGAGAGTGAGTTCCAATGATCTTCAATGCCTGTGTAGCCATACACAGCCCCATGATCTAGAGTTGGCCTCTATCCCATGCCCCATGTCAGCTAATCAGCCTTGCTTTTGGATTTTGTGGATTTGAAAAGAACCACTATAATACCCTGATAGAGGAGGTATGCCTTCTTCCAACACTCTGCCCCACCCCTAGCATCTTTTGGGTATGCTGTTACAACACTTCCAGAGTGATGTATTGGTTTTCTTGTTTATACATTCTTCATGATGCCAGGATACAGCTTCTTAAAGGCTGGGGTGGAGGGTACCTGATCCATCGTGAGCACACAAGGCACGTCTATAGCATATTACTGGTGCTGTGACCATAGCAAGTCTGGTGACCCCTAGAAATGTGTTCTTGTGACTTCCCGAGTCCTTGTGTTCTCAGGAAGATTACTACTCAAAATCAAGACTAGCTCTTCTTACAAAGTCTGAAAGTAACCCTGTTGACCATGATCAGTAAAGGGCTCAGAAATTTGACTTGAATTCACTGATTATAACTTCATTATTCCTATGGGAAACTGAAAAATTAGGGAAAATGTCAACTCTGGCTCATAGTCTTCAAAGGGGAGAAAAAATATAAAACTAGAAGAAAATAACTGAATTATCAAGAGTTATTTCGGTTTATCTTTCAAAGACCATCTAGGTCCAGATAAGACATATTTACCAAACATTCATCCAAGGAGATGTCATTTCTGCTAAAAGAGAACATAAGTTGCTCATTACTCTTAAATGTTAAATATTACACATCATCGTTGTTCCTGCTGACTCAAGGGCTAATTTTGAGAGCGTTGGCAGGAGGGCAAATTGAGGTACCTGTTGTTTGATGAAAAATGCATTTAGTACCTAACACCAGACCCCTGAAGTGCATGATGCAGAAACTAATGGAACTGAAGGGAGGGATAGAGAGTTCAACAATAATAACAGCAGATTTCGGGGCACCTGGGTGGCTCAGTGGGTTATAGCCTCTGCCTTCGGCTCAGGTCATGATCTCAGGGTCCTGGGATCAAGCCCCATGTAGGGCTCTCTGCTCAGCAGGGAGCCTGCTTCCTCCTCTCTCTCTGCCTGCCTCTCTGCCTACTTGTGATCTCTGTCAAATAAATAAATAAAAGCTGTAAAAAAATAATAACAGCAGACTTCAATACCCCACTTTCTACAACGGATAGAAGTAGACAGAAGATCAAAAAGGAAACTGTCTTAGGCTTCTGGGGATGCTATAATGGGATATCATACACTGGGGGGTTATAAATAACAGAAATTTATCTTTCATACCTCTGGAGATTGGGAAGTCTAAGATCGGGATGCAAGCAGATCTGGGGTCTGACGAGGACCTGCTTCCTGGCCATTTTCTCCCTGGATCCTCACACAGTGGAAGGGATAAAGGAGCTCTTTGGGGTCTCTTTTATAAGGGCACTAATCCCATTCCAAAGGGCTCTACTCTCATGACCTAGTTACCTCCCAAAGCCATCACATTGGGATTACTGGTTCACCATATGAATTTGGGTGGACATAAACATTCAGTCTACAGCAGAAATAGAAGACTTGAATAATACTATAAACCAAATATACCTAAGAGACATCTATAGAATGTCCCACCCCAAAACAGAAGACGCATTCTTCTAAAGTGCACATGGCACGTTGTCTAGGACAGGCCACAGGTTAGGTCATAAAGTAAGTCTCAGTAAGTTTAGAAGGAATGAAATTAAGCAAAGTATGTTCACAGACCACAGTTGAATGGAATTAAAAATTAGTAACAGAAGGAAGTTTGGGAAATCCACAGGTTGTGGACCTTAAATAACACACTGATGAATGACCAATGAGTCAAAGAAGAAATCACAAGGGAAATTAGAAAATACTTCGAGACAAACAAAACCAAAAATACAATATCCTTGTGGGATGCAGCAAAAGCAGTGCTCACAAGGAAATTTACAGTTCTAAACACATACGTTAAAGAAGAAAGATCTTAAATCAATAACCAACCAATCAAATCCATATTAGTGCTCCATTTGGGGAAACATGTTCTTGATTATCCTAAACCTAACTGATTTCTATGTATGTGGCAGATGATTAAATTGATGTGTACATGGAAATATCCTTCCTTTCAAATGGTAAGATGTAATAAACTTTAAAAATCAATTTGTATAAATACCATAACAGAAGGTGGGAACATCAAAATAATCACCCATAACATCACCATTTTACTCAATTTGATAGCTGCCTCTCCAGTTGTTTTCTTCTGAGTTTACATGTTGGATACAGAACAACAAAGCTGTTAATGATATGGGATTTGGGGTTATCGGGTCATGGAAAGTTTGGTCCCATTACCTTTTACCTTTGCAGTTTTGAGCTCAGGGTCTCTATTCCCTCATTTCATAAAAAGTAGGAAATGGTGTCTTCCTCATTGGGTAGTCGTGAAGGATCAGGGAGATGTATAGATTTAAGAAAGCATATGTGGGTATGGCACCTGGGACAGGGTAATTAGGCAAAAATGGGAACCGGTTCTGCTTTTACTTTTCCTTACATAGCATCATTCACAGCACGTGTACGATTTCGTATCTTGCTTTTTCCACTCTACGTTTTCCCCTAAGAATATTTTTTATGCTTCTTTGTGGTCTCCAGAATTAAGATGATTTATTTCTCATAGTGTTTGGCTTATCATGATTTCATAACCTCTTCTCTTTTCCAGAAGACAAAGGACTGATTTATTGTTGTATACAGAACTAAATATTAAAAAAAGAAAGAAAGAAAGAAAGAAAGAAAAGAAACCCCTCCAAATATCTTCTCTGCGATTTGCTGGAAATTTTTCCTTCAATTTTAAAATGCTTCCTGCTTTGACTCAATTACAGAAGCTCTATTCACTTTCTTGGAAGGAAATGGCTTTATCCTGAAAATTTTCACTCTCTAGTAGAGCCATATTTCTTTTGATTTGTGATGTTCTTTTTTTTTTTTCTTTTACTCCCCACTTGGTTAGGATAAAGATGAGTTCTGCTGTGGTTCTGAACTGCATCAAGGTTTTATTCATTTGTTTTCCTGACCAGCAAAGCTATTATTCTAAGCCCTGGTTACAAACTGTTTGGGAACAAAGTGCTCTTCAGGGTGAACATAAGAAGACTTTGAGCTGATTGTGGCGGTTGCTTTAAGAGCCTCTCCACAGCAAACACACAAACGCTATCCGGATGGGTCCCCATAAAACAGAGATCTGGAGGGTCTTGTGCTTGAGCCAGTGGGAGGGAGCTGGAATTGGGGAGCAGATCTGAGAGCAGAGAAACACACCTCCAGGGAGCGTGGTAGAAGGCCCAGGTGACTCAGGACCCAACTCTGTAGAGCCTTGGACACTAGCACATAGATTTCCATGGGCTAAGGGATGGTGACAGCCGGCAGAACTTGCCCTGCTTGCAACACATGGAACACATGACCCCATCTCCCTAGTTTGGGGATTGGTTGGGGGGTGGGCAAAATCTGCAGACTTGAGCTTGAGTTGTCACACCTGTAAGGAGGTATGGGTATGGGCTGCTACTGTCACCAAATGCGAAGACACCAGGGATGGTAGGAAATGTCCCACAATGCCCAGGACGGGCCCCTCCCCCTAGCCCAAAATAAACAATGATCTAGTCCCAAATTGTTAGTAGTGCTGAGAGTAAGTAACCCTGATTTACCTAGTGTAAAGGTTGACGTCAGGACTGACTTTTTGCAAACTTACCTTTCCAAACAATCAGTGTGTTGTATTTTATAGAAATGAAAACATTAATAAAAAGAACAATAATTAATGGCCCAGTATTTATTATCTCTTTGCGGTCATCAGAGACTGAGGAATAAAAATAAACCCCTCTTAAATAGAATTCTTTTGTCAACTGGTAAACAAAATATATTTATGGCGTATGGTATATATGGAACATTCCCGAGTTGTAGTATTAGGCCTTACACACAACTATTTTTTGTAGGTTATTTTTCCATCTTAAATATATCAGGAAGCAGTAGGTTATCTTACCAGCTCATAAAGTCTTTTAAAATATGAATGTTAAGCATTTGTGATAATCAGCACCAATGTCAATGTCATCATTTTTATTGCCCTCATTACCATTACTATATGTAGTATGTGCTCAGGGGATGCCCAATACATGGCTTGTGCCTCATATACATTATCTCTTTCACTCCTCACGCTGACTACATGGGGTATATACGATGCTGCCTGGGAACTTATGGGGGAAAGAAGGCTAGGAGTGTTTACAAACTTAACCAGGGTCACCGCACTTGTAAGCCATGGAGGTGAGATGCAAACTGTCATCTGTCACACTCCATAGCCACTCCTTTCAATTACTGTCACCCAACTCTATTCTTTTTTTTAAAAAGGATTTTATTTATTTATTTGACAGAGAGAGTGATCACAAGTAAGCAGGGAGGCAGGTGGGGGGTGGGGGAAGCAGGCTCCCCGCTGAGCAGCGAGCCCACGCACACGGCTTGATCCCAGGACCCTGAGATCATGATCTGAGCTGGAGGCACAGGCTTTAACCCACTGAGCCACCCAGGTGCCCCACCAACTGCATTCTTTTAACATGTTCTCTTAGTTGTATCTTCCAGGCTTTGCAAATATTTCACTGTGTTAGGTCGGAGTAAAACAAGCAAAGGCTAAAGAGACTGCAGAAACTGTCACCTTCACAAAGAGGTGACACTGTAACTCTGACACGTTGCTTTATTCGTTCGTTCCTTTGTTCATTCATTCATTCATGCATGCATTCATTCATTCCACAAGCATTCATTAAGCACAAAGCATGGGCCAAGTGCAGAGGATATCAGTGTTGTCAACTCAAATACGAATCCGACTGTCTACCAGGCTTCAGGTGAAGGCGCAGAACGCGGCGGAGGAGCACAATAACAATGCGCTCTTCTTAAAGGTCTTGAAAAAGTGGAAGGGTTAATACCCATAAATATCAGAGAGAGCATGAAAGAGAGAAATGGAGAGAAAGGCGAAGGGAAGGAGTGGACAAGGAAAGGAGAAGGGGTTGGAACGGCAGTGACCGTGGCCATGCTGGGGCTGACACGGCGCCGGCTCGGTGCTGACAACATGGCCCCAGAGGAACGCCAGGCCTCCGCAGAGGCCGCCTTCGCTCCTCTCTGGGGATGAGCGAGGGCTTGGCAGGCATCTCTGTGTCATCGGTAGGCAGCCGGCTCCTACCCCTGAAGGCTTTTCTCTCGTTCCCTCTCCCGCTGTGTGCAGCCCACACAGAAAAACTGGGGAAGTGGATTCCAGGCTGTCTAATCAGGCTTGGCTGCATCGTGACAACACTGCTCGTTTTAACTCCCTGCACACGTTGTGGCATTTGAGAAGGAGAAGCAATCACGAGGAGCAAATCAAGACTTGCACATTTCCCTTGTACTCCCTCGCCACCGCTCCCTGCCTGGGAACTGATCATTCCACACCCTCTGGTTTAGGGCTTTATGCAGATGGCGAGGTGGTGGCTGCTTTCATCCCAGGCAGGGTCCATCAATTGGCTTCTCGGGGAGGGAAATTTCTATTAAGCAGTCGACAGATTGGAGTCACTTTTGTCCAGGCAGGTGGCAGAAAGGCTGCTCGGAACAGTTCATCTTGACTGCTGGAAAGACAGCAGAAAGCAAGCGGGTCGCACTGCCCCAGCGTCATGGGCTGCCTTCTGTAGAAAGGATGGTGGCCCTTCCTCCCTACCTCCCCAGAAGACCTGCCCTGACATGTAGCAGGCACAGCCTAATCCTCAGCAAGGGATACACACGGCGCACTGCCTAGCTCTCATCTCGCCCCCGATTCTGGACGCAGATGATAGGGATCATGGCTGCCCTTTAGTTCCAGAGGCAGTGATTAATTTTTGAGAACTTACCAAACAGGTTTATTAAATTCTGAGTTTTCAAATATCCATTTATTTAGACTCAATTACATTTCATCTTTTAATAATTTTGTACATGGGTTACTTGGAATTTACTTTGGCCGAATTAACATTTTTCTTCATAATGTAAGTTAACAGCATGAACTGGATTTTAGTGGGAAGGTGGAAAGTACTGGAATGATTCATGAATTTAGTAAGTGAACATCCAGGCACTTACTATAGGCCAGGGAGTGCTATGTCGGAGGAAGGCCCTACAAGGCAGGGGCCCTCCAGGAGCTTATGGGGCAGGTGGGTGACGATGACAGAGGGAACCTAAGCATGAATGAAGAAAAGACACAGGCTTTGGATGTTGGTGATGAAGATTCTAGAGAGGAGGTGGAAAACAGACATTCTACTGAAAGGAGGTTGAAGAGCAAACATGTTAGAGGTGACTCGAGTGTAGGTCGAGGTCCCAGCTTTGCTTGGTCTGTGATTTGGGTAATTGCTCTGTGTCTTTGTCTGAAAAAGAAGGAAAAAGTAGCTACCTCACAGGTGTGATTTTGCTCCCTACCCTATGGACATTTTGCAACGTTTGGAGAAATGTTTGGTTGTCACACCTCAGGGGAGATACTATTGGCGTCTAGTGGGTTGAGGTCAGGGATGCCACTGACCGTCCCACAGTGCTGTCCAGGGTGGCTCCCCACAAGAAACATTAGTCGCGCTGAGGCTGAGAAACACTGAATTGCACGGTGTGTCTGAAGTCCTCAGGCCAGTGGTAGCTATGATTACTGACGACAGCATGTTACCACTGGTGACACTAGATGTACTAGAGTCTGGCAAACCTGCGCTCCGCTTCCACTGTACCACATAGTGCCTCTGTGACCTTGGGCAGGTTGCTGCTTACTCTGAGCCATATCTATAAATAGGAGCGATAATATCCATCTTAAGAGCGAACCATAAAGACATGGAGTGGACCCAGTGGGGCACCCGGCATGAACCAGTATTCACAGAGTGTTCCCTCCCTTCGTTGGCCCCACACCTTGCCTATAGGCTTTGTTCTCTGCCCCTTTCTGCCAAGGGCAGGGATCTGTCTGTTGGTTGGTTTTTAAATGACATACTTGCTAAAGAGTAGCTCTGCATCTTTTGCCAGGGAATAAGAAAGAGCTCACTGACAGTGAAATCCCACTCATTGGCTGTGACTCAAAGGTGCTCACCGTAGCCCCTGTGGAAGTCTCCAAGAGGCTCTCTTTCTTAGCTGCCGCCTACCCTGCATCATCTGAGCTTGAAATGTTCAAACGTTCTAAGCTGCACGGACACTCCTTCTCCTGGAGGAGGCACTGCAGCCCCATTTTTCAAAACCTGCAGCAGCTCCAGCTTCCCAAGCCCTTGTCTCGGCAGTAAAATTACAAACATTTCACTCGAGCACTTTCATTTTGTTTTGGAGACTTGAAGGGATTTCCATCCCCACCCCCCAACCATTTTTAAGCAGCAAATACATCTGGTTCATAATTTCAGACTTTTCCCCTTAGAAAATCAGTGTAAGAAACATTCGGAAGGTCAAGCTGCCATTCTACTATCAAGGAACAGGGAAACAATGCATTTGAGACACCATTTCATGGAGCATTTCGAACAGGCTTGATGGCCAAAAAAGAGGCATCTCATCTTTTTAGGAATCTTTGGTGCACAGACTATGTATGGTTGGAGTCTGGTCTAAAAACAAAAAACAAGATCCGTTTGAATCTAAACATCCAGAAAGTGCCCTGGGTGTCTTCTCTATGACATCCTGTCCTGACTTTTGCCCCATTCACATCCAACTTGCACCTATTCTTACTCTCCAGGAGTGTTCTCTCCCTCTTCCTGACATTATTTAACTTGATCATTAAGTAGTGTTGATTTTGCAATAAGAGTGACACAAGCAGGCAGACATTAACAAACACAGGAGCCAAACTCAGCCACTGTGAATAGGCCACTTATGGGGGAGGGGGGTGCATCAGGAGGCTTGTTTGGAGTTTAATAGCAAAAATGAAATCACATATTTTAACAAGAGGCTAATAGTAGCAATAATATTAACAAGCCCTTGCACTTGATTTTAAGAATTCCAAAGTGCTTCTGTGTTCTCTTGTGAGGCTCACAACAGTTCATGAGACAGGCAGGGCACTGAATTTGCAGGTCCTTCTCATGTGACTTCCAACTTCTCATAGGGTAGAAGACTATGGGATGTGTCATCATCTCCTTCCAGAGAAAGTTTAAGACTAGTTATTAACCAAGCCTAGCTAAGTGCATTTATAAAAATGGGTGTGATCTCTTTTAATCAGAAAAGTAGGATTACCACACAGTCCCCAGCAGGTGCCAAAGAAGGGTTAGTTACAACCCACACCACGGGCCAGAACTGAACAGGCAATGGCTCTGGTTATAGGCAGGAGAATTTTTCTCATGGACATGAAAAGAGAGCTAGGATTAATCTATCTACTTCTATCTATAAATGTAACTCAAAGGAAATGTACTATCTGAACTTTCATCTCTATGTATGGTTTTCTTGCTGTCTCATTTTAAACAATCATATTGTATCCTTCATTTTATTTCTTTAATTTTTTAAAAGTAGGCTGCATGCCCAATGTGGGACTTGAACTCATGACCCTAAGATAAAGAGCAGCATGCTCGACTGACTGAGCCAGCCAGGTGCCCCATATTGTATACATATAAACATCACACCCAAGCGCGTGCGCGCGCGTGCACACATACACACACACACGCACACACACATTTGAAAATCAGGTTGAAATGTCTTCATTTCAGAAAGACCAGGTGACAAACAATTGGCCCCGGGGAAGACTCCAGTTTAAGAAACCCCGAAATCATCACCCTAAAGGTAAACTCTCCCAGAAAGCTCTCCATTGTCACCATCAGCCAAGAAATGGCATCCTGGATTCCCAGCAGAATCACATATGAAGTTTACTGCTGGTTATCTGTCAGGAGAGAGAGAGCCTGGGAATCATTCTGAGCCAAATCCAATTCAATTATGGACCAATTATAGATCTGCTTCCACTGCCAGGAATGGGCCATACCACCAACCCAGCTGGTTTCAGAGCCCCTGGCTGGCAGGGACTCCCGTACGTGGGTAGAGGAGCTCATGGTTCAGAGAACACAAATTCGCCGAGAGAGTTTGGAGAGCAGCACGGATGGCAAATGGCAGTGTGCCCCCTGAACCTCCTCACCATCTCACTACCAATCTTTCACACTTGACTCCAGGCCCCATTTTCCCTCGTGGGTGGCACCCTTTCTCACGATGTGATCAGATTACAAAATGCCAAGAGACGGCAGGCAGGGCTTTGCTCCCGCACTCGTGGTCAGCCCATCACGATCTTGCAGCGCTGGCCACGGTGCTAACGAGGAACACAGGGCCTGGATTCCCACGTCACTACTGACAGCTTCACCAAACATGTAGGAGTTAAAATGCCAAGAAACTTGAGTTAAAAACTTGCGATAGGTGAAAATAAAGCTATCTCCATTAAAAATTAAAATGACTTTGTGAAGTTCGGCTGGCACTCCCAGCTGACCGACATCATTTCAGGTCCATATTCTAGCATCCAGTGGTGGTGTTATCCCTCCAGGCTGGCTTTGTGCATCTGATGCGCCAATTTAAGAAGCAAGCTCATCCCTTTCTTTAAACTGAGATCTTGAGGAGAGTGGGGACCAGCCAGCACCAAGGACAGCATCCTGTGGTCTGTGGAAACGGAAACCCTTTAGATGGGCCTCCAGCAGATTCTCGCTTTCTCTGGTGTAGGCTTCACACAGAGGGCTTCCTGAAACTCAAACTGCTGGGCTCCACACCCAGAGTTTGTGATTCAGTAGGTCTCGGGTAGGTATGAGAATCTGCATTTCTGACAAGTTCCTGTGGGCTGCTGCTGCTGGTTTGGGGACCACAATTTGAGAACCACTGACCTAGAGCCACTAACCAAGACTGTTTAGGCCTAGTCATTCGAAATCTCTACCTAACCCATCATCGGGTCCACAGTTTTATAGCTAGTATCCAAAGGTATAGTGAGAAACTTCGTCAAACTTCTTTGCTGAAATTTCGATATACAAAGCATCTATGTAGCAACAATCATTAATGTTTATGACAGTGCTTCTGAGGGTCAGGCACTGTGCCAACTATTTTACCTTGTGATTCTTAAATGAGTGAGTATACGTAAGAGCTCCATTTTGCAGGTGACAACCTGAGGCACAGACAGGTTATGTGACTTCCCCCAAGGTAGTCCAACTAGACAAAGGGGTAAGCAGGATTCTATCTGGCTCTTAACCTTTTACCCTAGGTTAACTCCCCATGTGGCAGATAGGATAAGCGCCATGGAGGTGAAATGTGTTGTGTAAATTCAGAAGGAAAAATTTTTTTTAATATACCAATGTAATAAATGCTGTTTATGACTTCTTTAAATTTATGTAGTCTTCCAACATATCAATACCCTAATATAATGGATGGAGAATTCTTCCAGTGGCATCAACTCACCTACCAGTCACTTAACCTGATTCAGCGTTAATTTCTGTAACCATTAGACACTGTTACAGTGTCTAATCAGACACTGTTACAATCCAACTGTTGGCAAACTAGGGCCCACAGGGGAGATCCTGCCTACCATGTGGTTTCCTTTTAAAACTTTTTACAGTGAGATAATCCTACATTCACATGAGGTTGTAAGAAATATTACAAAGACATCCCTGGATGCAGTGATTGGGAAGAAAGAGGAAAAATCATTTTTCCAATCTCTATAGAAATATTTCTAAGGAAGGCCTTGTCATGTTTCAAATATATGCAGAGACCAAAAAGCTGGGTTTGATAATCTTCACTTAGGTATACTGTCAGGGCTATCCAGGAAGTAGAAAGAAAACCCAAAAGAGATTCCAAATTTGAACACTTTTCAAGTCCAACACAAGACATGACCGGGATCACAGCTACTTGGCTGACTGAAAAGAAATTTTATGTCAAATATGACATAAGAACAGAAGCCAGTTTCTTTCTGAACAACTGAGTGCCCAGGTCTTGGGCTTTGGGTGGGAATCAGTTGTTTTTATTCTAGTTATCATAGTCTTTGAATCAGGCAGCAGTGAATTGCTGGATACAGTTAGACCTGAGGTCCTCAGTGTGGGCTGCACCCAACATCACCTAGATTAAACTAACTAACCCAATGAACTAAATCTAAACTAACCCAATGAACTAATCACCTAAACCAACCTGATGAACTCTTTGAGGGAGGAGTATATTTCACAAGCATATAAGGTGAGTCTAATGTACAGCTTGGGTCAGAAGGACTGAGTTAGAGAATGTTTCTCAGTTCTTCCCAGGACAAGCCAAAATGAAATGTTTCTTGCTTAGGAAAGTATTTCTTTGGTTGGTTGCTGGGATGAAAGTCCCTAGGTGTGGGATATAGCCAAGCATTGTTGTAAAGGCCTGGAGCACAGATGTACACTTATTCATAGGGTGATCCAATGGTGAGCCACAGCTTCTGTTTGGGGTAGGACATGTGGAAGAGATAGTGTTATCCAGGATGCCATTGAGCCCAGGGCAATACCCATATTGAAGACAATCTCATCCCCTCTAGAGAGTGTGCTGTGTGCATTGTCAGTGTTGTAATGTGTATTTAGCCAGCCATATTCTCATAGGTCAGGGGACCATCAGTGTCACTTAGTCCAATCCAGCCCAGTAGGTCCTCTCTATACTCCCTGCTTTCTGGATATGTCCCCTACACTGGAGAGTCACTTGGGTTTCACTGTGAATTCAGCAACTTTTAAGCCCTGTCCCAATCAATCTCACTCTAAAAACTGCCAGGTTGCTGTTCTCTCCAAATAATCCCAGTTGCACCCTTTGGAGTGACTCAGTAAGAGGAGAGTCCAAGGAAGTCCCATTCAATTGGAGTTTCTTTTAAATTGTTCAGTCTTTGGGTGTAAACATAATACAAGGGGGTTATGTTTTTTGGTATGATGTGCAAAGCATTAATCGTTGAGTGCTAAAGAGTTGTACTATAAGCTTTGGTTCAAGATCAGTCAGCTATGCTGGCTTGCGCCCACAAAATTGAATCCATGAGTTCTCAAGATACCAGGTCTCTAATGTCTGGCTGCTGAACATTTCAGAAATGCTCAAAGCAGTATGTTCCTGTGGCTAAGGATCTGGTTTTTGACATAAGTGCCATTTTGTGTGCTTCCCACCAAAAACACCTATTCATTGACACATAAAATACAAGAGCTGGACTTGGCTTACAGCAACTGTATTACCTATGTATATGTGTATGTGTGTATGTGTGTGTGTGTGTGTGTGTGTGTGTGTGTGTGTGTGTGTGTGTTTAAATTCCAACTAGTCAACATACAGTGCCATATTAGTTTCAGGTATAGAATTCAGTGACTCAGCACTTCCATACATCACCTGGTGCTCATCATGATAAGGGCCCTCCTTCATCCGCATCACCTGTCTCCCCCATCTCCCCCACCGACCTTCCCTCTGGTAGCCAGCAGTTTGCTCTCTAGAGTTAAGAGTCTGCTTCTTGGTTTTCCTCTCTCTTTCCCCTTCTTTGTTTTATTTTTTTAAATTCCACATACGAGTGAAATCATATGGTATTTGTCTTTTCTCTGCCTGACTTATTTCACTTAGCATAATACACTCTAGCTTCAACCATATCATTGCAAATGGCAAGATTTCATTCTTTTTGATGGATGAGTAATATTCCATTATAGATATATACTACTTCTTTCTCCGTTCATCAGTTGATGGACATTTGGGTTCTTTCCACAATCTGGCTATTGGGCAACTGTATTATCTATTGCTGCATAACAAATTACTCCAAACCCAGCAGCTTAAAACAATAATAAATATTATATCAGAGTTTCTGGGGGTCAGAGATTTAGAAGTGGATGAGCTGGGTGGTTCTGGTCTGGGGTCCCTCATGAGGTTGCAGTCAAAATGTCAGCTGGGACCACAATCCTCTAAAGTCTTAACAAAGACTGAAAGATCCACTAACAAGATGGTGTACTCACGCCACTGGTTAATGGGTGATGACTGTTATCAGAAGACCTTGGTGCTTTCCCATGTGGACCTTACCAGTGGGCTGCTTTTGTGCCCTCACAACACGGTGGCTGGCTTCCCCCAGAGCAAGTAATCCAAGAGACAGCAAGGTGGAACCTGCAGTGGTTTTTATGACCTAGCCTTAGAAGTCACACTCTGTCATTTCTGTTATGGCACTGATTACCCATGTCAGTCCTGTTCGGTATTGGATGGGACTACGTACGGGTATGACTACCAGGAGGCAAGATCTACTGGGGGCCATCTGGGAGGATGCCTGCAATAGCATCCTTCTTTTTATAACTTTTTTATTATGTTATGTTAGTCACCATACAGTACATCATTAGTTTTTGATGTAGTGTTCCATGATTCATTGTTTGCGGATAACACCCAGTGCTCCATGCAATGCATGCCCTCCTTAATACTCATCACTGGGCTCACCCGTCTTCTAATCCACTTTCCTCTAAAACCTTCAGTTTGATTCCTGGAGTCTACAGTCTCTCATGGTTCGTCTCCCCCTCTGACCTCCCCTGCTTCATTTTTCCCTTCCTTCTCCTAATGTCTGTTTTTTTAAAACCAATAAGAACACTGAGGTCCAGAGAAGTGAGGTTTGCCCAAAGTCACGTAGCCTTAACATTTCAATATTTGTTTTTCTTTCAACCCCACCGATCCTTACCACCCACAGTTTCTTGTATTTATTTAAAACACCAAATGTTGTTTATCTTTGGGAAGATTGGAAAGATTTTTTCCAAATGTGAAGCCAGTTTCCCTGATGTTTTAACAGAGGAAGCCTTCAGAAACCAGACAATGTATAAGCCAAGTGTATATTCCAAGCACTCAGGAAAGGTTTTTCTTCACTTCCTTGAGTCATTAGGGAGGAAGTGCTCCAGAAGGAGGGAGAAAAAAAGCAGAACCTCTAAGGGAAGGCAAATCCAGAAGACAACTAAAAATCCAGTGTTCGAGGAATAAATTTTACCTTTTGCATGCTGTTCTCACTCCTCGGCTTATTTTCATATTATGATGTTTCCCTGCTCTTTCTTTTGATTTCTGAGGGTGAAACAAGAACAAGAAAAGAAGAAATAAGGAAAGAGCAGAGACAATCCTCCCAAATCAAACCAATGGCAAGGCCACCCTCCTTAGGAATTTGGGTTTCATTAATCCCAGATAAAGGGCAGTGATCTGGCCAGAGGGACTCCCTAGGAGAATACAGAATTTTTTTTTCTGGAAAAACTGTCTCTGTCTCTGAAAACACACACACACACATGCACGCAGACACACACACACACTTAGATTTTTAAGCACAAAACCCGGAACTGATCAATATTATCAGTTCTTATCTCTTGAGGATCCTCTTTGAAATGGCCGTCTTCTAAGAAAGACAACAAGAAAGAAACCTTTTCTTTATTCTCTGTTCCTTTTCTATCAGTTAAAAAATGACAAGGCCTGTCATCTCTGATCACCGTAACTAGTCAGGAGACAGGACGACTCTCTCCCTGCCTGACCTATTTTGTCTAATGGGGCCCACTCCTTTGCCCTCTGCCACGCTACCTTCTCTCCTGAGTTCCATTTATAGCAGGGCTTCATTAATGGTTAAATCGTTAGGAGCAGATCTGTCTCCTTCCCAAGGCTTATTTCCCCTATTCAATAAATTAAGCCTTGGGATCGGAGAGACTGTCCATTTCTGCTCTATTTAAGCTCACATTCTTCCTAACCCACAAAATACTGCGAACTGACAGGTAAGAGCTTGGTATTAGTTCCCAGTGCCTGCCCAGCAGTCTGTGGTCACTTGCGATTTGTTTTGTATTTAGTTCTCCGAGTAATGCTTGTGTGACCTATGGGAATTTTCCTAAGCCCTTGATGAAAGTCTCGCATCTGGAGCTGAAATGCTTCAGCTTCACTGAGGAGCCCTTGGGCCTTTGTTAATGGCAAAGTGCCTCCTTCCTCAATCTTAAGGCAAGAGCCCTTGGACAAGTGCTAGGAGGTTCTGACATGTTTGACCCCTCTCCTCACCTTGAAAGAAGGTTTGCAAAACTCCATTCACCCGCCATTCTTGCTGCTGTCACACAGGTGACCTCACCGAACAACTGGAGCATTAATGGCCCACAGCTGTCAAAGTGACCTGTGCACTTCAGTTCTCAAAGCCTTTTCTCACTTGTTTTTAGTTGCCAGAGCCCTGCAGTCAACAGACGTTTCAAAAAAAAAAAAAAAAAAAGAAAAAAGAAAAATCAGAAAAGTGATATGTCACTGCCTGCTGAACATCCTTCAATGGCTCCCCACTACCTCCAGGGCCCGTGTGAACTGGCTCACACTCACCAGTTTTTCCCCATCTTGCATTTCAGTTCCGCTCAGAGCATTCCTTGCTCCAACCCTAGCGAACTTCTCCCAGTTCATGGAGGTGCCATGCTGACACGAGGCTGCTACACATGCTCAGAATATTCTTCTCAAGTCTTTCTCCCATACCCATTACTGGCTGCCTCCTACCCCTCATTGAGTCTCAGTTGAAATAGACTTTCTGAAAAGCCCTTCCATGGCCTCTTAACTGGATAGCACCCACAGCGACTACCATTTATTTTATTATGACTGTCCTTCTAGACGTCCAGTTTCTTGAATGGGAATAACGTGTCCCGTAGGGTAGCCACAGTGCCTAATACATCTTCTCACGTATGATGTAATCAAATTAAAGCCAGGCATTTTAGTGTCCACCTTAAGACCATTTAAGCACATCTAAGCCCCAAGCCACATCTGAAAGAAGCATAAATTGGTTGCCAAAAATGGCCTCAAAAATGAATGCAGATTTCATCTAAGCAGGATTTACATTGTAAAACACATGGTAGAACTAGCCCAAAAGTCTCTTGACTTGATTCGTGATCAGCCCAAGATCCCTTTACCCTTCAGACCTCTTACCCCACTATCTCTTCATTATTTCCCTGAAACCCAATTATCCACTGACTGCCCCAGCTGTTCTTTTTTCTGAAATTTCAACTCAGGACACTTGTTTCAATTCTCCACTTCAGCCACTCAGACCTCCACCAACCATCGGCACCACAAAGAGCTTCAAGCCAGGATGACAAAGACTGAATCTTGCTTGGAAGGCAAAAGGGAGGAAGGGAGGTGTTGACTTAGAAGCTTTTTTGTGGGACTTGTGAGCTTTTTTTTTCCTTCTTTTGCTACATGGGAGGCACTCTGCTAAATGCTTTAATAAGTTATGCTCCCGACAACCCTATACGCTTGATACTATTAGTTTCCTGCACTTCAAAAGAACACCTGCCCAAGGAGACGCAGCTAGGAAGCAGGAGAGCCGGGATCTGAAGGCAGAGTCTACGCTAAAATGTCTCCACAGTAGGTACTCGGTAAGCATTAGCTGAGCATTTAAACAGGGTCCCACCTGGGAACCATTCTGGTGGCTGGCAAGGCAAAAGGGTGTGGACCCCTTCTCTGATGAACTGATTGCAAGTACATGTCAAAGCTTTATTTCAAAGTTGTTTAAAGAAGGGGAGGGGGAGATACAGGCTTCCAGTCGTGAGCTGCATAAGTCACGGGGATGAAGGTACAGCCCAGGGAACAGAATCAGTGGTACTGTAGGCATTGCACGGTGACAGATGCTAGCTACACCTTTGAGCACAGCATAGCACAGAGACTTGTTGAAACACTATTCTGCCCACCTGAAACTAATGTAACACTGGGCGTCAACCAAACTTCAATAAAACAAACAAAAACAAAGTTGCTTAAAGAGGCTTCAAAAGGCTAGTAATAAGAAATAATGTGGTTAGGTAACCCTGTTAGACCAGGTAGGAGTGGTCATTAAACCCTGTTACAAGGCTAATTTAGTGAGGTAGGTAAGTTAATTTTCCAGGAAGGGCTCTTAATCTAATTAAAGTTGATCAGAAAATCATTCTTATGTTTTATCAGAAATGCACCAGAAGGGACGACTCATCACACCAGAGCACCCAGCTGTCCCAGCTCAGGTTTGGGATCATTTTCTTTCACAGAAGCGTTTCTCAACCTCAGCAATATTCACATTTGGGCAGGATGACTCTTCCGGGTGGGGGTTTTCCAGGCCCTGGAGGATAATTAGAGCATCCCTGGACTCTACCCACCAGATGCCAGGGACACCTCCTCCTTCTGGACATCGGAACCAAGAATGTCTCTACATATTGCCACATGGCCATGGGCGGGGGCAAAACACCACCCCACACATTGAGAATGACTCTTATAGAGCCTGGGTTCTCAAAGTGTAGTCCACAGACCGAAAGTAACGGCATCTCTCGGAAGGCTGCTAGAAATACACAACCGAGGCCCCACCCCAGACCTCCTGAGTCAGAATCTGCAGTTTAACTGGATCCCTGGGTGCTTCCTATGGACATTAAGACTGAGAAGCCCTTCTAGGCCAGTGGTTCTCAACCCTGCCTAAGCACGAGAGGCTGATGTTCATAATATATATATGTATTTTAAAGGTTTTATTTATTTGACAGAGAGAGAGATCACAAGTAGACAGAGAGGCAGGCAGAGAGAGAGAGGGAAGCAGGCTCTCTGCCGAGCAGAGAGCCTGATGGCGGGGCTCGATCCCAGGACCCTGAGATCATGACCTGAGCCGGAGGCAGAGGCTTTAACCCACTGAGCCACCCAGGCGCCCCTGGGGCCTTGGGATTTTTAAAAAAACCTCTCCATGAGATTCTAACTTGCAGCCAAGTTTATGCTTCTTGTTCTGGGTAGTTTAAAAACAACCTGCCCTACAGCTTTGGGAGTGATTTCCAAAAGCCTATAAATGTGACCTTACATCTCCAAAGGGATGCTTCTTTCCTTCCAATGAATATCCTTCTTTTTTGACCTCTTACCCCTTTTAAGATGATAGAATTCAAGTCCTTTAATGATGGTTTCAAAAGGTAGGGTCTGGCTGTAACCAACTTAAAATCATGGCTGGAATAATTTGGGGGAAAGAAAATGAAGGCACTGGTTTAACCTTCCCTAGGTAACTTCTTAAAGAAGTAAAAGCCATATAGTCAGTGGTACTGTCATAGCGCTGTCTGGTGGCAGACAGGAGCTACACTTGTGAGCATAGCATAATGGATAGACTTGTCCAATCGCATACATTGTACACTTGAAGCTAATGTGACATCATGTGGCAACTACACTCAAATAAAAAAAACTTTTAAAACTTTAATTAAAAAAAGAAGAGCCAGCAGAATCATCTTTCAAAATCTTACTAATTTAAAAAAAAATGTCTATACTTGAAAAAAATCCAAACGTTAAACAGCAAGCTCTATCAAGAAAATTGTTTTGCATGAAATGTGCAATTATATAAAGAGCCCATGAAAATTGGGAAGCAAAACACTAACACCTTAATAGATAAACAGATAAAGGAAATGAACTCACAATTCACAAAAGTGGATGTATAATTAGAGAAGCATGAGAAAATGTGCAGCTTTGCTAGTAATCAAAGGGATGCTCCATGAAAAAAGAGTTACCAATTTTCCTCTTATAATATTCACCAAGAGGAGTGGGAAAATGATCATGAAACAGATGCCTGCTTATTCCTTCCATAGATATTGAGAGTCTTCTGTATAGGAGGCACCCCACTAGCCTACACAATGAGGGTGTGGGGCTTAGTAAATAGAGAAAGTTCCAGCCATGACAAATTTCTATCTCCCCCAGCCCAGTTAGGCCTTGATGGAAGCCATCCTAAAGAAAATGTTCATGTGGAAAAAGCTTTGTTCATTTATGATAACAAAACTGATTAAAAACCCAAATACCCATTAATAGGATTATGATTAAGTAAACTCTAGGGTGTCTACTTGATGAAATACTACAGACACTATTTGTGAATTAATGAATGATTAATGAAAAAAGAATACAAACATTAGAAAACCAGAAGAATGATTAAGTAACAAAGTCAATTTTGAAAACACTACATGGTGTCATCCCCACCACCCAAAACACACAATATACATCTGTCATATTTAAAGCTCTGAGGATAAAAGATCTGTATGTACTCTGTAAACTCTAGAACACTTATGGAAGAAATTGAACCTGACACAAAGAAATGGGAAAGTGTTCCATGCTCATGGGTTGGAAGAACAAACATTTTTAAACATCTATACTACTCAAAGCAATCTAGTTAGTATCCAAAATCCTAAAAGAACTTATTAAACTCAACACCCCCAAACCAAATAATCCAGTTAAGAAATGGGCAGAAGACATGATGAGACACTTTTCCAAAGACATCCAGATGGCTAACAGACGCATGACAAGATGCCCAACATCACTCATCTTTAGGGAAATACAAATCCAAACCATGATGAGATACCACCTCACACCAGTCAGGATGGCTAAAATTAACAACACAACAAATAACAGGTGTTGGCCAGGATGAGGAGAGAGCGGAACCCTCTTACACTGTTGGTGGGAATGCAAGTGGGTAAAGCCACTCTGGAGAACAGTATGGAGGTTCCTCAAAAAGTTAAAAATAGAGCTACTCTACAATCCAGCAATTTCACTACTCAGTATTTACCCAAAAGATATAAAAATACAGATTCAAAGGGGTACATGCACCCTGATGTCGATAGCAGCATTATCAACAACAATAGCTAATCTATGGAGAAAGCCCAAATGTCTATTTACTGATGAATGCATAAAGAAGGTGTCGTGGATATATACAATGGGATACTATGCAGCCATCAAAAAGAATGAAATCTTGCCATTTGCAATGACGCAGATGGAGCTAGGGTGTATTATTCTAAGCGAAGTAAGTCAGTCAGTCAGAGAAAGGCATACAATTTGATCTCACTCATATGTGGAGTTTAAGAAAAAAAATAGATGAACATATAGGAAAGGGGAACAACAGGAGAGTGAAACAAGCCATAAGGACTCTTAATCATAGAAAACAAACCAAGGGTTGCTGGAAGGAGAGGGGTAGGGTATGGGCTAGGCTAGCTGGGTGATGGGGATTAAAGAGGGCACTTGTGATGAGCACTGGGTGTTGTATGTAAGTGATAAATCACGGAGTTCTACTCCTGAAACTAATACTGCACTGTATGTTAACTAATTAGAATTTAAATTAAAAAATGAAAGAAAATAAAGCTCTGAGCCGCCGTAAAACTTAGAAAATGCTTTATCTTTGTTTTTAACCCAGTCTTTTTCTATTTATCTGACCATGGCAAGTTTTTTTTTTTCCTCTTCCTTTCCTTTTCTTTCAAAAGTGAAACTTGTTTTATTGTCTCTTGGAACTTGTATTTCTCAAATAAACCAACAAACCAACCAACCTTTGAGGATATGCTGGCAGATCCAGTAGTGTTGAAAAGCTATGTACAAATAAAAGTCATACATGGTATATACACACATACATAGAAAAACATCCATCAGGCTGTTCCCTTAAGATTTGTGCATTTACTCGACAAAAAAATATTAAAAAAGAAATACTTCTAAATTCTGAGAAGGCAAGAAATATTTTTTAAGCTGTATTTTGGTGTCCATTAGAACAAGTACAAGAACGTTTAAGTCTAATTATTGATACACTACAGACGTATTTCTTTGTATCAGTTGTTCCTGCAAGGTGTCTCGAATACCATCAATACATACAGATGACTTGTGCCCATTTTATATGAGTTTTGAAAAAGAGGTTTAGCACTGGGGAAAGAGCTCCAGACAGGCTTTTTAATCCTGGACCAGCCATTAATTAGTTTGTGTGATTTTGGACCAGTGATTCAAACCCTCTGGATTTTAATTTCCTAATTTCTAAAATGAGGAGCAATTCTAGTTCTGCTCATCTTCAAAAAGTTTTAAAGCTTTGTAGTTCTATCTTTGCCTGACAGAACATCAAATGCTAGGTTTTTATTTGAATACTGAGTCCTTGGACCTCTTGGTACCATCATCAGTTACTGCAAAAACAAACAAAAAAGGTCAGTCAGCTCTAAGGTCATCTCCATGGCAATATGTTTTACAGGGCACCTTAGAAGAGAGAGACAGAGAGCAGTAGATTTATTTTATTGGTTCTGTTAACCTTATGTCAAGTAATTGGTTTACCATTTGGATGTTCCAGAACTTGTGACTGCCACAGATCTGTTGCCAGATGTTTCTAAAGAGGATGTTGGATATTTCTGATGCAAGCACCATTGTCTCTAGGCCTTGAATGCTCAGGCCTAAACAACACAGAAGGGGGTCGCCATCTTTGGAACCTCTGAGAATCTCTTGGATAGGATACCAGTCTACTCCATTTGTTTTATCACTTTGCCTACGGTTGGTGCTGGTGAGCTGTGCTTTGCGTGGGAAGTCTTGGGTCAGTGTTTCTCCAGAAAGTCACTGTCCCCCTTAGAAACAGGG
Organism: Mustela erminea; assembly: GCF_009829155.1. Classification (NCBI taxonomy): domain Eukaryota; kingdom Metazoa; phylum Chordata; class Mammalia; order Carnivora; family Mustelidae; genus Mustela; species Mustela erminea. The sequence continues at coordinate 17,302,553 of NC_045635.1, read as the reverse complement.
AGGTCTGTGCTCTGCTGGATGGAGAGAAACTGACCACCAAACCAGGGGCTGCCAGTGGTGACTGATCTCGTTGGCCCCTTTCTCTGCTAAAATCTCCCCAAACAAGCTCAATGTTGTCTCAGCTGCCGGCTGTCAACTCTGGCTTGATTATCCAGTACAACAAGTTCTCAATACAACAGGATTAACAAAAAACAAAACAAGACAAAACAAAACAAAAAACCCCCCAAAACCTTCTGAACTTGTTTTACTGAGATTTAACCTGGACACACATTTTCCCTTTTCTTTACTCAAATTCTCCATGTCCAGCACAGAACACTGTTTGAATCTGGATTTTAGGTGCAGAATTTTGAAAAAAAAAAAAATCCTGCTGTTTGTGCTTTTTCTCATCTTCCCCGCTTTTACTAGTTGTTGGTAGAAACTTTCAGTTTTCGCTTTCTCCACCAAAGGCTTCCTGAGGGACAAAAGCCAATCTGGGTGGATGCTTCATGGTTTAAGAAAAATGTTTTTAAAGTTTTTACTTCAAGTTTTGTTTCTTTTACCTTATGAGTGGCTGCTTGGGATCAAAGAGAATTCCGGGTTTGGAGTTAAGTGCGGTGCACTTCCTCCTGCTTCCCTGACCCTGGCGCGGGAGGTTCCAGAGGGCCCCGGGTGTAGTTTGTACCCCCTTCCTCCCCACGCGGGCATCGGCAGAGGCCACTTGTGTGAATGTTCTGTATCAACTCAGAGGACCCTACCGACGCCCTCTAACCAATTCCAAAGCTTCTGCCAGTTGGCGCCGGGGGCATGGTCAGCCATTGATTGCATATGGAACCAAACAGAGTATGAGGTACACCCTTTCTCTTGACGACTTTTGAGTGTCACTGTGTTTATGGCTCTCTGATTTAGCACCCCCTAGGAGGAAGTAATCACTGCACAGTCCCCGAGTGTCTGGTTAAAGGACTAAAGGCAGACAAGTGTTGAGTGGACTCTGTTTCATAAATGATGTATGAGGGACCGTGGTCACTATGACTAACACAGCTATAAATGGGTCATGGCAAGGCATAAACATCACATGCTCCTCAGCCTGGACTTAGGGTGACACTGGGGAGACATGTGGTATCATTACCCTGTACCAACCAAAGTGTGTTCTTCCTAAGTGTAAACTGGAAGTGGGGCCCGTGTCTTTTTGATTTGGGTACAAAAGGTGCGTGGGGTATCTGGAGAGTGGCTTTTCAGCAGGGTGCCTGATAGGCCCCATCGTTCTTACGAATGTCCCTACAGGAGGACAGGACACAGCCCAGTAGCTGACAGCTGCTCTCTAGGCAGCAAAGTGGCGTGGCCCGGGATGCCGCCCAACACACTTGCATTCCAACAACCCGACAAACAAGTGTGCTTTGCAGCATGAGCACTTTCAGCTCTGGATCCTTTCCCATTGTTCCCATTTGTAAAATTGAGCCCTGACCCCAATTCTGCAAATTCCTGCATTCTGGTATTCTGGTAACTGGCAGGTATTCTGAGAATACACTGAGTCCCACAAGGCCAAGGATGGAGTCTCTGGTCCTTTGGGGACTTGGCAGGGCTGGAAGGACCATATGTGACCATAGCCATATGCAGTGTCCTGTGTCCAGGGTTGCGGGGTCCTCTTGGATTCCACTGCGACCCAGGAGCGAGAAGGAAAGCTGGGGGGGGGGGCAGGGTTGTCTGCAGAAGGACAAATGCCACGACTCCACTGTCCCATCAGCTGCCTCCTGCCTGGCTCCTTCTAGAAGGGAGAACAGAGTTCACACTGTAGATTAAATGAAGTAACTGTGTCAAGCGGCACACATTAGGTGGTCAGAACTGACACCATCAGCCGCTTCTCCACCCCCATATGAAGCACAGGCCAGTGATTTGGGCACAGGGACCCCCTCTTCCACCAGCTTCCACATGCTTCCCACAGCTTGTGGGCACGGTAAGTGAAGGGGAAAACGCACAGTTCCCCTGGGAAGTGTGTTGCACAAAGAATTCCACGCATTTATTTTTCTAAGCCATCTGGCCCTCTTACAGTGGCAACGATGATCTGGGAAGACTGGGTCAACATTTGCCTGTGTTTCCAAAACTGTCTCAAAATCAGAGGTCCACAGGCTAACCCCAGTCATGGGGTCCCTAAAGGATCATGGTAAATGGTTCATCCTATACGTCTCGGTCTGGCCATAATTTCATCCGCCGGGGACATATGTGGTGGTCAAAGTCCAGATCAAGCCTGTCGCAGAAATGGCTTCCATTTCTGGGTTGCAGATGGCACTTCACAGTCTGGACACTTCTGGGAGAGAAATCACACCTCACAGAAGATTCGTCAGTGACAATTTGCTATGACTCATCACTCCCTCCATGCTGCTCAGAGAAGCCGAAGGAATGTCTCAGCTTTGAGTGCAGATTGTTGTGGGTCTCTCACTAAGCCAGAGGGACTGGCCGTATGTCACCTAGCACAGTCACCACAGCAGTCAGATGGCTTGAGCGGCCCATGATGGGGCCGGAGCCGGGTCCCAGGGCGGGTGTGACAGCACCACAGTGACCCAGCACATCAAATCAACACTCCTGGGGTACCTGCGTGGTCTCTCGCTCATTCCTGCTGCCTCATGCTGATGGATGTGGCTTTGGCTGTAAGTGCAAGTCTAGTTCTCCTCCTGTTCTCACGTCCCCGATGGTCCTGCTCGTCAGTCCTCAGGGCCCTGCTGTGGGCCAGGTGCTGTGATAGGCAGTGGGATGTGGAAATGAATAGGACATGTCCACACACTCCCGGAGGTGACAGCTTCATGGCAGGACAGCTATGTAGAAAAGACAAGAGAGGCCAGAGAGCACGCCTAGAATAGATAATTACCACGTAGCGTGCTATGTGGAGAGTCATGGTCAGAAGCCAGGGGCCAGGGGACTCTAGTCCAAAGTTATAAGCTCAGAGGGCGAGGCCTCAGGGCTCTTCTCATGTTACAGAAGCAGTAGGTGTCCGGCAAACCCGGAGTGTGGGGTGCACGAGGGACAGTGATCAGATACAAACCAGCTGGAAGGCCTGGATGAGGCTGCGAAGTAGCTGGTCAACAAAATGCAGTTCAGCCAGAGGTCCTGCACTGGGAAGGAATTGGTATCTTGCTTCTTCTTGGTGACTGGCATGGACCAAAAACTGAGTTTCTAAAAAAAAAAATGCTAAAGAAATATGAGAGCCTGTGCTGACTGCTGTTGGTCATGTTTTCAGCTGTATAATTATTAATCTTCCCCTCTCCTTGCCTCTGGTTTGCATACCATCCAAAACTTCCCTGTTAGAGGTGTGGAAAAAGGCCCGGAGTCAAAACACCTGAGTTCAAGTGTTGCCAGCTGTGAGACTTGGAGCCCACTCCCTTTGCCTTTTGACCTCTATGTATTTCATCCCAGCAATGAGTACGGGCATACTTTGGAGACACTGTGGGTTTGCTTCCAGACCATTGCAATCAAGTGACTGAAATGAACTTTTTGGTTTCCCAAAATATGACTTATAAAAGTCATGTTTACACTATTTTGCAGTCCATTAAGTGTGGACTAGCATTAGGTCGAAAAAACCAATGTACATGCCTTAAATAAAATACATTATTGCTACAAAACTGCTAACCATCATCCGAGCTTTCAGCAAGTTGTACTCTTTTTGCTGGTGGAGGGTCTTGCCTTGGTATGGATGGCTGCTGACAGATCAGGGCATTGCGGGCTGAAAGTTGGGGTGGCTGTGGCCACTTCTTAAAACAAGACGAAAGTGAAGTCTGCCTCAACAAAGGACTTTTCCTTTATCTCGAACAGTTAGAGGCCACTGTAAGGTTATTAACTGGCCTGATTTCCATCGGGTTATGTCTCAGGGAATAGGGAGGTCTGAGGTGAGCGAGACAGGGGGAGGACTGGTCAGTGGAAGAGTCAGAAGGCACACAGCATTTGTTAAGTTTGCCCCCTTCCATGGGCACGGTACACGGCACCCCGAAGCAATTACAATAGGAATGTCAAACATCATTGATCACAAATCGCCCTGACAAATATAATGATGAGAATGTCTGGACTATTGTGGGAATTTCCAAAACGTGGCAGAGACACGAAGTGAGCAGATGCTGTTGGGCAAACGACGCCAACGTATCTGCTCAACACAGGGTTGCTGCAACCCTTGAGTTTGTAAAAAATGCCGTATCTGCAAAGTGTGATAAAGGGAAGCACAAGAAAACGAGGTGTGTCCATATCAACCGAAACTGTGTGGCAGCAATGCTGTAACTGTTCAATGAGACAATGGGCTCTAAGAAAAAAACACAGGAAAGCAAAGCTTTCTAAAAGACCTCAGCTACTGAACTCTCCTCAGGGCTCCCTGGCCATGACTGTGTCCCATGGCTAACCCTACTTTGAAGAGATACCAAGAGGTAGAGTGTTTGGTCACTAGCCTTTGTAGTAGAGAAAAACAAGGGTGAAAGTAGTTGAGAACGGATATGGAGAGACCCCCCCCCAGCTCTAGTGTCTGCCCTGGCAGCCAGAGATCTTTGTTTGTGTAGTTTTATTTCTCCAGCCACTGACAATAAAAAAAATGTGAGCATTCCAGTTGTTAGAAAAGATTCAACCTGTTCACCTAAGTAAAGGACACAAGGAATGACACCCAGGAATAATGGAAAATAAACGTGTCAATAACGTCAAGTGATCTTTGCATTCCCAGAGACTTTAAAAGAAATGGCACCATATCCATGAGCCAGTGGAGCATAAACAACCCCCCCTCAATCCAATGGCTTAGAACAAAGCCATTTATTACCCTGGATCATAAGTTCATGGCTCAGCTGATTTAGGCTGGGCTCACTTGCGCATCAGTATCAGCTGGGGCTTGGTTGGGGCAGATGAGCTGGGGTGGCTCAGCTGCACATGTTTCTCATTCTTTTCCTGGACCAGCAGGCAGGCCCATGGCAGATGTGCAAGAGAGTTAGCAAACACATGTGACACCTCTTGAGGTCCAGGGTCAGAACTGGCAAACCATCACTTCTGCCTCATCCTGTTGGCTGAAGCAAGTCTCATGGCCAAACTCGGACTCAAGGAATTTATACCCTATCTACGATAGGAGGAAACTAAAAAGTTATATGGCAATGGGATGGCTATAGGGAGGGGTAGAGAACTGGAGCCGTGATTGCAAACTTACCACAAGCACCAAAGGTCTTGCCAGTCGTAACCATAAGGTTAACATCATACTCTAATTCTCTCAGAAGGAAGCCATCCTAATTTAGTTCGGAATTACTTAGATCACTAAAGCCCAAACTGATGGTTATACCTACTCAGAGTTCATGTTACATCCACAGAAACAAGAGATGAAGTTTCCAAGTGAAAATGAGGTCTTCAATTTTGACTTTCACCTATCATACTGACTTTCAAGCTATCCCTAAATGTATCTCATGAAAACAAAACTAATGCTTCCTTTTTTTTTTTCTTTTTGCAGGCTTGATGTGAAGAACTGAAGAGAAAGAATGGATTCCAATGAGAAAAGCTCATGAAAACATTTTATATATTTGTATGAAGATTATGAGCCTCCTGAATGCCTGAGACTCTAACAGAAATGTCTTGTTTGTACATTTATATCTCTGTCTTCTAGTTGGCTGCACTACTTACTATAATTTATCTTCATGTTTGGCACCTTGCAAAGTAAATCAGCTCAAGAATTCACCAACTGGAGGGTGTGCTTTTGAGGAGGAACAGGATTTTACAGAGAGAGATAAGGCAATATGCATAACAATGATTTTGATAGAAAGTTCTCTACACTGTATTTTGATCAATATTTGGAATGTATTTTAGTTCTTCACATCCTAAATCATATCAATAAACTTTTTATGAGTTCAAACTTGAGTAAATATAAAATGTGAATCTAGATGAAATTAATTTTCCTATCTTCAGATGGCTACATATTCCCCTACACGGAGAGAAATGAGATCTGGGCCAACCAGGGGTGCGTGGGTGGCTTAGTCAGTGAAATGTCTGGCTCTTGGTTTTGGCTCAGGTCATGATTTCATGGGGGCTGAGACGGAGACCCGTGTTGGGCTCCACACTCAGTGGGGAGTCTGCTTGAAGATTCTCCCCCTCTGTTCCTTCCCCCACTAGCACTCTCACTCACTCTCTCTGAAATAAAAAAATAAATTAATAAATATTTTTTAAGGGACGCCTGGGTGGCTCAGTTGGTTGAGCAGCTGCCTTCGGCTCAGGTCATGATCCCGGCGTCCTGGGATCGAGTCCCCCATCGGGCTCCTTGCCCTCCGCAGGGAGCCTGCTTCTCCCTCTGCCTCTGCCTTCCACTCTGTCTGCCTGTGCTCGCTCTCGCTCACTCTCTCTCTGACAAATAAATAAATAAAATGTTTTAAAAAAATATATATTTTTTAAAAAAGAGCCAGTCAAATCCCACGTTGCTTACAGGGGGCTTCTCCTTCTGAATAACTGGGTACCATGGATAAAACTATGGCTCACCGATGATGGCAAATGAAGTTAAATATTGTCTTAGGAACTGGGCATCGTTGATACTTCTCCTCCAAGAATGACCTTTACAGTGAATGCCTTTTACTTTCATAGAGGCTCGGAAATTTCCTTTGCCCAGATGAGAGAGAGTTCATCAAAAGGCACAACAAGATAAAGCTGAAAGATCAGGATGAAAGAGAGGGGCAGTTCATACCTTAGTCATCCAAAGAAAGGTGAAATGTGTCTCCTGTTGCTAAGATGGAGAGTCTTCATGAAACTTAATCAGTGCCCAACGCTATTATAAACCAGAAAGAGCCACCCATGTCCCTCTAGAGTCTTCTGATCTTTCCAAATGCCAGGCGACTTCACAGTGTGAAGACCCGAGGAACCAGATACTGGGAACCACACTATCTTAAAAATTATTTATTTATTTATTTGACAGATGGAGATCACAAGTAGGCAGAGAGGCAGGCAGAGAGAGAAGAGGAAGCAGGCTCCCTGTGGAGCAGACAGCCCGATGTGGGGCTTGATCCCAGGACCCTGGGATCATGGCCTGAGCTGAAGGCAGAGGCTTTAACCCACTGAGCCACACAGGCGCCCTGGAACCACACTATCTTAAAGGCTAGTGTGTCACCTGTCTGATATGCAGAGAACCCAGCACCATGACTTTTTGCCTTGCTTCAGGGCCTCTCATTAAAAACAAAACAAAACAAAACAAAAAAACCCAGACATAATCTAAACATCTGAAGCAAAAATTAGCCTTTAGCTTTTCTGTTTTGTAGAGAACAGTTTCCCCAAGCAGGACTGTCATGCACACACACGTGACTGGCTGTAGATTCAGTAGGGCCTGATGAGTCTAGGTTTTCCTGAAAGGGTGGCCATCTGGTTGCGGGTCCCAGGTATCTCTCTGGGATATGGCTCAGCCTCGCGATCTAAATCTAATATAGACACATAGCAGGAGAATATCAGTCAGAACAGAACTTGCTCGCCTGGCCTGCCTAATCGTCTGTCAGCAGAACAGGTCCTAAATAACATGGCATTGTGTTGCCTCAGGCCATTCTGCTCTTTCCTAATTAGGGTAGTTGGGTAGGTTTTTTTTTTTTTTTAAATCTCTATGTTCCCTTTGTTTATTTATAAACGATCCATATTCAGTTTCAAAACGACATTCTGGTTGGATGTTACAGAAGCTGTCTTCACATTTTCCTGCAGTCTCCCAAGTCAAATGTGAAGCATAATACAGAGCGGAGGCATCAGACAAATTCAGCAATCTGTGGGGAGCTTTTAATTTACTACGTATTTTATTTTGCTAAGGCATAAATTCACTGTATTTGGGATTTAGCAAGTTCCACATTCTATCATCCATTAGACAGCACATATAATGTAGGAAAAAATAGTATATTTCCAATGAAGTTATTTTAAAAATTCGCTAAATGGCTCTTTTAAAAACCCGTATATCATGTTGAAATAGCCTTATTTATCTTATGTGTTTGTAATCAACCAATTATTGTGCAACTTTTCCATGGGGAAGGAACCAGATAAAAGTAGTTGAAGGTTCGTGAGGAGAGAGAACAAAACTAGAAATGACATCAGTTTGAGCAATTAAAGTAAAGCATAAGGTACAATAGCATTTTTAGTACAAGTGCTGTAAATGGTAGGAGCGTCAGCTGTTCCGCTGACAGGTGGGGATGTTTGAGTGTGATCACAGTCGCTCTGCCCACACTGCCTGGCTACCTACTCTGTTGCAGGCTCTCTGCTGAGTGCTGGGAGGTGCATGGCACATTCCCCCAGAAGAGCACCTTGCTTCAACCACCCCTCCTCACATCCCCTCTCCCCCCTCCCTCACCGGATGGGATTTTCCCATACTGTGATTGAGTGAATGCAAGAGAAGGCCCTGCGAGGCTCAGGACTGTGTGAGACACTTGAAAAGCTTCTCCCTTTGGAGCAGAAGCCATCTGGAATAAGCAGGGCTCTCCAAAATCTTCTCAACCACCTTTTTTTTTTTTTAATGATCTTTACATTTTAAGAGCACAGATTGAAAGGTAATTAGCTTTGCTTCCAAGGTCACTTCCTGAGTAGCTGAATGACAAAAGTAGAATTTTAAAAGTTAGGCCCAGGGCATTGGACATGATAATTACTCAAATGAATCCCTCATTTCCAACTAGAACAGCTAGAGGATTTACAAAAAGCCTCTCATTTTTGATAAGGAACACTACTAATCTGAACGTACCATCCCAAGCAGCTACCACTCTGACGTTCTTGAGCTGACAAATTAGGGCTCCCTCCTCTGAGATCAGACATGGAAAGTTTCATGAGGAATGAGAACAGGGCTCATCTGGATTCAAGGACCTCAGGTTGATCAATTACAACTAGTTCCCCTTGAAGGTGTGTGGCATTACCCAGTGCTTTGCAATCTAGCTTGAAATAGACACCGCCTTTAACTTGTTAATTGATGCTCCCTTGGGATTTTAACCCGATGCTGAATGTAGGCATCAATGTGGCCCGCAGCTACTTTCTTGCCTCACATACCATTAATGACATTTCTGTTCTTCTCTAAAGGATATATAGTACTATAACATTCCAACACAATTGTGTATTCAGTCAACAAGCCCCACACAGAACACCCACTTGAAGAGAACATGACCCACCAGCATGTTGCTAGGTGAAGAAAACCATTCAAGTTCATATCCCGAGTTCATTTTTTGTCTAAGCAAATGACCAAACCAGCTTTGATTCTGCACTGAAGGCAAATCACACTGTCAAAAAAATATATATACGCTGACTATAAAAGAGGGGATTCAGCTGTAAAATAAGATTATAGCTTTAACAACACCATCACCTAGAGGTGTTCTTCAGAGAAAGAAAAACAACCTCAATTAAGCAATCATTTTCAGATTCTGGGAGGCACTTGGCCTCATATCCTTCAACCCAATGTTTGTTTATTAAAGGAGAAAAATCACTCTTATAACATTTGACTTCTGTGCAAAATAATTCAGTGCCATCCTTGACTAAGAGACGCTGCACCATCAGATAACAAGGCTCTTTTTTTATGACCAGCTCTTTCCCTGGTTCAGTGAAGATATATACAAGACACAGATTCCACCGGGAAAGGGGCTATCCCTTTGGGGTTTGGATGCCTGCAGATGGGCTGCAAAGCAAAAGCAGCTCTGTCCTCTACAATCTAACTTTCAAATGTGATCCTGAGTTGGGCGGAGCAACTGGGGGCTGGAGTGGAATGCAGGCAGGGCTTAATCTCAGTGCGGGTTGCTTATGGTCTCTAGACAAACAACATGAGAATTTTAGGCTCCTCTGGAAGCAATTCCTGCTTTTTAATGTTGCACACGCATCTACGGTATGCTAGACAAGACAGGGTGCTGGAGGAATTTGTTCAGGAGCCTTCTGAAACACACCAACATTCAAGCCACATACTCACACAAACCATACTGTTTTACAGCTTTAATTTAAAAAAAGGGGAAGGGAGGTTTTGTGTCTTGCTTATAACTTTTTTTTTTTTTCTGGCTTGGTTTGATACTGCATCTTCTGGCTCTGACCACCAGAGAAAGATTCTTGGGCTCAGGCAGCCCTCACCCTCCTCACCCAGCCTGACCTGAGCTTTCCTGCATTCAGTGGGAGGTGATGAACATTTGAAGAAGCCAAAGGAAATATGTCAACTCCTAGGGGGTTGGACACCCATGAGGGCATGGATTTTTCTGCTCAGTCTTGGAAATTAGGCATTTCCTTAGTGTTCTAAAATCTGGCTGAATCCAACTTTATTAGAATTTCTTTAACACGGCATGCAGGATTTATTTAAATCTGCAGGCAAGAAAACTGGCATATTTGTCCCTAGTGGTTAAATAATTGTGCACAGACCAAGATTCCTTAAATCGTACACAAACAAAAAAACCATCCCCCCCAAAAAAAATCCCACCCCAAACTTCTTTTTTTCTAAATCTTGAAGCCATTGCCAGGCACTGTGATTATGATAATGATGGCCGAGGAGGGTAGGGTTGGAGGCTTCACTTGGAATCCAGGTAAACCACATACACACAGACTGGAATTGGAAAGGAGGAAAGAGCCAGGAGAGATGTTCCTTAATGAGACCCACTGGGCTCCAGACTGTATAGTTAGACTCTGGTTTACTGTTGGGGCCCCAACCTCCAGACTTAACATTTTGGCCCTACTTTACTTACTGCTTATTTCCCTAGACTTTTCCCCAACATGTTTTCTTTACCAGCTAGGAAAGGAACTCTCTCCTCTCTGTGTTCTGGAAACTTCCCATCTGGATAACTGGACTCTGGCTGCAGATATGCTGAAATAACTGTGGCATTAATTTCCTCGGAGAGTGTGTGTCCACCAGAGGCTTTACCAGTATCTGTCCCCCTGGAGTCATTCCTTCATTTGGCCCTGGATATAAACAATAATGCCTATTGCTGGCTGGAAAATAAACCATGGGAATTGGCATGTTTTTCAACGAGAGGTCACAGAGAACAGTGCTGGCAGTGACCCACCATATCCCCCAGACCTTTCTTTTAGAGGCCGAATGGAGGCAATGATCTCTAACAGATGCACCATTAGGCAAGACCTACATCTGAAAGCTTCGTTGATTCAGATACTCAGTAATTAAGTTGTGGGCCAGTGAGCACATTATCTGCAATCAAACATGTCCCCGATCAGTGATTAGACAGGCAAACATGTGACCCCATTGTCTCCGCCAAAGGATGATTATGTAACAGTCTCTCGTCCTCAGACATCATGGTTATTTGCCAACTTTTGATCTCAGTAAATAAGCTGAAATCACTTGCTGTGGTTCTGGGAATCAGATTTTTAGGACAACCGACTCTTCTCTGGAGACCTGACCCATTCGGCCTAATAACTGATGTACTAAGAACTCTACAGAGACCCAGATGCAACGTGGGTGGGTCAGAGAGGTGGGAACTGCAAAGAATGTCTGAGGGGTGGCCTGGCGTCACGTGGTTTACCCAAAGACATGTCAAAGAACATGCTTTTAAGCTTCAGGGCTTTCTTGCTGCTTTAGAAGTAGTAAAGAGAAACGTGTGTAGGAGGGAAGGAAGGAGAGACAGTGAGAAAGAGAAAACGAGAGAAGGGCAGAAGAAAGAAGGAGAGAGAGGGTTTGCTTTTAGAGCCCTGGAGTCAGGTCACTGAGGAAAATTCCGTGGCTTCCCTGAGGTCTGGCTGAGCCCAGGACGCCTATCTGTTTCGTGCACAATTGAACACTCATCATCTATTTTTTTCTGAAGGAGGATGCATGAGAGCTTCCAAGTGCATGGGGGAGCCAAACAAGGACTAAAAGATAATCTGGCTTGGGGTGACCCGAGACAGCTAAATGTCACATAGCCTTGATGCGCATGTGACCTGGAGCTGCCCCGGGGTGACTCAGGCACCAGCCCTTTCTTAATCCCTTATTTGCCTTCCTTACTCCAGTGAGATTAACACAGCCACAGCCCACAGAGCCGCGGGGAGCAGCCCTCCCTCCGGCTTGCAGGGACCAGCTCCACCGTTCTGCACGCAGTTAGGAGCTCGGTCTCTGAACTCAGATTGCTCTGCATTTAAATCCTGGCTGCTCTATTAGAGTAACAATCACTTAAAATGCTGCATGTATTTTCAAAACGACAACTGCAGCCACATCAATAGGTAGGGAGCCTCAACCCAGTGCAGGGCCAGGCACCACTGGAGGAAAGAACACTGCCTCGTGCAGTCCCTTCACCCAGATCCTTTCAAACAAGAGTGGCGAAGGCTATGCTGGAGGGGGACACTGAGGGCCGAGTGTGACGAGTATATGCAGCGCCAAATTACCCGGAGCGATTATCAACAGTGACTTAACATGAATCTATATAGCTTATGATTTAAGTCGTGATCAAGTCATTTGGATTTAATTTAAATCCCCCATAATCCAGATTCCTCTAAATCACAAGTTGTGATTTAGGCAAATATTCAGGGTAGTAAGCACATCGATAATCGTTTGTTTGTTTGTTTGTTTGTTCGCTCTGTCTTCATTTCTTTTCCTAGCAGCGGACTCTGACGCAAGAGTCAAGTGAAGGGAGCTTGTTTGGGTGGAGAACGAGACATCAGCAACGGGTCGGGGCAGGTGACATAGGGCCAGGAAGCCAGTTAGGATTATAGGTAACTCAAGCCTAACTCCGCAGGGGAAGCTCAGGGGGTCTGAAGAGAATACACTGCTCAGAGTGATCCCAGTTCAAACAAGGGAGCTGGGATATTTATGGGCCAACTCCCATCCATCACTGGTCGAGGGCTGCCAGCAGCAGCAGCAGCCCGAGTGGACTCTGCCGGGCAGGGAAAGCCCCGGACAAAGGCAAGCGGAGACTGGCAGAATGGAAGCTGAGTCATTTGTGCTGAAGCGAACAAGCCAAGAGGTGAGGCCCAGGGCTTGTTATGACTTCTATGTACAAATGGCAAAAACATAAAAATAATATTATTGTAGATCATGGACACATTTTCTACTGAAGATACGACTGGCTAAATATCTGTCATTACTTTAATTCAGAGGGTGACTCATTCCTGGTATTTTTCCACTACAAATGAGTGAAGGGTCAAACCCAGGACCCAGGGATAGGGGAGTAACATCCTCTTCCCCCCACCTACATTTTGAAACATACTGATGATGAAAATCATTATAAAAATAGAAAGTCTATAGGACATCTTATTGCAATTAATTTCACAACTCTCCCCCTATCCCCCTTCTATACATTTTTCAAGCTACATTTTCATCATAATGATATAGAGATAAAGCCAGGAAGGCATATATCTATCTATAGTAACTAAACATATATCTATATAAATAAGCATGTAAGTATATCTATACAGATAATTACTACATGATTAATGTTATTTGCTCTCCATATATAATTAACATACGAGATTACGTAACGATGAAAGCTTGTTTTTATTTTTAAAATAGATGGATGTGTCCCTAGAAAAACAGGTCATCAGACCCAGATTTCTCTTTTCTGTGAATGCAGTTTCATCTATTAGAATTTTTTGAACTGTGCAATAAAGTCCTCATGGTTAAGCCCCACGGCCCCAAAGCACCCTTCACTTTTCATCATTCTTGTTTATGTCAGTACAAAACTGTCCACGACTTGGGGCTTAAGTATCAGTTCAATAAGAAAGCCCTCTTGAGTAAAGTGGTAAAAAGAGCGAAAGAGAAAGAGAACTTGAACACAATATGTACTCGGTATCACTGATTTGGTGGAGTGCTCACACTGCAGGGAAACTGGCAAAGGTTGTAAGAGCATCCCGAAGGAATTAGCAGTGAAAGCATCCGAGGTGGAAATGCCGTTGAGTAGATCAGTACAAGGGGCCCTGAGAAGATCTGAGGTTGAAGGGTAGCAAGCAAATCCTTTCCACTGAGTGGCTTCCGGGCCACAGCGAGACAGGATGCTGTGAGTCCAGAAAAGACAGAAGGCAGTTTCACGGCTGCCAAATATAAAAATGTCTTGGAAACGGTAGACCGTGCTAGGGGTCCCTCAGTACTCTTTTTTCCCCTTCTTCCTCAGCAGTAAAACCTCTAAACTTTACCTATACAGCCATCTCTTTTGCAGCTCACAGGGGCCCCAGGACAAAATTCTTGCTAAGAGTCATTATGCAGGGGCGCCTGGGTGGCTCAGTGGGTTAAAGCCTCTGCCTTCGGCTCAGGTCATGATCGCAGGGTCCTGGGATTGAGCTCCGCATCGGGCTCTCTGCTCCGCAGGGAGCCTGCTTCCTCCCTTCTCTCTCTCTGCCTACTTGTGATCTCTCTCTCTGTCAAATAAATAAAATCTTAAAAAAAAGTCATTATGCAAAAGTAGTGTTTATAACTCCTGCAAAGTATTACTAAAGGAGAGGTCAGCTTCCTCCTAGCTGCATTGCAGATGCAACGGCAGGGGCAGCAGCAGCCGCCCTGGGCCATGCTGTGGAAGCTGTGTTGACTGGAGCCCAAAGAGCCACCATAATCCTCTTGGACTACCCACATTTCTGAGGGAAAAAAGAGAAACCACTTTCTTGTACTTTGAGGTTTTTGTTACTCACAGCTGAACCTTATTTTGACTAGTAGAAGGACCATTCCTCCGTGGAGATGAATATGAGAACCTGTGAGTTATTTGCTGGAATAGATTGTCCTGTTCGAACAGCAAATGGACTCACTCACTCCTCTTACATTTAGAGGTTCAGTTATTCTGTATCTCTCCCTGCCTCCCTGTACAGAAAGGACTGATACTTGCCTCCATGGAGAGCCAGAGCTTGGGCACATGCATGAAGGCAGGTCATTTGAGTATGGCCAAAGGAGCAGTGGACAGTTGAGAATTTATTTAGAATTCACTCCGGACTGATGGAAGTGGCCTGCCCAGTCTGAGGGCAGCGGTGCCAGAGGCAAGGTTGAGTACTGGGCACTGGTACACTGGGGTTCTCACCAAACTTTTCTCTGGCATGATTTGGTGATAGCCCTTCTCTCCCCCTCTCCTTCCAGTCCTGCTTCTCCAGCATCCCCACTGAATAGGTGAATTATCCAGTACCCTTCCAATGATGGGTCAGTGGTTACTGCATGCAATCTGAAACCCTGACTCATACAGAAACTGTCATCAGGACATGACTTGTAACAAATAGCCTTAGAGAAACAGAAGTTACTGAAATGAGTTATTTGTCCTCATTAGGTCTGAAGGTGATGTTAAAAGGTAGGGCTATGGCAGGTACTGGAAACCCAGCCCATTAAGTATCTATGGTCCCCAGAATAATGTCCTCCCTGAAGACTCAACCCTCCTCGGACTGCTACATCTCCCCTGGCAACATCAAGAGTGAAACCCCCTCCACCCGCACAAGAGGTGGGATCATTTTCCTTCCGGCAGGAGAGAAGAGGCAAGCAGCTGGAGGCCTCCATCTTTCTCACTTTCCCCTAACACACACCCCTTCACCATCATCTGCCTCAAGACCACCAGGACCAGTCTCATTGTGTCCTAAATTCCCTTCTCCTCCTTCATTCCAAGAAGCCCAGACTGACATGTCATCCCCCTATTGTCTTCTTTTTTTTTTTTAAAGATTTTATTTATTTATTTGACAGACAGAGATCACAAATAGGCAGAGAGGCAGGCAGAGAGAGAGAGGAGGAAGCAGGCTCCCTGCTGAGCAGAGAGCCCGATGTGGGGCTCGATCCCAGGACCCTGGGATCATGACCTGAGCTGAAGGCAGAGGCTTTAACCCACTGAGCCACCCAGGTGCCCCTCCTATTGTCTTCTTGAACCCGACAGAGCTCTGCGTATCTCCTATTCGGTTTCCACCCCCCAGCCCTCCGTCCCACCTTTGAAGCACCCCTAGTTGGTAATCAGCAAAACCCCTCTGTCCTCAACCTCTTTTCTGAACAAACTCTGAGCACAGGGCTCCCTAATGGAGCAGAGGGGCACACTGTAATGAAAACCCAGCTTTCTCCAGAGGACATTACTTCCTGCTCATCCCTCACAGATGGTGGCTGGTTTTTCGTTTGTTTGTTTTGTTTCTGTTTTTTTTTTTTTTTTTTTACTTTCATCTTTCACATAGTAGAGAACATGGAGATGGGTAGAAGACTTCTTTGCTCCTCAGGACCAGTTTCAGACCATTCCCTGCCCCGACACACACTCTTCCCTCCTTTCTCAACCGCCTACCCCCCACCAGTTTGAATCTCTTGCCATCAGACTACGTTCCCACTGGCCTTCCTTGCTGCACTTGTCCACTCTCCCTCACTTCTTGAGGATTTTTGTCTCCTGGCTCCCTATTGTTCTCTTCAGCACAGTTTTATTTTTTGAGGATTTATGTATCTGAAGTATGTGAATTTGTGTATTTCTTCCTATTTCCTAGCTTTTCAGATCCTTGACCTCTCTCTGGCTGTCTGCCCTACCTGGGCCACTCAATGTCATGGTCATACATAGACCTTATATTATATTATTATTATTATTATATTATATTATATTATATTATGTTATTACTAAAACTAATCCTCCCTAATCTCAGATTCTAGTATCCGTTCTCTGACCATCACCTCTTATGTTACTTACTTTGCTTAGTCCCAGGATTCCAACCATCCAGCCACGTGCGGCTGGTGTGGATATAAAACCACAGTACAATGGACTAGGTGGATTTGGGTTTAACCAGGGCAGGGAAATGACCAGAGAAATAAAGCTGAACAAAAAAGGGCGATGAGGACCAGAGGGGAAAATATGAATGAAAAGATGGTAGGATCATTGGTGGCAGGTCCGGTTAATGTCAAGGGATTACTGGGGACAGGCCTTTGCTTGGGGAGGTCATTCCTGTGCCAATTACCCCTTTATCCACTCCTTGCCTTCTAGAGCCAGATGCTTGGTAAGCTTTCCTCCTTTGCCCTCTCGCATGGTATTAAGTGCTGGCAGTAGATGGCAACTGTGAGGCCAGGGCAGGAGGAAGGGGCTTTTTCCCCCTGATGCTAGTGGGCTGTTTCTTGCACCTTCAGCAGGCAGCAGCTGGTGAGGCGTAAGACAAGCAGGGGGACTCTCAGTCCAGCAAGTGTCCATGTGTCCCTGTTGGCGGTTTCTAGCCAGTGGCACCAGCATCTCAACAGGCAGCCTCTGGGCAAGCCTCACTGATGCTCTAGCAGTTAGTTCCCATCTTGCCATATGGATTTCCGTGGCACCTCAGCAAACTTGTCCGCGTTCCAGGACTCCAGCCTGACTCTCTCCATCGAGGTCAGAGTCTCAGCCTCGGCGGGGATGGGGCCTTTTTCAGATCTGTTCCTTCCTTATGTGTTCTGCCTCAGCTGAGTGGCAGCGGCTGTTCTCTCTCTCTCTCTAGCCACTATTCCTGTATTCCTTACAGCTGTCCATACTATTTAGTACCTAATCTCCTGTCACTAGCTAGTAATCCTTTAAACTTTTCCCCAAATTGCTATGTGGTTTCTGTCTCCCAACTTCCTAGAGGAAGTAATGCAACAGAAAGCCAATCGTCACCCTCTACGCCTCCCACCACTAGAATCAGATCAGCATGTTCTGGTGGCCAATTACCAAGTCGCTCCAGAACAAGAAGACTTCTACACCAAAATAATTGCAGGCTGTTCACTTATAATCAGCAAAAATCTGGGGAATATGTAGAAATGAGGGTATTAGACCAAAAACGGAAAAGCACAACTTAGTCTTGAGCTGAATTAATCAAATGGGGCCATTTCCCAGAGATTGTGGATCAAGTAAACTAGCTTGAAAGGCTGAAAATAGGTCTAAGAATTCATTTGACGTTGACTAAAATCCTGGAGTCAGTTGTGTCTCAACCTAAACGAGGCTGAGATCCAAGAAATTCATGTGCAAGAATTCTAAAGACTTACAGATATTCTAGGGCTTGTGTTGATTTATGTTTCCATTAATAATGTCACTTGTGAACCCCTCCAGAAGACAATCCCATCCCCATGGCCTTGAGGAATAATTGGCAAAGGGAGAGCGTCTTCTCTACAGGCCAGAATTCCCGACAGGAGATGACATGCAAGGATGGCTTCCTGATGTCAGTATGTTAGGAATACATCAGAGTGACAAAGGCGCTAATTCACCACCAGAGGAAAGATGATGAGAGCAGGAATCAGAAGATTCAGAGCCATGCGGATCTCTGGCTGTAGTGGATTGATCGCAGGATCACCAGGTCTGAAGATCTTGGGTAGTCCACTAAGGCACTATTTATCTTTTAAAATAACAACAAAACTCCTTATCTGCTTAACAGAGGTTAAACATGGACCAAAAAAATAGAAATACCAGGTTATGACCTCTCATCTATTTTAAAACCCGAGTCACTCCCCTTCCAGACCAGAGCTCCTTGAAGTTGGGACCCTGCAAAGACCTTCCCAGCACCTCTTGGATCTTCCTTCTGGCCCTCACCAGAGATACTCTATGGTTTACCATTGGAAACGTGCACTGGGAAAAGGGAAACACATGCTTGTCTGGGGGATTACTGGATACCGTCTCTAAGATGCACTAATTCCTGAGGACCCTAAAAGTTACATTGGCCCATCAGTCAGAATGGTTGGAAAGTAAATGGAGTCCACCTCACGGTAATGCCTATGGGAACCCATTCCCGGTTTGTTGCCTCAGTTCCCAAGTATGGATGAAATACATTCTCAGAAACATGCTGTGGCAGATTGGTTTTCTTTTCCAAGGATGGATGCTGTGTCTCCCATCCCAACCGTGCTCTGAAATGCGACCTTGATACTACCCCAGTGAGAGGTAAAGTCTATTTCTCCACCCTCTTGAATCTGTGTGGGCTCTGTGACTGCTCTCTTCACAGAACCGGGCGGAAGTGGTACCATACCAGTTTTACGTGTAACCCTTGACTGGCCGGGCACTTCCTGCTTCCCGCCTCTTGGAAGAAAGTCACTGTGTAGGAAGACCAAACTATCTTGAGACCACCACACTATGAGAAGTCCAAGTCAGTATGAGATGTCACAGGGAAAAGGACAGAGAAAAATAGGATTTGATGAACTGGTTTGACAATGATAATGGGCTCTCCCATACACATGAGATGGCAGACATTTTCCAAAACTTGAAAGAGCTCAATAAAGCTGTGGTTCCAAGCTTTTGATGAAAATATAATTAAAGCACATGGTGATATAAAAATACTTTATAAATAATACTGTAACAACATATAGGTAAAAGTATTTGCAAATTTTTCTGAGAATAAAGGCTAAGTGAGACGACTGTTGCAGAAAGGGCAGCAAGTACCATTAACAGTTGTGTTGTAAGTCACGGTAATATCTTTTCAGAATACCCTTTGAAATGGAAGAAAGTAAATGATGCTAAGAGTAGATGACAATTTACTTCTCAAGTCATATGGTTCTAATTCTTGGCTTTTGATAAAAATGAAAAACCTATTAGCTGGGAGCTGCTACCTCACTGAAAATAATATGTCTTGCTAGATCACTATGGAGCGTTTAGCACATACTTGGAAAGACTTCAACAGATTGAGGGACAGAATTGCTCCATTTTTATGTACTTATTTAAGTGAGCAAGATTTCTCAGTACTTACATCTCTAACAATAAAAAAGCAGAAATATATTGTTCAATTGCAGCTGAACCCTGCCTCATTCATATTCACCCGCAGATAGGTGAATGAGTTTTTAAAAGTTGGCCCCCTCCATATCACTAAGAAATGCAATTTCCATTAAAATTTTTTTGTTTTATGATTATCAGTACTTATATTTATGTCATTTGGATCAATTGTGCACAAACAATAACTGATGAGTTAGTCTAAAGATTTTTGACATGGAGAGATAAAATATAAAATTCTAGATGATTACTACATATATATATATATATATATCACAAAAATCTGAGAAATAGTCTTCTAATATTTCAAAACTCCTTTGATTCAGTAAAGCAGTTGCTTGTGTCACTGATAAACAAATGAAATTCTGTCACGTATCTTTATTTTTTCCTGCCATCTTCCCTGTTAATGCAAACAGAGTTATCAATCAATATCCATGTCAGAACTACACTCATTAATGACTTGAGCAACTTCTTGGCTGAGTTGGAGTAGTACTCAAACCTTCATTTGTAGTCCAGTTTTGTCGAATCATGGTTGAACTGCAACTACATGTTGGCAAAAAAAATAATAATAATAAAAATAAAATTAAATTTAAAAAAAAACTTAGGTTTTTTTTTTTTTGGATCCTCCCTCCTTTCTTTCTTTTTCTTTCTTTCTTTCTTTCTTTCTTTCTTTCTTTCTTTCTTTCTTTCATTCAGAAGGCACTACACCTAGTGTGGAGCCCATTGTGGGGCTTGAGCTCATGACCTGAGATCAAGACCTGAGCTGGGATCAAGAGTTAGATGCTTGACCAAATGAGCCACCCAGGTGCCCCCCAAAACCCCAAGCTTTGACAATCAACCCACAATATGGAATTCACAACAAAGAACGTTGTGTATTTTATTATTATGTGTACATTGTGGTAAATGTCCTTTATATGAGTTACATTTATAATGAATATCTTTTTATTCCCCAGAGAGTTTATGGGTAAACATTTACCATCATACTGCCATAGCCAGTCACAACGGGGTTGAGGGTAATGAGAATGCGATGGAGTAACGGAGGAGGGAGGTGGTAAATACCTCATGATCAGGTACAGAAACAAGGACCAGAGCCTCTACCCAGATTCTCTTCCTCACTGTGCCATGTATATATTTACACAAGTGAAGTGACCGACCTGCTGCTTCGCACAGAGTGGGCCGGTGGTTGAGAAGCAATTAAGACAGAACTAGATATCCCTTGGATGCCCTGGGCAGGAGGACAGAAGAAGGAACTGAGGAAATAGTGGGTTATTTTCTTTTGGGAATCGAGTAGGTTGCATTATATGAAGGGGGAATGTGTGTGTGTGTGTGTGTGTGTGTGTGTGTGTGTGTGTGTGAGTGTTTCAGACACATGTGAAAAAGGCATCTTCAGAGATGCTGGACAACGAAAGGGCCGGAGAGTCCTCTCCACCTTGCACCCTTTCTCGTGTCTGAGGAATGGCATGCAGTCAGAATTTTGGAGGGAAGAACAGTCCAGTCTCCTACTAAGGAAATGAAAATATGTGCTTTTACTGACCCTTGGTAGCTAGAAAAAAAATTTTTTTTTGCATATTGTCTAAGCTGAGCAAGATTAAATCCTTCTGCCCAGGATTTTGAATGGAGACAGAAAGAGGGAAGAGTTTAGAACTGTTTGCAGGTAAAGGCACAGTTGCCAGAATCCAGAGGTGACAGAGTCAGGGGTGACAGCACTAGTGGCTCAGGGGTGGTTTCTTTAATCTATTCTTCTTATGATATAATTTTAGCAGTGGATTCAACTGCCGGGCTTCTTTTGTTTCCTGTCCCCTTTCACAGCCAATTCTCCAACCTTCCTGTTAATTCTGTAAGCTATTCGATAAATTACTGCAATAAATTAATTTTCTGCTTAAGGTAAGTAGAGTCGGTTTCTGTTGTTGGAGTTAATAAAATATGCCCAGAAGGAAGCCTTTTAAAGGATCATGCTATGATTCTAAAATGCAGGCATTTCCTAATGAGACCCTTGGCTAGAAGCTAGAAATCTGTTGCCGGGAAATTGAGGAGAACATAAAGGCTGTGGGTGTGTTTGGCTGCTTCCCATAACGTCCATGGGAAATGACCAGGATAGACTGCTCAGAAGTCCCTACTGTTCTCCTAGGTCTATTACAGGGGAAAATTGTCTTGATGATAGTTAGACCTCTTTTCCAAATCATGCGTTTTATTGTGAACATTTTTTTTTTTTTTTGCAATCATCATAGCTCTGCATCGTATTTTTCCAAGAGGGCTGGCCAGGCATAGCAATTTTTGACACCCATCAGCATTTCCCTTAACTGTGTTTTGAGGACTTCGTACGGAGGAAGCTCATCCAAGTTGCTGTCATCACAGCTCATCTTTGGCAAGTCAACAGTCGGCCTACATGTTCCAGGGTTCAACTGACCACCAAAGCTTGCCTGGTTTTGCGCCTCTCATCTTGTGGTTTGTCCTCGCTGATCGCTGAAGTTGTTTATCAGTGGGGCAGTAGTTCAGAATGTGTCTTGCTGTTATATTAGTTTTCTCTTGTTGCCTTTGAGGAGTCACGGCAAATTCGTGGTTGGAAACAATACGAATGTATCACCTAATAGTTCTGTAGGTCAGAAGTCTGGGTGGGCACCCCTGCTTCTTCTGGTCTAGGTCTCAAGGCTGAGGCCAAGGCGCTGGGTAGCCTAAGCAATTTTTTGGACGTCCTGGAGGAGAATCTGATCCCAAGCTCTTTGAGATTGTTGGCAGAATTTGGTTCTTTTGTAGTTAGTGTACTGAGGTCACTGTGTCCCTGCTGGCTGTCACATGAGAACCTCTCTCAGCTCCTTGAGGACGTCACATCCTTATCATGTTGCCACCTCTGTGACACAGTGGAGATCAGGCACGGAGGCTCTCTCCTGCTTCGAGGCTCTCCGACTTCCCCTTTTGCACTGTCTTTTCTGCCACCAGCCAGAGAAGGTTCTCTGCTTTTAAGGATTTATGTGATTAGATGGGACCTGCCTGGATAATCTGGGATAATCTCCCTATTTTAAGGCCTGTAGCCTTCATTACACTTGTAAAGTCCTGTTTGCCAGGTAAAGGAACCTAGTCATGGGTTCCAGAGATGAGGGCATGGACATCTTTGGTGGGGGGCATTCTGCCTACCACAGCAATCCTCTGTCAGTCTTAGCCAAGGGCTCAAAAGATGTCGTTTCCTGCCACTTTTATTAAGCTCTGGCTACTTGGGTTGCTGGAGGTACCTACAGGACACTGATCGTTTCAATTTATAGATTCTCAAGAAATCATATGGTAATATGGTGCTATGGACTAATTGTGTTGCCTCAAAGTTCACGTGTTCAAGCCCTCAAACCCCCTGTGTTGGTATCAGGAGGGGAGGCCTCTGGGAGGTACCTGGGTTTAGATGAGGTCATGAGGTGGGTGCCCCCATGATGGGATTCATGCCCACATATGGAGACCCCAGAGCTTCCTCTTGTAGTCATGTGAAGACACAGTAAGAACATGGCCATCTGTAAGGTAGCACAAGAGCTCTTACCGGGAACGGAATCAGCTGGCACCTTGATCTTGAGCCGTGCGAAATAAATGCCTGTTGTTTGCGCCACCCAGTCTGTGGTATTTCATTACAGCAGCCCAAGCTAAGGCCTCTGGAGGGCATTCTGTCTGCCCTGCTGTGCAGCCAGAATTGATGAGCTTTTCCTGCTTAGCTCAAAAAATGAGCATCGTGAATAAAGCTTATGAAAGAGAGAGTGAACTATCCTTGTCTTCCAGGCTTTAGGCCCTGCCAGTGGCCCCGGGTGAGCCCGAGCACGGTATCGCCAGTCAAGGCAGCTGCAGCTGCACCCTCCACCCTGACCTGAAGACCTTTGTCTTTGGCTGTCTCCCCCCCGGTCTCTCAGCGGGATCCTTACCTGGAGGAAGCTCTGTCCGTCAGCTCTGCGGGCTTCAGGCTCTAATAGACACCTGGGTGGAGAGGCTGCCTCCCTGCCCCTCAGCAGTGAGAGGGAAATGCTTCTCCAACGGCACTGCACTTTGGAGTCACCCAGAGAGAGCTTTCAAAACCTACCTGTGCCCCGGCGCCACACCCAGAGGTCTGGTTCACTGGCTTTGGCATGGGGCCCAACTACCAGTATTTTCCAAAACCTTCCCAGCTGCTCCTACTGTGCAGCCAGGGCTGAGCAACACGGCTCTAAGACAACGGGCTGCAGCTTCTCCCGGGATGGCTGCAGCAGACTCAGGAGCTCTGACATGACACGTGTTGGCAGAACAATAGAGAACGCAGAGTTGTCAAAGGCTGACATTTAGGCAGAGAGCACAGAGTTTCTCAACACTTGTGCTACTTTGTATGCAACTCCTCGCTGCTTCTCTGAGGAGGCGGCATTAACGGGGCGCGAAGGGACGCTGCCGGCAGACTACAGATGGCCTAAATAGAACTGACGGAGTGACACAGCAGCATACCTTGTGCGGTGTGCAGGTGGCATCCCTGTGCCTTCAGCTGGGAGCCGTGCCACCGATGAAGACAGGCTGACCTAACGGGAGACTCATCAACCAATGCCCCCGAGGCTGTTCGTGTGCGTTATTTGGGGAACCTTGTAAGGACACCCCCCAGGCCCCAGAAGAGAGGAGCAATTCTCACAGGACCACGCCCACTGAGAGAGAATCCCGACTTTCATGGGTTAAACAGTGAAGTCTGAAAAAGGATAAGAGTAATAGCTACTATTGTTTGAACAGTAAATGCCGTAAGAAAAACAACACGGTGTATTATTATCTTACAGTTTTGGAGGCCAGGAGTCTGGCACAGGTCCCTCCAGGCTAACGCTGAGGTGCTGGCTGGGTTCCTTTCCAGGGTCTGTGGGGAGGAATCTGCTCGGAGCTCACTGAGTTTGGAGGCAAAATTCAGTTCCCTGTGGCTGGAGGGCCAGGGGTGCCTCTTCCCCACGGCCTGGCTGCCGAGGGCACCTACCAGCTGCTAGAGGCTGCGCTAGTACCTTGCTGGGCTCATGGCCTCTTCCTCCGTCTTCCAAGCCAGCAATGGTGGATCGAGTCTTTCCACATGCTGACTCTCTCTAGCCTCTTTATCTAGCATCGTCTTCCTCCTCTACTTCAAGGGCCCATGGGATTCTACCGGGCCCAAACGGGCATCTAGGATTCATTCCCATCTAAAGTCCAGAACCTTAATTCCATCTGCAAAGTCCCTCTGCCCATCTGAGGTATAGCTTCACAGGTTGCAGGATTCGGGACGTGGATGGTTCCGGGCCACTGTTCTGCATACCACAGAACTTACCAGGTTTTCCTCCTACACCCGTGGCTAGTCATTTCCCCTCTTTTAGCTCAGTTGCTATTCCTCTCATTCATTTTCATGTTGGCTTTTCTTGGGGGTTCAGTCCTGACCCCATTTCTCTTCTCTCTAAACTTTCTTCCCAGGCCATCTCTTCCATCCCCCCGCTTTAAATAGCATCCATACCCAACATCTCTAATAAATATCCTGTCTCTTCCGTGCCCCAGAATCTTTCCTCCAGTGGCCTACTTCACAGCTCCTTTTAGGTGTTTCACGTGAATCTTCAAAATGACTGCAGTCTTGGTCTCCGTTCCCCACCTCCAACCTGTTTCACACACCCCCCGCTTAGCTCCTTCATGACATCCTCATGGCCCATCCTATTTGCTTCTCTCCCCCTCAGCCACTTACCCCATCACCCCCAAGTCCCTTTCCTCCTTAGCCAGTCAAGAGACTGAGTCAGGCCGCCCCGAGCTCTCGGCTGAATCCACTGCTCCCCTCCAGCAGCGGAGGAGCTCTTTTCCAAGCCTTAATTGCAAGCCACAACGTTGAAGTGGTACGAGGTTATTTCTGGATGGTGGGAATGTGGGTGGCTGTTATTTTCTTCTTGGTACTTTTTTGCTCTTTAAACATTTCCATAGAAAACTCAAAACAAAATGTTCCATAAAAACAAAAACAAAAATAAAATATTACCTTCTTGGAAGGGCTCCCCGCCCCCTTCTCCATCCCTACGTTATTATCTCTAAAAGCATCCTGTTATTTTCCTCAGTCTTTATCACACTTCACAGGGGCATGCATTTTATTTCTTTGCTGCTTTATTGCCTTTGTCTCTCTCTCACTAGCTTTAAGGCCGGGAGGGCAGCACCATATTTATCGTGTTGATTCCTACCTCCCCAGCACCCAGGCCTCTGCCTGCCACACAGTAAAGGTTTCGTTCACCCAGTGATCCCTCATTAGCTGAACTCTCCCTCTCTAACTACTCACTAAACTGACTTACAGAAACGTTTATTCCAGATTTACTGTCTGAATCAAACAGTTCCTATTGCAAATCAGTCAGCAAATGCCAGAAAGCCTGTTTACGGTGCAAGCGAGTCCAGGTAAAAGGATGGAGGCTGTGCTTGGGTCCTAGCTCAGCTGCGGCCTGAAGTGGGTACGTGCTGCTGAAATGTGTCCCAGCACCATTCACAGGACCGGTGTTCCCAGTTATTAAGTGAAGAATGTCTTCTCCGAGAGAAGCGCTCATTTAACTTCATGGTCACCAGCATTTAGAGGAAAGGGAAAAGAGCGTCCAAGTGCTGAATCTTCAAGAAGAAATTGCAGCTCACACCCACAAAAGCAGCGCCGCGGTGAGCGAGGGTGTTCCTGACATGAAGGGAAGCACGGCGCCCCGCCATGCAGTGCCGAGCCCCGTCGTGTGCTCTCCAGAGCTACAGAACCCAACGCCAAGAGAAGATGCACAGATGACCACTCTGAGAACGTTTGTCCCTTCCTGTGGTTACGTCTACAGCCTCGGAGCATGGCTCAGCGCCACACTCGCTTGTGCAGCGTCCCACACCAGAGAAAGCTGTCCTCCACTTCCTTGTACTTGGGCTTTCCAGAAGTGAAGCCCCGATGGGTCCACTTACTCTTTCACTCACTCCCAAATACCCACTGGACTGAAGCTTCCATGTCCTTCCTCTGGCCACCAGATTCTGCCGAGCTGAGGCAACTCTCCCACTGGCCAATAACCATCACTAGAAAATCGCCCTATTAGTTCATCATTCTAAGTGTAATTTTCGTTCGTCATTTTAAAGCGTTTTGAAGATACTATTTCCACTCTGGTTATTTATAGTTCAGTGATGCTCACTGAATGTGGAAGAAGGATGAAATTCATATCTATACTCTATAGCTCGTTAGAAATGCTGATTCCTGGGTCCCAACACAGCCTCCTGAATCTGAAATTCTGGGTCCCATGGTTCTGTGCTTAAGCACAACTCCCCAAATGACACATGCCAAAACTGAAAACATGGGAAATCTGTTTCTGTTTTGCCTGTTCATTTGTTTTGTTTGAAAATCGATTGGAAAGGGGCATTTGGGTGGCTCAGTCAGTCAAGTGTCCAACTCCTGGTTTCGGCTCAGATTGTGATCTTAGAGTTGTGAGATCGAGCCCAGATCAGTCTCCACACTCAGCGTGGATTCTGCTTGGGATTCTCTCCCTCTCCCTCTTCCTCTCCTGCTCATGTTCTCTCTTTCTCTCTAAAATAAATTAAAAAATCAAATGGAAAGTACTTTCCCCCCTCTAGCTTACTTTGTTGTTAGAATACACTATATAATATTTACAATATACAAAATATGTGGTAATCAACTGCTTATGTGATTGCTAAGTCTCCCAGTCAACAGTAGGTTATTAGTAAAGTTTTCCAGGAGTCAAAATTTAAATGAGGATTTTCAGCTGTGCAAGGAGTTGGCACCCCTAATCTCCACATTTTTCAATGGTCAACTGTAATACTGTATGTCAATTATGAGGAAATATTTTTAAAAAGTATAACAGAAAATACAAATTGTCTGCATTTCCACATCCAGAACAAAATGCTAATATCTTTGCATGTTTGCGTCCAGAGCTTCCTCCTCCTTCTCTCTCTCTCTGCCTCTTCCTTCCCTTTCTTTCTGTAATGATTTTTTTCTTTTTTAAAAAGAAAGACTAGCCTTCTTTCATCAACACAATACATGCTTATTTTAAAGAATTCAAAGGGTTTAGAGAAGTACAAAGTTAGGGAAGTTGATGGTCACCTACAAAATATCATCCAGAAACACTTATCACTGAACTTAGGAAGGTTCCGTATAACTGCCTGGGCTCAGGCAAAAAACAAAACAAAACAAAACAAAACAAAACAAAAAAGCCACAACACCCCAAAAAACAAACCATAATTACATAGATAGACACAGACAGGGAGGCCGTTAAGAGGATGCTATTTCTTAACTAAAATAATGAAATAGTTAAATGCTATTTTAATTAAAATGTCACTTCTAATTTTACTTAAATATCACAGAAAAAAAGAGACTGAAGTGAAACTAAAGACTTCCTAATCAATATGTCTTCACCTCAAGATATTATTTCCTAAGTGACTCCTGAGTATAAGAAGGAAGATTCTAAAATATTAAGTGGTTGAAGGTGGTGGAATATTTTAACTACCTGTTCCAAGTTTAGACAGTATCGACTCCCTGCTATGACCAAGGAGGATGCTCATACTTTCACATCCCCCCCTACCTCTCCTTCCACACTTTTCCATGTTTCAACAGTGTATCTTTAAAAAAATCATTTCTAAACTGGATTATAATTGACATACGATATTGCAGTCCTGGGGTGCTGACCCTTGTGCAGTCAAAAATTTGCATATAACTTCTGACTCCCCCAAACTTAACTATTAAAGTCTGTTTTTTATTTCAAGATTTCTAAAATTTTTAAGTGATCTCTACACCCAACATGGGGCCTGAACTCACAACTTTAAGATCAAGAGTCATTCGCGCCACTGACTAAACCAGTAGGCTCTCCAATGAGAGCCTACTGTTGACCAGAAGCCTTACTGAGAACATAAACAGTCGATTAATGCATATTTTGTATTTTATGTACATTATACACTGTATTTTTATGATAAAGAAAAGAAAATGTGATTAAGGAAATCATAAGGAGGGGCACCTGGGTGACTCAGTTTGTTAAGCAGCCGACTCTTGATTTCAGCTCAGGTCATGATCTCAGGGTTGTGAGATCGAGCCCTGCATGGGGCTTCACACTCAGTAGAAGTCTGCTTCAGGATTCTCTCTCTCTCTCCCTCCCCCTTTGCCCCTCTCCCTGCTCATTCTCTCTCTCTCAAATAAATAAAATAAATCTTTAAAAAAAGAAAATCATCAGGAGGAGAAAATACATTTATGGTACCCTACTTTATTTATTTTTAAAAATCAGCATATAAGTGGACCCACACATTGCACATCCATGTTGTTCAAGGCTCAAGTGTATATTAGATTCAGGTATACAACAGATGATTAGAAAATTTTATACATCACAAAATGATCACATCAATAGGTCAAGTTATCATCTTTTACCGTACAAAATCATTCCAGTACTATTGACCAAATTCCCTATGCTGTAACCTTACATCCCCATGACTTATTTATTTTATAATTGGAATTTTTTTACATTTTAATCTCCTTCACCTATTTCATCAGTCCCACCACCACCCACCCCTCTCAGAGACAATTACCAGTTTGTTCTCTGTATCTATGAGTCTGTATCTGTTTTTTGTTTTTTATATTCTACATGTAAATGAAATAATGTGGTATCTTTCTCTTTCTGACTTATTTCTCTAAGCATAGTAACCTCTAGGTCCATTCATGTTGCCACCAGCGGCAAGATCCCATTCTTTTTTGATGGCTGAATAGTATTCCAAATATATATACATACCACTCCTTCTTTATCCATTCATCTATTGTTGGACACTAAGGTTGCTTCCATATTTCAGCTATGGTAAATAATGCTGCAATAAACACAGGGGTGTGTGTATCTCTTCAAATTAGTGTTTTCATCTCCTTTGGATACACATCTAGTAGTGGTATTACTTGATCCTAGGGTAGTTCTATTTTTAATTTTTTGAGAAACCTCCACAATTTTCCATGGTAGTACACCAATTTACATTCCTACCAACAGTGCATTAGTGTTCCCTTTTCTCTACATCCTCATCAACGACTTGTTATTTCTTTTCTTTTGGGCAACAGCCATTCTGACAGGTGTGAGGTAGTATATCATTATGGTTTTGTTTTACATTTCTCTGGTGATTAGTGATAATGGGCATCTTTTCATGTCTGTTGGCCATCTCTATGTATTCTTTGGTAAAGTGTCTATTCAGGGCTTCTGCCCATTTTTAAAATAGGTTGCTTAGGGGGTTTTGTTGTTGTTGTTATTGAGTTATATAAATTCTTCATATGTTTTAGATATCAATCCCTTATTGGATATATTGTTTGCAACTATCTTCTCCCATTCAGTAGGTTGCCTTTTTGTTTTGCTAATGGTTTTCTTTGTGGTACAAAAGCAAGCATGTTACTTTTTTTCTCACTGGCAGTCTAAAGCCTTCACACTCTACCCTGTCTTGGTTGAATAGGTGGGAAGTCTTGCAAGTGACCCTTCATGAAATCCTC
Organism: Mustela erminea; assembly: GCF_009829155.1. Classification (NCBI taxonomy): domain Eukaryota; kingdom Metazoa; phylum Chordata; class Mammalia; order Carnivora; family Mustelidae; genus Mustela; species Mustela erminea. The sequence continues at coordinate 17,272,661 of NC_045635.1, read as the reverse complement.
CTCTGAGGGCTTTCTGATGGTCCTGGTGCTCTTGCACCAAGCCCTGTGCTTCTCATAGCTTTGAGGTGTCATCGAAGTCTCCAGTAATAGCCACCTCAGCACCACTACCACTAGCTCCTCATAGGCTGGTAGTAGAGTGGGAACAATTCTTTTGGGATATCGGGGAACTTATTTCCCTGCCATTTAACCCCTGTATCTTATGTTTCTCAGCCAACCAGATAAAACATCCTTCCAGATTTGGGAGGTCCCAGCCTCCTTTCCCTCTGGCACCTTCCATCACTCACAGCTGTGGGGCTTATCTTTTTCAGGAAAAAGGATCATAGGAAGAAAAATATGACTTAGGAAAAGTGTGTGGAATATTTCAAAGAGTAAAAGCAAGCAATTTACCTAAAAAAGGAGATTCCTGATGAGATACAAAACCCTTCGTCAGGGGAAATTAGAGGTAAGTGCTAGGTAACAGGAAAATATGTAAATAGAAAACACAGCAGGGGGTGGTGGGATGGTGGGAAGGAATCCCAGGAAGATAAGTGACAATATTTTTACACTGATGAATATTTCATATTTACATGCAGCAAAAATATAGGATATCCCTCTATCCTTCCCCTGTCTCCCTGCACACATTGTGCTGTGCTGAATAAAACTGAATATAGTCCCTAAACTAAAGTCTTTGTTAAATGATGACTGACTTATTAAAATGTATGCTTTAAGAATTATCTATCCTCAAAAAAAAAAAAAACAACCAAACCCAACAACAAGAATGTTCAGCAATCAGTTTCCCCAAAGTGCTCACTTTTTAGAAAGTCAAGGAAGAATGGTTCAGGGATACCATGGATCACAAGTAAGCCCGAGATACATTTTCCATCTCATTGGGGATAGCCATCTTTGAAGGGCTGTCCCAACACTCTATTCAGAATGGTGCCCTTGGCTTGGTATGGTGCCTTCTAAGATGCCCCCTAACGATCCCCACATCCTGCTGTTCACACCTTTGTGCAATCTTCTTTCCATGAATATAGATGGTATCTGTTACCTCTTTCTAAGAGGTATAGGAAAATATATAGGAAAGGTGACGGGATGTCACTTCCACAATTATGTTACAACTGATTGTGACTTTTGTCTTGCAACAGACTCTATCTACTAATTTCTCACTTTGCATGTTTGATGAAGTAAGTGGCCACTTGGGAGAAGCTGAAAGCAGCCTCAGCCAACAGCCAGCAGAGAACAGAATGTCACTAGCAACCAGAGAGAATGAGCCTGTAAAGAGGTGAACTTTCAGGCGAGTCTGAAGACTCTCGGCTAACACCTGGACTGCAGCCTCATCAAAGACCATGAAGCTGAGGACCCAACTAAGCTATGCCTAGATTTGTGAACCACAGAAACTGTGAATTCATAAACATGTGTTGTTTTAAGCCACTAAGATATGGGGTAATTTGTTATATGGCAAACAATAAGTAATACACCTGGAATAATATGTACGACTACATGCTTCTTCCAGAAAGTTCACCCTCATGGAGAATCATGGAGCCAAGACCAAGCATAGGAGAATGGCAAGAGTAGTTATAGAGAATTTACAGAGTGAAGCTAATGGAGATCAGATTTTTAATTCAATTGCCTGTGACAAACCATCACCATTTAAATTCATGTCCTATCTTAGTAATTTACATCCCATTTCTTTTTACTCTAGGCTCTTACCATATTCTTAGTACTGTCCCTTTTAATGATTGCTGGTATATCTTCATGGATTCAATATAAAATTCTTTGCAGATAAATGACCACTCAGGGACAAGAGATCCTAGGTTTAGATAGTAACATTTGGATGCTTTTGTTGATTTGGGCTTCTTGAAATGACTACTAAGAGAAACCATATTTGGCTGTATTTTCCTATTTTTCTGCTTGAGTTTTCAACACACCTTTTATCCTCAAACAGTTCAGCTCTAATACATGTTCTTACAACATTTACCTCAAATTCTCATCTTTCAAATGAGGAAAATAATACATCTCTCAAACATGTCAAGGGTATTAAAGATGGTGTTTAAAGTGCCATAGAACTGAAAAGTGCTATTAAATTCATTTTTATCCAATCTACTCTTATGAGCCATTATCACATCACCCTTTTTCACAGGCTGTGGATTATCTACTGCCACCCAGAGAACAGGGAGTTCAGTCTTATTATGTGAATCATGTGGTGCTTGTATCAATCAAAGTTCTTGGCTGTAAGCAAAAGACCCTCTGGCTCATTTAAATGCACAAAGAATGATTAAATGGCATCAAGTGGCTCATAAAATCCCCAGCAGAGCCAGAAAATAAGGCTTGGGAGGCTACGTAGCCAAGAAGAATGCCCAAATCACACCCCAGCACTGAAACCACGTAAACACCATTAGAACTGCCACTGGATGTGGAGATCTTATGTACCACTGACTGCTGGACACCACTATGAAGACCACCACTCTCCTTGGAGAAATGGCTGATTCCAGGCATGGGGCACAGAAGGTACAAGGAGAGCCTCGAGCATCTTATAGTACAAAAAGCAAGGGAGTGCTCAAGGAAAAATCTCACTCACTTATTCTCAGTTCCATTTTCTCCCCCATTCAAAACAACTCCAAAGAGGGAAGAACCATTCCTAAGAGCAGAGAAACACAACTACTCTTCTCTCAGTGGGAATTTACCAAGAGTGGGCAAGAACTGATGATCAGGTTTGCCAGATGCAGAGAGACATTACAGGGGTAAAAATAAACCAGGGAAGCTTCTAAAAGTTGTGTGGGGTGGCACAACTGATTGAAATCAACAGGAGTCTCAAACATATAGACAGTTTTCCCTACAAGTTTTCTCCAACAGATCTTTTGCCAAGTTCTGAGGCAATGAGAGAGGTCAGGAACAGAAGTAACTTGGTAAACTTAAACTGAACTGTATCATAATTGCATTAAATGTAAATGGACAAACTGAAGACTACATGCCTCATCTACAGGGAGCAGCCTTAACTTGCCTCTAGTTGACTATCTGTAGGAGGTCAGGTAAAGCAGTTAGTATTAGAGCTTCTCATTTTTAGCTTTTAGTTTTTTGTAAAGCAATATATAAGCCAAACAAAACAGAGTTCAGTCTGCATGTGGAACACACACTGTTACTTTGTACTTACTAATCATAGTAGTTTATTAAAATTACCTGCTTATTTGTTCCTGTAAAAAAAATGTAAATGGACTGAATGCTCCAATGATAAGACAAAGACAAATGAAATACCAGGGCACAGAAAAATTTAAAATAAAAGGATGGGAAAGATATACTGAAAAGAAAACCCTGGCTATATTAATGCCAAAGTAGACTACAGAGAAAGAAGTATTACTAGAGATAAAGAGGATGACCCATAATGATAAAAGAACCAACTCAACAGGAAGGCATAGTGATCTTAATTGTGAATGCACTTCTAATAACATTGCTTCAAAATACATAAAGAAAAACCTGACAGAACTGAAAGTAAAGACAGATCAATAATCTTATTTGCACAAATTTAAACTTCTCTCATTAATTGCTAGAGTGAGTAGGAAAAAAAATTAACAGAGAGAGACATAAAAAATTTAAATATGCTATCAATCCACATGATCTAATTGACACTTGTAGAACACCTGCAGAAATCTGATGAAACATTAACCACAACAAACCAAGATTCTGGAGCATAAATGAGTCTCAATAAGTCAAAGACTGAAATTGTACAAAGTGAGCTCTCAGATCAAAGTGGATTAAACAGGAAATCCATAACAGAAATATACCTAGGGGAACAAAATAAGCAAAAACTTACAGTTGATGAAAAGCATTCGGGCCCCTGCTGATTCTGCCACAGACCCAAAGAGGGCTGAGGCTGGCTGAATGATGCATGTGCGCTGTCCTTTTCCTGCCTGTCAGTAAGAGTTGAGTTCCCGAGATGGGACACATGGATAGCGTGCTAAGATATGTGCCTCAGAGCAGCCTGAAAAGAATAGACTCTAAATAACACCCCCCCCAACTTTCTGTTGTCACCATCTGAGAGAACTGGGAGGAGGAGTGTGGTTTTCTTATTCAAAGATAAGATCTTATCTTTCTGAAATATTTACGAATGAAGTGAAACTGACTTCAAAATTTTATGGGAGAGAAAGTCTGAATGGGTATGTAGATAAAACAAGATCAGCCATGAGTTGGTAATGGTGAAGTTGAGTGGTTGGGTATGTGGGCAATCATTACACTATTCTGTCTGGTACATGATTTAAATTCTCCCATAATAAAAAAAATTTTTAAAAAATATTTTATTTATTTATTTGACAGAGAGAGAGAGAGAGAGAGAGAGAGATCACAAGTAGGCAGAGAGGGAGACAGAGACAGGAAGGAAAGCAGGCTCCCCACAGAGCAGAGAGCCTGATGTGGGGCTCGATCCCAGGATCCTGGGATCATGACCTGAGCCGAAGGCAGAGGCTTTAACCCACTGAGCCACCCAGGTGCCCCAAACCACATTTTTAAAGGAAAAAAAAGTACACAAGTTGGTATGGATAACTGGTTTGAACCACGGGGATGATAAACATCTCTTAAGATGTGTCCTGGGCAAAAGGCAAATGAGAAGGGACAATTACAATCCTCCCTTTTCCACATCCGGATGCAAAACCCACGGGAAGATGTCTGGAGAATAATGGCAAGGTCCCAGCTCCCTCTGAATGAGAATATATGGGCTGTACTCTGGATGAAATTGGTTTCCAACTGATTTGGAAATTGATTCCAAGGTCAAGCATTTTAGAAGAAGCAGCATAAATAATTTGCATAGTAGAACTTTGTATAATAATCACTCTTTTGACATTTTCCTCCTTTCCAGTTTTTAGTTTAAATGTATAAAAATTTCTCAGCTGTGGGCCTAATGTTTTTCCCCTTGCATCTGGTGCTCATGGTTCTTAAAAGGCCAATTCTCTATTTTTATTTTTTTATGATTTATTTATTTATTTAGAGAGCTAATTAGAGAGAGAGACAGAGAGAGCAGGAGCAGGAGGAGCAGAGAGAAAGGGATGGAGAGTTTCAAGCAGACTCCACACTGAGTGTGGAGCCCGATGCAGAGCTCGGTCTCACAACCTTGAGATCATGACGTGACCTGAAACCAAGAGTCGGGTGCTTAACCGACTGCACCACCAGGTGCCCCTCAATTCTCTATTTTTAACTTTTGGGGGTTTGAGCAATACTTCTATGTTTAAAGACTGATCATTAATATTTCTTTAACTTTGGAATCTGTCTTCTCTTCATTGCAATAAAAATAGAGTTTGTCCTTCAAAAAAATATTTCTTTAAAAGATGAGGCAATTTCACAACCAAGCTATGAAGATCAACAGTGTATGGAATCTGATGAAACTATGAATATCAACTCTAGTGAGAAGCATGATTCAACAGAAGTATGCAAAACTATGGGGATGATGATATGATATAGTTTATTAATCTTTTATAAACTGCATGAATTATTGGAGCATGTATATAGCATGTGGGCCACGCTTTAATGGGTAGAGGTGGAGGCATTAATCAAAATCAAAATAATGGCAATTTCTCCACTTGAATTTGTGAAACAGAGATGCTTTCAGTTTAGGGTCTGTATTAAAACAACCTTCTATGTATTCCTGCTTTCATTCATTTGATACATGTTCATAAAATCTCTATGCACGGCCAGCCACTTAATTTTTCTGATTAATGTCCAATTTGCAAATATCTCTGATACCTTTCCTTGAACCCTGAAGAAAATTCATTAGGGGAGTAAAATTTTCCCTATGAAAAAACCTGAAAGTTAGGATTCAATTTGGGAGCAAAGCCATCGGTAGCATTTGCTGCTTCCTGTCCCACATTTAACTCTACAGTGGGTTCACTGGAGAAGATAAATTATAGCTTGGTCCTTACAGAAATCATGGTCTAAAAACTGCACAAACCCTTACATATGGCTGACAAGGTTCTTCACAATCTGGTTCCTGGCACCTCATCTCTCATTCCACCATCAGTTAGCTTTCTGTACTTCCCTCAGGTCACAGAATGTCCCATTCTTTTTCTCACCTTCTAGACTTCACACATACTACTCCCACTGCTTGCAACACTTTTCCCACATCTTCCTTCCAACGGCGGACTACTTTATGTCCTTTGGATCTCAGTTAACTTGTATACTGGCCAGGAAAGTCGACCCTATGTCACAATGAAAACTCTCAATCTCCGTAGCTTAAGATGACAAGTGTTTTTCTTTCACATAACGTCCTTGGCAGGCCTAGCTCCCTCCCCAGGGAAGCTTCCCCCCTCAGGCTGGCTGAGGACTGCACCCCCATATCAGCCTGGGGAAAAGCAGGGGGAAAGAAAAGCTGGGTCTCACACCAACCAATGATGGCTCTGGCCTAGAAGGGACACGTATGACTTGTATTCACAACCCACTGGCAGAATAGTCACAAAGCCAAATGCCCTGCCTAACATCAAGGGGCCAGGAATGTAAAATCTTTCTAGGTGCCAAGAATGACGAAAAGCAGAATTATCCATTAGCAGCACAATGTTTATCACAAGGTATCACTTCTGTTGACAAGCCTTCCCTTGCCCTCTAAACAGATGGAACTGATTTGTTGAGGACTCTCAGTCTGTTTGCTTGCTTTTTGCCCAATTACTACTTCCCCCTGTCCTCCAGGTAGCAGATCCTTAAAAACACCTTGACCAGTCACTTTTGATTATCAGAACAATTCCCTTTCAGCTTAAATATTCAGTCCTCTTCACTCTCAAATTTCAATCTCAAGGTCAAATGGAAATTCATCTACTGCCTCTACCCAGGTCAGGCTTGGAGTGGTCTCTTCACACACATTCCCTTCCTCCGTGTTGGAGACACTAATTTCTCTATGTTTTAGGGCAGAGGAAAGGCAAAGAAAAAGAGGTGATGTCTCTTTCTTTATTGACTAAGTTTTTTAAAAAAGATTTTATTTATTTGTGAGGAAGAGAGAGAGAGAGAGAACGAGTGCACAAGCAGGGGAAGCAGCTGGCAGAGGCAGAGGGAGAGACAGGTTCTCCTCTGAGCAGGGAGCCCAACGCGGGACTCCATCCCAGGACCCTGGGATCATGACCCAAGCTGAAGGCAGACACTCAACTCACTGAGCCACTCAGGTGCCCCTTTATTGATTAAGTTGACACTCCTTTGATTTTTCCTGCTTCTCTGGCCAACACTAACACATACAACTAGCACACAGATACCCATTTCAGCAGGCTCCTTGTTATCTGAGTCTCATGGAGCACATATGTCTCCATGTGGCTCCTTCACAGGATCTATGTGAGTCTTCCTCACTGCGTTTTTTCCTGTCCTGGGAGACCAGCCTTTACCTGGACCACCTTCATTCCCACCGTTCTCCTCCACAAAGACGATCTACCCTTTGGCTTCTTTCTACGGCACACTCCTTTGGTGGAAGAGACCAGCAACATGACTCAAGCCCAGCTACCTTCCAAGGTGTCCACTCAAACCACAGGAAGCTCCCCAATCCTCCCCACCCCAAATGGTGGGTTGGTAAGCAAGTCTGTCACCAGTTCGTTTCTTAGTTCTGTCACCTTTGGTCTGTTCTCTTTGCCCTTGTTCAAGGAAGCCAGGGACCGACTGACAAGTCCCATGGCTAAGCCAGTGGCCAAGTGGAGACGAAATGTCAGTTGACCTTTTCTGCCAACACTTGCATAACAACTGGTTCTCTTCGCTTTAAGAGATGAGAAGAGAAACTAGCCTCTTTATCTGAACAACGCACTGATCCAAAAGGCCTCCAACGTGTTCCGCTCTTGGTGGGATTATATAGACTTCGAGGATAGGACGGGTCTGAACTAATGCCTCTCAGCAAGCCAGCTTGGCTTTCCCCAACTTGTGAAAATTCCTTGATCTTAGAATGTTGCGTACTTGGTGTCTTGTCTTTAGAGTGTTTACTAGCAACATTCAAGGACATTGGGAAAAATCCTGGATTTTACAGAGATAAGCACCTTTTGCCCAGTGCTCATGGAGACACTGTGATGCTTGGATTTGGGCCCAATTACACTGTGTGGCTTTACTTGCTAAATTGTCTGTCTCTCTCTGATCTAGCCAATCTTGGGATTTTCTGGCCCATGCTAGAGAATGACGTAGTGCCCACTGCATGGTAAGTGCTCGGTCAGTATTTTTTAACAAGACCAGGAGAGATAACTTCGGTGTGAGGAGTTTTTAAGATAAGGGTTAAAGGGATGTGAACGAGTGCCTGGGTGGTACAGTGGGTTAAGCGACTGACTCTTGCTTTCGGCTTAGGTCATGATCTCAGGGTGGTGAGATCAAGCCCTGTGTGGGCTCCATACTTAGCAGAGGGTCAGCCTGGGATTCTCTGTCTCCCTCTGCCCTCTTCTCCCAAAATAAATAAATCTTAAAAAAAAAAAAGATTTGAAAGGTATGTACCTGATTTCAGAGAAAAACAGAAGGTATTCTAAATAAAGGAAATAATTTGAGGGATAAGTGTACAGACATAAAAATTCTGTGCCTGGGAATAGAATTAGGTTTATTTAAATGGAACAAAATGGCAAACACACACTGGATGAAGAAATGAGAAGTTGCTTTAGAGAATACATAGCTTCACATATTAATTTTGAGAATCAACTGCCCCCATTGTATATATTTAGTGAAAATAGAGCAATCTATCAATATCAAGACATATGGCCTCAATTGTTATGACAGGACTAACCTCGGCCTGCTTCCAGAATTCCTAGAACAGACACACTTTTCAGGCGGAGATAAACAAAGAGTGTTGCATCACATTACCTCATTCCTTACAGCTATAGATGAAATCAGGGTTTGCTGAACAGTATAGTTTCCACTTTAAAGTGACTATTGGTTCCCTCCAGTAATCTGATATATGCGGAGTGAATTCTGAAATCATATAGGCTTACAAATGTGGTCATGGAATAAATGCCCTGACCATGGTTTCTAAGTGCCTAATTAAAAGCATTATTCTTGCTGAAATTCTTTGAATGCCTCTGTTTGGTGTTACATGCCTGGGGTCCTTTGCGAATATTTCAGGCCAGATGCAATTTACTTTTCTACTGGATGGGCATTTGCAAGTTATTCTTTTTTTTTTTTTAAGATTTTATTTATTTATTTATTTGACAGAGAGAGAGAGAGAGAGAGATCACAGGTAGGCAGAGAGGCAGGCAGAGAGAGGGGGAAGCAGGCTCCCTGCTGAGCAGAGAGCCTGATGCGGGGCTCGATCCCAGGTCCCTGAGATCATGACCTGAGCCGAAGGCAGAGGCTTTAACCCACTGAGCCACCCAGGCGCCCCACATGTTATTCTCCATGTGTTTTGACCTATGTCTATTTGAAACAGAAGGGGAGAGCTGATTTTGGGGATCACCTATCTCCACAAGAAATTCTCCTCTTGGATCATTCTATGCTGTTTGACTCCTTTTGAACTTCACATAATCAGCGGACTGCTTCGTCCCTGTTGCGAGAAATGTCAATGCTCGAGTGTAGACTTGGTTAATGGTGTCTGTACTTGGAATGATGCCAAGTGCTTCTCCGTCAAGACAGGAGTTTTCCTATAGACCTATCCTTGACTAGCTGTGGTTGATGGTGACCTGTAAACATTGGTTATTTGAGGAACCTGGTTCACATCATTTCTGGTTGCAAATGTCATTCTCTCTGCATTGTTATTTCTCGGTGAGAATTCGAGCTGACATTCCATACGGCCTTGAGTTTTACCTTGGTGTGCCCTTGAACTATTTTCTTAAAATCCTAAAAAGTGTTCACGTATTTCCCCAAGTATTTCATACCACCACGCTACAATTTCCCCCCTTTGGCTTATGCACATGTTCTGTCAGGAGGCCGCTAATACGAGACAAGAAAGTGGCAGTTTTTCAACCAGACAAGCTCTTTAATGTTGCAAAGGAATTCTTGGCAGATGCCTCTCAATCTCTCAACATTCATTTTGTCAATGTGGACCTCCCTTGCTATCTGCCATCTAATCCACTCCTGAAAACATGTGGAACAGCAAATTTTCAGATAAAGGAAGCTTATATTCTATTATTTTAAATGGCAAAAACAATGTATTCCCAGCCCATCTAAAAGCTGCAACCAATTTTCTCAAATACCACTGGAACACTCTTAAAGCTCTCTGGAACCACGCACAAAGGATGTAAATGTTAAAACACTTAAACATATAAAATATTGACTACCTAATTTTTGTGTGTGTGCATATGCCATTATATGATAGCATGTGCTCTTCTAAACCATTTGAATTCTTCAAACTAAGCATGTACTGTGTTGACCAAAAAAGGCTAGCTTTTTTTTTTGCCAAAGAAAAAATAAAACAGAAATTAAAGTAGAATTTAATTCTTTTATTCATATTTTAAATAATAGCATTTTATTAAAAGCCTCTCTGTGTCCATCTACTTACCCATCTTTTTGCATAAGCCTAGGCAGTTATCTGGAACCTTCTTAATATCAGTGATAACTGCTTCGAGATGGCATTTCGTGGGTGACTGTCAACTTCAAAATAGGCATGTATTATGTTGACAAAAGAAGGCTAGTTTTTGTTTAAAAAAGAAAAAATTAGAAAGAAAGAGAGAAGGAAGTTTGGGGGGAGCAGTAAGGGAGGAGGAAACTCTGGAAGCAAACATGCCAAGATATTAACATTTTCTTCTGGATGTGGAAATGTGAATAATTTTTATTTTCTCTTTTATACTTTCTAATTCTGCTTTGTTTTTAGATTTCACAAATAGTGTTGCATGTTGCCGAGGACACTGGGGCTCTCTGTCTCTTTTTTTTCTCTCAAAGGTCAACCATGAAAAGTAGGACCACTATTAAGTGAGGGGTTGTAAAATGCTGTTACTTTGCAAAAAGGTCCTCATAATGAAAGGCTGGGAATGGGTCCATGGGTGCAGCTTCCTTTAAATTACTCATGCGCAATTCCCGAGGGGGTCTCTGGGTACCATTTATGGGATGGGAAAAGTAAATAATTAACTGCTCCTATATGTTGCTTCTCATGCGTAAATCACTCTGGGTACATGGCTCACGGGATCTGCTTCCCCAGGCAAGCAGGTGGCTACCTGGGATCGTAACCCAGCGAAGTTCCAAGGATTTGAGCATCTTGACTTAGAACCAGTCACGTGGACATGTTTCTATTTACCTGTGAAAATGCAGTGGTTCTAAGTTTTTAGAGTTACCCTTTGTGGTTTATACCTACAAAACTTGAAGATGTTCAAATGTAAGCCTTGTGTAAATTTTAAATATTCCTCTTGTAAAAACTAAGTAAATGTCAACTTACAAGTTTCTGGTATTGTAATATTTTCTTTGCAGAAATGTTAAGCTTATCATAAAAGGAATTCTTGTGAGGAGAAAAAAAAAACACTTCTGCACTATTTTTAGAAGGTCACTAAGAACTGAGAGACGGCTTTTGTCTTCAATAGATTTTAGGGCATAACAATGTTAAGAAGGAACCCTTTTTTGAATAAATGAAACAAGATGGGATCAGGAGGGAGATGAACCATAAAAGACTCTTAATCTCACAAAACAGAGGGTTGGTGGGGCGGAGAGGAGGGAGCGGGTGCTTGGGTGATGGACATTGGGGAGGGTATGCGCTATGGTGAGTGCTGTGAAGTGAGTAAACCTGGCGATTCACAGACCTGTACCCCTGGGGCTAATAATACATTATATGTTGATAAAAATTTTAAAAAAAATCAAAGAAAGAAAGAAAGAAAGAAAGAAACCTTTTTTGCATATTTCCAGCTTAACCTGTTACTTCGCTATGGAAGGATAAATCAGTTAAAAAATAAATGCATGAAACAGAAAATTATTTTGTAAAATCCCAAGACTCAAATAAAAGAAACAGCAGATTCTTGATAACAGGTCAAGGACTGACCAAATGACTAAAATGGTTTTGAAATTTAAAATATCACTAGAACAGGCCCCCTGCCCCAAGGAGCTGGTACATCAGTCTCAGAAGTCATCACTGGTGTCATCCAACCAGAATGTTGAAGCTGGAAGAGTCTGCAGCTGGAGACAAGGGGATAAGAAATCACTTCCAGCTGTGAATGGAAGGGAGAACTTGGGAGAGGCTGTCATCTGGGCAAGGTCTTGTGAGAAATCGTGGATTTCCACACGGTGGGTGACAAATTTCCAAATAGAGGAACAGCTCTTATTTTCTATTTGGTGGGGGAAATTCACTGTGGCAATCCAGATATCTAGCAGTTTTGAGAAACTCGGTCTCAGCTCTAAATGTGTCAAACGTCAGTGAGGCAAGATGTGTCTGGATGGCTCTGGGGCCTGATTTCCTCCCTACTTATGGGCGATGAGGGACAATCTGGCTCAGCAGGTCTAGTTGGCTCAGGGAAAGGACAGGCTGCTGCTGGCTACTGGGTCTGGAGACTTCTCCTTTCTAACAAGGCCACTAGTCCCCCCAGGAAACTTCCACTACATTATACAGTTCCTGACCCTTGAACTACAGTATGTGGAGTATCACCGTGGAGAGGTGAGCCCTGTCTATTAGAACACTGGCCTTGGTAAGCAGGAGGGTAATGCCACTTCGGGAGGCTAGCACTTGCTGTCTCCTCTTTTATACATTCTCCCTCTACAAATGTGATTTTTTTTTTTATGCACACCATGTGTCACTGGTGCTGTGCGTCCTGACAGCAGTTAGAAACTAGATTTGTTTCAGAGGCTTATTTTGTGGGATACATTTATTCATACCATGAAGCAAATGGTGCTTATCCAAGTATACAGAGATGTTCCGTGTTCCCATCTAGTGTAGCCTGCTTAAATTTCTAGCCCGATTGACCTTTCATCTGATGCAACACCCAAGGAAAGCTGGTACATGAGGACCATGAGCAGGCTCAGAACTTGAAGTTTTCAAACTTTATTTCTTCTAGCAACACATCCCCAGGCTAATCGCTTGAAAATAGGATCAGCTAAGTTTCCCAAAAGTCTAGACTGAAAAACGGGGCCCAAATTTCATAACTCTACATTTTAAATCTTTCTGATTTGTTACCAGTTAACATCGTGGCAAGATTCTTTGGTGTTACAAATTATGTTTTTAAGGAAATGTATCATTTTCTCCCCAATATAAAAGCAGTACTTGTTAATGTAGAGAAATCGGTATATGTAGAAAAGTAAAAAGAGGAAAGTATCTTTGTAATACTCCACTAGATATAATTATCCTTTTCATTTTAATGTACATCCTTCTGGTCTTTTTTCCTTCCCTATGTGCATAGATTTAGTTAGAATAATACTGTGATCACTCTTTTGTAACATGATTTTTTTTTCACTTGACAGTCATATTATGGGCATTTTCCCATGTCACTAAATAGTCTTTAAAAAATAATATTAAAGGTTTCCTAGTATTCTACCATTTAAACTTTCTTGAATTTCACATATTTGAAAAAAGGTTTATAAATAACCATTAAATATTCTTGTATGTAAATGTTGAAACTCAACTAATTACTTTCTTAGATTATTTTCCTACATATAGAATTGTTGGGTGGTAGGTATGAATAAGTCTGAGGCAACCCAATTATTATTTCCCACTTGTGTCTTGCTGGACACTTGGTTTTTTTTTTTTTTTCCAGAGTTCAATCGCTTAAAGAGAAAATATGTCTCATTGTTGAATGTTCTGCATATTTCCCTAGAATGAAGTGTTACCTTGCAATCAGCAAATTCATTTATTTTATTTATTTCAGGGAGATTTTATTTTTTTTAAAGATTTATTTATTTATTTTAGAGAAAGAGAGAGAGAAGGAGCATGAGCAGGGGGAGGGGCAGAGGGAGAGCAAGAAAGAATCCCCAGCACTCTCTCCACTGAGCGAAGAGCTCAGTGAGGGGCTGGATCCCACCACCCTCAGATCGTGACCTGAGCCAAAATCAAGAGCCAGACGCTTAACTGACTGAGCACCCATGTGCCCCCACAGAAGTTTTCTTGTATAATTCTGACAAGCATCCCTTCTTTCATTAATGGCCTTCTCTATTTTGAGAACATCAGTTATCTTTGTATTGGATCATCATTACCTATCTTTCACATATACTCACTTCTTTCTCATTTTCTTCATCTCTTATCCTTCATCTATATTCCTGTGATTATCCTAAGTATTTCTCTTAGCATAACTAGGTTTTAGCTGATAGCTTTATGCATATTAAAAACATAGGAGAAAAGATATCTATAGCCCTATGAAAACTAAAAAATATAAATGAGGACAAAATACCCAGTTCACTTGGTTATGATTACTGATAGTATTCCGGCTTATACCTTCCAGACTTGTATTTGCACATGGAAGTGCTTATGTACATGCCTCCCTTTAAGAAATGTATTCTTTCTAATCTAGGAATTACATTTATGGACTTTATCCCAAGGAACTAATCATACAGCAATGCAGAGAGATTTGTATAAGGATGTTCCCTGCAGCTTAGTTTATAAGAATGAAAACAAGGAAATAATCTAAATATCTATTAGAAGAGAACTTATTAAGCTTTGCCTCTTTTATATAAACAATACTACACAAATATTAGAAAGGGTATATATAGCCATATACATTTGCTTGGGCATAAGCCCACAACACATAATTAAGTGAAAAATTTGGCCTCAGCATAGCATGTGGTGTGATCTCACTCAGGCAAAATTATTTATTCTAAGTCTACATGAATATGACTATGTTCCATTCAGTTATAACCCCTGGGGTTAGTAGTGGTTCCTGAATGGAAGGACCTCAGGTACTTTTGCTTTCTTTGTTTTGATAAAAAATCTGAAATTCCTAGATCTTTGAACAGAGATGGGGAACATTAAAAACATAGTTTATTTAAGGGGGAAATGTGTGTATGTTAGAAAACTTCTAGCAGTACTCATTGTATATTATTATGCAGCGAGTCTACTGTAAGACATGTGGCTCCGTATCCTTAAGCACAGGAGGATGGCTGGTCTGCACAAGTCTTAATCTGAACACTGACACAGAGCGTTATTATCAGGCCACAATGGCTTAGGATGATACACAGGCTTTTAATGGTCACAGGCTTATATGATGTACTCCGTTTACAACATCAATTTGTAAAACCCCTCAATGTTTTCTATCTATTAAACAGCTATGCCACACAAGCTTGTTCCCTGGAAGTTTTTGGGTGAAAAAATGTTTTTTGAACTCCCTTTGTGCTGTTTATTTTGATCTGAGAACATGACTACAAGGATAACCTAACTTGCTCTTGGGTTTTTTTTTGGTGTTGCAGCACATCTCTTCTCTTGCCGAATCCTATTTTAGGGGGCTCTGGAAAACTGGGCTCTAGGTCCCACTCTGCTTCTAAGTAAGCATGAGTGCCTTGGGGACAAATCTCATTTAGAGGGCATGAACCTACTGATCCCTCCCATGTAATGATTTCTCCTTCCACTGGAAGCATAAATTGCTAATGAATGAATGGTTGCTTAGTAAGTTAAAATACTGTACCAATCAATCCTTGCTATTAAATTCCATAGTTCAAGGGCTACCCTATGCCTTTCTCTAAGATGTTTTGCATACTTGCACTGATGTAGAATGAACAGTATATGAAAACTCTGGAATCAAAGTCATTGTTTTTTTCAATGGCTATGTGTATTTCCCTAATGAATTTAGGAAGAATATTCATGTTTATTATTTATAATGTACCGAGTGCTGTTATGAATTAACACCCTCCTTACCCTTGCTATTTGTACTTCCAGGATGAGAAAGCTGAAACTGGGAGGCTAAAAAAATTGTCCCGCATTAAATGACTTGAGAATGATACAGCCAGTATTTGAACTCAAGCACAATGGCTCCAGAGACCACCCTTTTAACACTGCATTAGACATTTTTCTTTTTGTAGGTAAAAAAAGCACAGAGGAGTGAGTTGCCTGTGGAATTGCAACCAGTTGCTAGACTTGGGGGAAATATCAGTGAGGGAGACAGGGATTGGGGTGAGACAGAACGACCAGCACAAGTCCATGCAGTCACCCCCAGAAGTCTTATTTGGGTAGGAGTATGCCAAGGGTTTGCCATCCTTCAGTAATGTTGGTCTACAAAGTCCCCCTGGAGGGTGGGGTTTGGGGGATTCTGGCTGACCACTGCCCTAGTGGGTGGACAGAAGAGTGAAAGTGTGTTCTAATTCCCTCACAACACCTATCCACTTGGTCCTGTGATATGTTTATTCACTGATCTTTGGGCATCAAGCAGAGTCTTTGGGTCACCAAT